>NC_135409.1:9100000-9425000 GCF_051989625.1 Stigmatopora argus | reverse complement strand
ACGATTTTGAGTTCAATGGCCAATTTTACCTTCAAATTTCTAGATGTGCAATGGGACAGAAATAACACCCTAACCCCGTAGGACCCTAAACCCTTATCCTTACCCTAACATTAATCAATTACAAGAAGTAACTTAGTTTTGCCGACTTAAGAGATGGCATCCACACTTTGCATTCTGTGATACCTGATGCATTCTGCTATTGCACGCATGTCGTCAATTGGACGAGTTAGACCGGTAGGTGACGTGATTAAGGGTCGGTAGAATATCCTGTAACCTACTATTTAGGGCTGCAGTACTTTTTACTTTTAAAAAATTACAAGACACACCAACATTTGAAAATCTTATAAATTAAAATGAACAATTTGTCATTCTCATTTAACATTTATCAACAAGAATCAAATAAACCCTGCAAAAAATATTTCTAATGTTCACACTGACAAGGGGACCACACCAGCTGAGCAAAAATGGCCAGAAGCTGAGCCAAAAAGGCCACAAGGGGGACAGCAAGGGGGCCACACAAACTGAGCCAGAATGGCCACAAGGGGGCAGCATACCACACGAGCTGGGCCAAAATGGCCACAAGGGGGCAGCAAGGTGACTACACAAGCTAAGCCAAAATGTCCACCAGGGGGTGGCGAGGTGACCACATGAGCTAAGCCAAAATGACCACAACGGGGCAGCCAGGGGACGACACGAGCTGAGCCAAATTGGCCACAAAGGGACCACACGAGCTGAGAAAGAATGGCCACAAATGGACCATATGAGCTGAGCCAAAATGGCCACAAGAGGGAAGCAAGGTGACCACACGAAATGAGCCAAAGTGGCCAGAAGAGAGCAGCAAGGGGACCACACGAGCTGAGCCAAAATGACAACATGCGGGCAGCAAGGGGACCACACGAGCTTTGCCAAAATGGCCGCAAGGGAACCATACAAGCTGAGCAAAAATGGCCAGAAGCTGAGCCATAATGGCAACAAGGGGGCAGCAAAGGGACCACACGAGCTGAGCCAAAATGGCCGCAAAGAACCATATGAGTTGAGCCAAAATGGCCACAAGGGGGAAGGGGACCACACGAGCGGAGCCAAAATGGCCACACGGGGGCGGCAAAGGGACCATACGAGCTTAGCCAAAATGGCCACAAGGGGGCAGCAGGGACAAAACATTAATCAATTAGAAGAACTTTACTTTTGACAACTTGAAAGATGGCGTCCACACGTTGGATTCTGGGATTCGCAATGCATTCTGGGATATGTGATGCATTCTGGGATGCCAAATTGGCCGCAAGGGAACCATACAAGCTGGGCCAAATGGCCACAAGGGGACCACACGAGCTGTGCCAAAATGGCCGCAAGGGAACCATACGACTTGAGCCAAAATGGCCGCAAAGAAACCATACGAGTTGAGCCAAAATGGCTGCAAGGAAACCATACGAGCTGAGCCAAAATGGCCACAAGACCACACAAGCCTAGCCAAAATGGCCACAAGACCACACAAGCCTAGCCATAATGGCCGCAAGAAAACCATATGAGTTGAGCCAGAATGGCCGCAAGGAAACCATACGTACGAGCTGAGCCAAAATGGCCACAAGACCACACGAGCCTAGCCAAAATGGCCACAAGGGGGCAGCCAGGGGACCACACGAGCCGAGCCAAAATGGCCACAAAGGGACCAAGCGCTGAGCAAAAATGGCTACAAAGGGACCAAGCACTGAGCTAAAATGGCCACAAATGGACCACATGAGTTGAGACAAAATGGCCACAAAGGGACCACAAGAGCAGGGCCAAAATGGCCACAAGAGGGAAGCAAGGTGACCACACGAACTGAGCCAAAGTGGCCAGAAAGGGACAGCAAGGGGACCACACAAGCTGAGCTAAAATGGCCACAAAGGAACTCTATAATTGAGCCAAAATGGCCACAAGAGGGAAATAAGGTAACCACACGAACTGAGCCAAAATGGCCACAGCGGGACCACACGGGCTGAGCCGAAATGGCCACAAGGGGGGAGGGGGGGGCAGGGGGGGAGGTAGCCACACGAACTTAGCCAAATTGGCCGCAAGGGAACCATACGAGCTGAGCCAAATGGCCACAAGGGGACCATACGACTTGAGCCAAAATGGCCGCAAGGGAACCATACGACTTGAGCCAAAATGGCCGCAAGGAAACCATACGACTTGAGCCAAAATGCCCGCAAGGAAACCATTCGAGCTGACCCAAAATGGCCGCAAGACCACACGAGCCTAGCCAAAATGGCCACAAGGGGGTAGAAAGGGGACCACAAGAGCGGAGCCAAAATTGCCACAAGGGAACTATACGAGCGGAGCCAAAATGGCCACAAGGGGACCACACGAGCTGAGCCAAAATGGCTGCAAGGGGACCACACGAGTTGAGCCAAAATGACCACAAGAGGGAAATAAGGTGACCACACAAACTGAGCCAAAATTGCCACAAGGGGGAAATAAGGTGACCATGATTTGAGCCAAAGTGGCCGCAAGGGGATCACACAAACAGAGCCAAAATGGCCACAAGGGGGAAGAAAGGTGACCACACGAACTGAGCCAAAATGGCGGCAAAGGGACCACACGAGCTGAACCAAAATTGCCAGGAGTTGAGCCAGAATGGCAACAAGAGGGCCACAAGTGGAACACATGAGCTTAGCCAAAATGGCCGCAAGGGAACCACACGAGGGTTAACCCTTACCCTAACACTAATCAATTACTATGAAGACCCGAATAATAGTAGGCACTGGAATAATAGTAGGGAGTGGAAAATTCCAAATGAATTAATAATAGTAGGCACCGGAATAATAGTAGGCAGTGGAAAATTTCAAAAATAATGAATATTAGTAGGCACGAGATAATTAGTGTCTAAACAGATTCGATGCATAGAATTAAAGCTATGATGGAATATTTATTATAAAATCATAACAAGGACAATCATTATTATTTTAATCAACAGTTTACTAGTAGCATGAAACAAAATAATATGTTTAAATTCCACAATTAGCTACAAATTAAAGTCATGATGATCGATTACATACTATGCGCACACGCATTCCTCTTTCACACGAAACAGGAAATGATTAAATCATTTCCTGTTTCGTTAATTAAGCAGCTATGAGTCATAGCGCTTGGGTCCGAATACATTCACGGTCGCGTCACGACAACGCGGCGCGACCATAACACTTTTACGTGCACCCTATGTGAGTAAATATGTGCCGCGTTGCATTTGTACGGTTTTCTATTGCTTAATACGGGGAATTCCAATCATTAATACGGGGAGGAATTGGCCCAGGTTGACAGGTATGACATTGTAATTATGTATATTGCAACTCTACCAGTGGCAATTGCACGTTCTTACTAGTACTAGTACGTTAGTAAAAACAGCACGTGTGCTTTACACGTAGAAAGTTAATGACATAGAACAATGTTGCTGCTGCACGGACTTAATTGAGGCAAAAATTAATAATCGTAGGCACCCGAATAAGAATCGTAGGCATGCGAAAATTTGAGTTGAAAAAAATAATCGTAGGCATACGATTATTCGGGTCTTCATAGTACAAGAAGTAACTTACTTTTGACGACTTCAACGATGGCATACACACGTTGCATTCTGGGATACATTATGCATTCTTTGATATGTGATGCATTCTGGGAGTGCATGTCGTCACACGTCGTCAGTTGGACCCATAGGTGACATGATTAAGGGTCGGTAGAAGAACCTGTAAACAAACCGTGTTTACCATCCTATTTAGAGCTGCGGTACTTTTTACTTTGAAAAAATTACAAGGCACACCAACATTTGAAAATCTTACAAATTAAAATTAACAATGTCATTCTCTTTAAACCTTTATCAACAAGAACTAAATAAACCCTCCAAAAAATATTTCAAATTCAAATGTTCACAGTGAGCATTGTCACAAAAAGTTGCACCCAATACCACGACAAGGGACCTGTGCCTAAATAGCCACAAGGTGGCAGCAAGAGACCATATGACCTTAGCCTAAATGGCCAATGGCAATAAATATACTGCAATAATTTTCTACCAATTATTTATTGCGGACCGCTGTGAAGAAGGATTTATCGCCTATCCTAACCCTACCAACCCCATGATCAGATAGTAACAGGCACTAAACTTCAGTAAGAGATTTCAAATATGGCTCAAACTTTTAAGTTACTTTTTTATAATAAATAATTCATAACAGCACCTAATACCACGACAAGGAAAAACAACAACCAAACGAAATGTCTTTAAAAGGACACCTACGTCTAATATGAGTGAATAAAACATCTAATATTCGCCACTTTGAACACATGAATTTGCATTAGACGACAGCTTGAGACGAATTCAAAGATGGGGTCCACACGTGAGGTTGATTAAGGGACTGCCGAAGCACCTGTAGACTTAACAGCTTTTTTCCATAACTATTTGAGCTGCGGTAGTTTTTACTTTGAAAAACATTACAGGTGACACTGACCATAGTCGCAAAAAGTTGTACCCAATACCACAAGGAAAAAGACCAACCAAACAAAACGGAATTTCTTTAAAACGTCTAATGTAAGTAAATAAACGAGCCAATAGTCGCCACTTTGAACAAAACTTGAGTCTTACGGGGTTTGGAACGTTAACATTTATTTCAACAATTTCGACGAAGGGTCACAATGAATAGTTATAAACTAGTTTCAGCAAAATACTATCGCCAAATAAGCGTGCAAGAATACGCCAAAACGGAGAAAAACAATCAATTACAAGACACTTACATTCTGCGACTGCTTGAGACGGCGTTCGACTTGTAAAATGGCGTCCCCCACGTGGCGGCTTGCCTTTGTTCGACAAGGAAACGCACAACGCGCATGCGCGGGCAAAAAGAGGGCTTTCTGGGTAATGAAGTATACTTGTGCACACAACACCGCCCAATTTTACTTCTATTAAACACATGTTATCACTATTAAAACACTAGATATGTGTTACTTTGTTAATAGATGGCGAATTAGAAGAAATAAAACTTTTTTTTCCAATCCGATATCCTGTTTTTGGTGTTTTTTCAGAGAGTGGGAAAGAATTAACTCCCCCTCTCTCTGTCCGTCTCTCTATCTCTTCCCCCTTCGAAATCCGTATAATTTTAGTACTATTAAAGACATTTTAGTAATATTAAACCACTAGTTATGTGTTTCTTTGTTGATAGATGGCGAATTAAAAACATTTTTTCCAATACAATATCCTGTTTTTGGTGTTTTTTCAGAGGGTTGGAACGAATTAACTTTTTTTTGAATTGTCGCCACTTTGAACAATACTTAAGTCTCACGCGGACGTCCGGAATGCTAACATTTAATTCGACGTCAATCACGCCTATAAAAAAGTTTCAGGTTAAAATGCTGCTAAAGCCGAATGAACGTCCCACAAAACGCAAAAAAGGAGAGAGAAAAATCAATTGCAAGGAGAAAATGACCATACTTCAAAGCCAAACGCTGACCAGACATGGAGGCCATGTCGTCAATACACTAACTACTACAGCCATGACTAGGGCAACATTGCAACTGCGGCGCATGTACAACACAAAGATAAAAATAGCCAACTTTAGAGTTATTATGAATGGAATGTACTCACGTTCTTTCACTGACGCACAGTCCACATTCTCGCGACATACATGCGTCACGTGAGTGAGTGAGTGGCCTCGACGCAGCTTTTCGTCGTCACTCTCGCTCCCATCGTGGCTTTCGCGAGTGACGTAGGGGAAAAGGAAGTTACGGAAGCTTATTGCGTTCACCTTAAAAATCCTCCGTTTTTCAAAATAAAAATACTTTTATGCGGTTGTTTAATTTCTCGCCAGATTTGAGACAGGTTCACAGTTGTACGCCGTAGGGGCTTTATCTTAAATTTAACGTGCAAATAGTATCACAACATTGCCCCTCTTAAACAAGTATAATTACGATGTTTAGCGATACAATTTAATGAGATATCTTCCCCACATCCATCAGAAATCTAAACTCGCGCTAACATAACACACATTCCCCTCTGCGGTGTATGAACAGATGTTTGGTTGGTGATCTGCCTCCTACTAGCTGACTGAGGAAAGGTAAGTGGAAGACAGTGAGAGGTAAGCGACCTGTATCCTCAACAGCGGAATGACAAATTACAAGTCCGTAATTTACACTTATTAGGTCTTTTGCCGATTAAACGTAGCTTATGGAGAAGCACCATCAATTTCGTCACACGCAGTTTCTGCGTGTGATGACAAGTAGGCTTTTGTGTTGTGATAATTACGACAGGGCCTATGTCCGATTATCTATATATTCTCAATTTTGATGACGTGCACCAAAAAGGTATCAGACTTTAAATACGATCCGTACATTTTGGTTGCTTGTTTATAAATTGAAGAGTTCAAAAATTGTGTTGACAGTAACACACTTCAACATCGCGGTAAAAATAAAAAATTAAATTAAAAAGACGTTTTGTGAACTCTCTCTTTCTCTCTCTCTCAGACCAAAGTGGGCATTAATTTGAATATTGGGGGGGGGGGGGGGGGGGGGGATCAGATACAAAGGAATTTTCATATAAGGATTTTTTTAAAGCTTGCTCGTCTTTTAATTAACTTGATTTAGTACTTAGGTTTTGAGCTCTAACAGGTTTCTTGGACAGCTAGGAAGAAGGAATTATGGGTCTCAAGATAAGTGTGGAATTTATATAACGTATACAAGACTTGGGTGATATAATATACAAAGTACATGTTCAGTGTAAGTGATGTGAAAGGTTTGCAGACTGGTGATTATATATATATATATATATATATATATATATGTGTGTGTGTGACATACTAGTGTTTGATTTATTAATGATTGAATGTTGAGAATGCACAACGAGTTTGGATTGAATATGTGTATCGGTGTTCGATTGTTGATCCTTGGATCCACATGGCAAGTGTGGGGCACGTTAAAGAAGATCGGTATTCGATTATTGATGTCTTAGCAAATAGCTTGAGGCACGGGAGGTGCGTTGAATCATTACAGTAAAAGTTGGATTGAAGTAACAGCAACATCTCACTGTTCTGATTATTTCCCCGTGTGTGTCAAGGTATGCTGTTTGTTGTAAAGGCTGTTTGAGTTTGGGGTTTGTAATATACACTGTTTAGCGTGTGAGAAAAGAGATAATGGTTATTAATGTTTATTTACTTTTGAATTACGGGCGTGAATGTGAGAGTCTCGGGTCACGCACATGGAATAGCATTTAACACGCTACCTTCGGCCACCATTATCGTTGACAGTGTCTATAACGGTCATAGAAAGGATTTTATATTATGGATATTGCATTGTTTGCCCTGTTGAATAATAGTAGGACTACTAGAAGTTGTAAAAGGAAAAGATATAACAAGTTATGACCGTGTGTTGAACGAGTGTGTGTGTGTGCATTGGGTTTTAATAATAATAATAATCGGACATAGGCCCAAGTCGTCGTTATCACAACACAAAAAGCCTACTTGTCATCACACGCAGAAACTGCGTGTGACGAAATTGATGGTGCTTCTCCATAAGCTACGTTTACTCGGCAAAAGACCTAAATCAGTGTAAGTTACGGACTTGTAGTTTGGCATTCTGCTGTTGTGGATACAGGTCGCTTACCTCTCACGGTCTTTCACTTACCTTACTTCAGTCAGCTAGTAGGAGGCAGATCACCACCCAAACCTCTTTTTATATTACCGCAGAAGGGAATGTGTGTTATGTTACCGCGAGTTTAGAGTTCTGATGGATGTGGGGAAAAAACTGTCCCTAAGCCTATTTGTCCGTGCTTTGGTTCTAAAGTGTTGATAATATATATATTTATATATATAGGTGTAATTGTACATTATGTTTTGGGTTCTAACGTGTTGATAATGTATATATATGGGTGTAATTGTATGTTATGGGTTTTTGTGTTAATTGATTACAGTAAAAGTTGGATTGAAGTAACAACAACATCTCACTGTTCTGATTATTTCTCCCCGTGTGTCAAGATCGAATGCAGGGTGTAACATTTTGGAGGCACCGCTGGGATTGCTGTTCAGATGTCCAGTGTCCAAGACCTGCTCACTGAATTCTGAGCCAGCTAAATCCCCCCACAAAACCAGGCCGATGGCAGTGAGAGGAGGTGTTGCTGTTTAAGAAGAACTGGAAGTTGGCGGTTGAGTACTTGTCATCTGAGGCCTACGAGATCATCAGATGGACAGTAAAGACGTGCCAGTTCAGAGTTCACTCCTGTACAGTCAACAGAGCTCCTAGATCGTCAACAAAATGGAACAGTTACTCGAAGAGGTGGTAGGAACATTGAACAACCTGACGGAAAATAACCTACTGGAAATATGTGGTTTTTCTTAACATATTAAGAAGTGTTAAACGGAAATCACGTCTATCATTAGTGGCTCACATTGTGAAGTACCTAGAAAGAGAAGAACTAGAGGAACTGCAGGATGAAGGCATGTCTGAATTGTTGAAACTGAAAGATAAAATATCAGATATGAAGCATGAAGTCAAAATAGATGAAAACGAAAAGCAAGGATCAAGATTGGAAGAGACTCCAATAACTTTGCCCCAGCTACCAGATGCTGCGGACCCTCAAGGGGGTGTGTCTCCCCAGCCAAGCTCATACTGGCGCAAGGACTTCAAAATTGCCGCCCAAATAGGTGAACCAGGCCAGAGGGACAAGCTGACATTCTCCAGCCTTGTTCATCAAATTGAAAATGGACTGAATAGGGGTTACCGAGATGTGGAAATTATTGATGCGGTTATCAGAGCTATCTCCCCCAGTTTGCAGCTACGTAATTATTTGGAAGAGAAACCTAACCTCACTCTTCCCACACTCAAACGCATCCTACGCGCTCATTTTCAGGAAAGGAGTGCTACCGACCTCTATGTGCAGTTAGCTTCAGAAGTGCAGCATATCAAAGAGACTCCTCAAAGTTTCTTAATGCGAGTCTTAGTTCTTAGACAGAAGGTACTGTTTGCATCTCGAGAATCAGAATCAGGACTCCAGTATGACCCAAGTTTAGTCCAGCGTATGTGCTTGCACACGATACTCACTGGTCTCCAGAGTGACAGTGTTAGAGTAGATATGCAGCCTCTCTTGCTGAACTGTAAGACTTCAGATGAGCTTTTGCTAGAGCGGTTAAATGTAGCCTGTGCTAATGAAACAGAAAGGAGAAATAAAAAGAAGTTTAGTACCCCACAGGCAGCGACACATATTAGCAAGGTGCACTCAGAAGAACTACGACCTACCAATTGCCCTGGAGAAGAAAAACCAAAAGTGTCCCGTGAGGTACGAGCGGAGTTGACTGAACTTAAGGCAAGTGTTGCTTCTCTTAAAGATCCGCAGTGCAGAGATAGCTCAGATCAGAGAGACACTACAGCAGGCTATGTTTCAGCCTCAGTCCTACCTCCCACCTTCAGTTAGAAGACCAGTTAGGGAGCCCCAGCCACCTTTTGCAAAACAAAATTACTACAGCAAGCCCCCAGCACCCCCCTGGAACACTAGCCACCCTGCTTATGTCCCAAGAAGGTGTTTTGCTTGTCAGCAGGGAGGGCGAGATGTGAAGTGCACACATTGTTATCGGTGTGGGAGTGGAGAACATTTCCAAGCTGGATGTAAAATCCGAGGAGGCAGACCACTAAAAGAAGAGACTATAGCAGAGCTAACTCAGGAAAGGGAAGGTGTGGTTCGTGTGCTTTGTGGCACACCCAGTCCACTGGCCATCGTCAATCCTCCCAGCATGCAACAGCAGCAGGTGGGAACTCAGCAACACCTGATGGTGGAACCTGCCGATTCAAAGGCAAAGATCAGACGACTTAGACAAGAGCTAGAAGAGAGGAATGAACAACTGCTGGACAACAGACACCAGCAGGAAAACATGGAGGAAGAAATAAAGAGGCTGCAGCAGGAGAATTTGAAGCTGCTCGTAGACGCCCGTGCAGCCCGCGCCTATCGCGATGAACTGGATGCGCTGAGAGAACGCGCAATCAAAGCTGACAAGCTGGAGTTATACAAGGCCAACGTGGAGAAAGGGAGACAAGGGATGGAGGAGGCGTACACCATTGCTACCGTGAGTGTACGAAAAGCTGCAGAACAAGGTAAAAAGCACTATGACACCAAAGTGAGGAGCTCCGTGCTACAACCAGGAGAGCGCATCCTGATAAAAAACCTGACACCAGAAGGAGGAAAAATTGACAAGAGTATGGAGAGAAATAAACAGCAGCCAGTATCTCATCTTCAAGAGACAGACCAAGACAGTGGTTACGAAGATGACTTTCACTACGAGCCCCTCCAGGTGCTAAATGAGAGAGATGCCCAAGGGATGGAGTCTAAGCACAGGCCACTGCCAGCGAATCAGAGACTCGAAGTGAAGGGCCCTGCTTCCGGACCAGTACAACGAGAAGATTACTATCAGCTGGAGGACCTGCCTGGTGAGGGAACAAATCTGGCTGTTGAAGATCCTCGTGATGATCATTTATCAGAGACCTCTCCGCCAACCACTGTGAATGAACCTGAGGCGTTGACTTATGAACGGCCAAGAAGGGAGAAACATCCACCACGACGAACGACCTATGATCAGCTTGGTGTCCCCTCCTGTTATAGTACTCAGTCACCACATCAGCTGGTACCTGCTTACCCTGCACCAGGAGTGGTTCCTTGGTTAGTACACCTGCAGCCATATTACATTCAACCACCCTTTATGTATGGACTCCAACAGGCTTGAGCCTACAAGGGTGACATGTATTATGCGAACATGGACTGTTACGGACTGTGATTACAGTTTCCATCCAGTGAACGTGGACCGTACGGGTTGTGGATTATATTTGAACTGTGGCCCTTGCCGCCTGGAGTTTTCATGAGTATCAGCTTACAGAAGAGGATGTGAAATGACAAGTTCGCTAGACTGTTCAGCATTACAACCAACAAGGGGAAGATATTTGGAATATACTGATGTCGGGACGACATTTGTTTTTGTGGGGGAGAGTGTGACATACTAGAGTGTTTGATTTATTAACGATTGCATGTAAAGAAGGTATAACAAGTTTGGATTGAATGGGTGTATCGGTGGTCGATTGTTGATCCTTGGATCCACATGGCAAGTGTGGGGCATGTTAAAGAAGATCGGTATTCGATTATTGATGTCTTAACAAATAGCTTGAGGCACGGGAGATGTGTTGAATCATTACAGTAAAAGTTGGATTGAAGTAACAACAACATCTCACTGTTCTGATTTATTTCCCCCTGTGTGTCAAGGTATGCTGTTTGTTTAAAAGGCTGGTTGAGTTTGGGGTTTGTAATATACAGTGTTTAGCGTGTGAGAAAAGAGATAATGGCTATTAATGTTTATTTACTTTTGAATTACGGGCGTGAATGTGAGAGTCTCGGGTCACGCACATGGAATAGCATTTAGCACGCTACCTTCGGCCACCATTATCGTTGACAGTGTCTATAACGGTCATAGAAAGGATTTTATATTATTGATATTGCATTGTTTGCCCTGTTGAATAATAGTAGGACTACTAGAAGTTGTAAAAGGAAAAGATATAACAAGTTATGACCGTGTGTTGAACGAGTGTGTGTGTGCATTGTGTTTTGGGTTCTAAAGTGTTGCTAATATATATATTTATATATATATATATATATATATATATATATATATATATATATATATATATATATATATATATATATATAGGTGTAATTGTACATTATGTTTTGGGTTCTAACGTGTTGATAATGTATATATATGGGTTTAATTGTATGTTATGGGTTTTTGTGTTAATTGATTACAGTAAAAGTTGGATTGAAGTAACAACAACATCTCACTGTTCTGATTATTTCCCCCTGTGTGTCAAGATCAAATGCAGGGTGTAACACGTACTTAAAAAAAATCCCGTACAAAAGTTGTTATACGGCGTACACAATTTGAAATGATCAAAAAACGTATAAAATACGGGAAAAACGTATAAGTTGACAGGTATGTATTAAACACATTTTATTACTATTAAACCACTAATTATGTGTTAATAGATGGCGAATTAGAAGAAATAAACATGTTTTCCAATCCAATATCCTGTTTTGGGTTTTTTTTTTCTCCAGAGGGTTGGAACGAATTAACGCCCCCACCCCTCTCTCTGTCCGTCTCTCTCTCTTCCCCCTTCGAAATGCGTCTAATTTTACTTCTATTAAACATGTTATTACTATTAAACCACTAGTTATGTGTTACTTTGTTAATAGATGGCGGATTAGAATAAATAAAACATGTTTTCTAATCCAATATCCTGTTTTTGGTGGTTTTTTTCAGCGGGTTGGAACGAATTAACGCCCCCACCCCTCTCTCTGTCCGTCTCTCTCTCTCTTCCCCCTTCGAAATTCGTCTAATTTTACTTTTATTAAACATGTTATTACTATTAAAACACTAGTTATGTGTGACTTTGCTAATAGATGGCGAATTAGAATAAATAAAACATTTTTTCCAATCCAATATCCTGTTTTGGGTGTGTTTTTTTTCAGGGGGTTGGAAAGAATTAACGCCCCCACCCCTCTCTCTGTCCGTCTCTCTCTCTCTCTCTTCCCCATTCGAAATGCGTCTAACTTTACTTCTATTAAACACATTTTATTACTATTAAACCACTAGTTATGTGTTACTTTGTTAATAGATGGCGAATTAGAAGAAATAAAAAGGTTCTTCCAATCCAAGAACCTTTTTTTTCAGAGGGTTCGAATGACTTAATTTCTTTTTAGTTCATTTCTATGTGAAACGTTCATTTGAGTTACAAGTAAATCGACACACGAGCTCAGTCCCGGAATGAATTAAGCTTGTATCCCGATGTACCACTGTACTCCTAGGTATGGGTGTGAGTAAATAAATAAATAAATCAGACATAGGCTTGTCATCATCATTGACGAGACAAAAGCCTAATTGTCATCATACCCAGCTGCCTATGACGAAATTGGTAGCGCTTCTCCACAAAGTGCGCTTTTCCCAGGCAAAAGCCCAACCAAGTGATAGTTTCAGACTCGCTGGCACTCTGCCGTGATGGGTACATCGCATCACCTCCAGAGCGCAACCAAATCCCGGCGACTGCGAAAAGGTTTGCCTCACCGATGCCAACAAAGAATAAAATGGATCACTTACCTCACACTGTCTTCTTACTTACCTTCAGTCAGCCAGCAGGAGGCAGATCATCGCCCAACGTCCTTCATGTTTCCTCACCCCGAAGTTGTTACACAGAGGGGACTGTGTGTCGTGCTACTGCAAATTCAGAGTCCTGATGGCTGTGGGAAAGAAGCTGTCCTTAAGCCTCTTTGTCCGTGCTTTGTGAGACCGGTAGCGCCTGCCAGAGGGAAGCAGCTGGAACAGGCTGTGACCAGGGTGGTCCGGGTCCCCAACAATGTTCCCGGGTGAATACATGGGGGGGGGGGGGGGGGGGGGGGGGTTCTTTATACAATTAATTTGTGATCTTTCTCATAAAAAAAGAAAAAAGAAAAAAAAATCAAGGAATTGTTAGCCAGCCACTTGCAATTCCGAGATTTCTCAGAAACATTAGCGTTCCAGTCCATAGATTGATGTGCGGGCAAAAAGAGCAGAGCCAAAATACACCAAATAACAACCAGCAGTATGTTTAAAATTTTATTTGAACAAACATTTCCAAACATGGTACATGTAAACACGGCAGTTCTTAACATGATTTTTTTTTTAAAACTTTTTTTTTTGCAAATGTCTGTGGTGCAGTACAAAATAAGGGTTAGGATTACCTCTAATCTGGCAATCTCTTCCGGGATGCTTTGTTCTTAATGGAAGTCACTAGAAACCTTAATTCACTGCTGGTAATCGATGTTTAATAAGTCTAAACGGTTATAGCTGAATTTAAAGTCCAGTTTTGACAAACAACTTGCGACAAGACACACGCACTTTGTGGTGAAGCTTTAAATCTCATTGTACTTGTATAATGACAATAAAAAGCATTCAATTCAATTGAACATAGTCTCTTAAATAAACTTGTGAAAATGTATGGAATTCATAAATTTGCAGTCACAACAAAAGATCCTTCTAGCTCAAAAATCTATTTCTCACAGTGCAAGTCACACTAAAGTGCTTAACTCAACTTCTGAGGTAGCTTTAAACTAAAACCCAAATACATTTGCAGGCAATGTAGTAGTTCAAATTTGTCCTCTGTAGAGGCCATTTGTAAACCTAAATATCTCCCACCCAGTGCATCCAATTGCATTAACTGCTATATAGAGGACATTAAGAGCTTTCCAATGATACCACATTTCTTTTGCAGTATTCCAATGACTTTACATAGATTGGGGAATTTGGAAATAAATATGATTGGACAAAATTTTTGTCCTGGTAGTCAGGAGGATATGGGGAAAAAAAGAGAGGAAAAACCCCAATTGTGATCCTCTGAAAATGGCGCAATGGGATTGGCTCGAATTCCGATCACGTGATGGGATCGTGGACATCTTTACGATTGACCTTTGTGGGTTTTTCCGTGTAATTTTAAGTTTCCCTTCTGAGTGAATCTTTGGCCACATACTGAGCAGGAGAAAGGTTTCTCACCAGTGTGGGTTCTGGTGTGTTGGGTTAAGCTTCCCTTCTGACTAAATATTTGGCCGCAGACGACGCAGGAAAAGGGTTTTTCACCAGTGTGAGTTCTTGTGTGTTGATTGAGGTTTCCCTTCTGTGCAAATCTTTGCCCACAAACAGAGCAGGAAAAGGGTTTTTCACCAGTGTGGTTCCTCGTGTGTATTTTCAAGGCGTTCTTGTGACTGAATGCTTGGCCACAAACCGTGCAGGAAAAAGGCTTTTCTCCAGTGTGGGTTCTCGTGTGGATTTCGAAGCCGTTCTTGTGGCCGAATGTTTGACGGCAAACTGAGCAGGAAAAGGGTTTTTCGCCGGTGTGGGTTTTGGAGTGGATTTTCAAGTTTCCCTTTTGTGTAAATCTTTGGCCACAAACGGAGCAGGAGAAAGGCCTTTCACCGGTGTGGGTTCTGGCGTGTTGCGTCAGGTTTCCTTTCAGAGAGAATCTTTGGCCACAAACTGAGCAAGAAAAAGGTTTTTCACCGGTGTGGGTTTTTGCGTGTTGGGTCAAGTTTCCCTGCTGAGTGAATTTGAGGCCACAAACTGAACAGGAGAAAGGCTTCTCACCGGTGTGTGTTCGGGTGTGTTGGGTTAAGCTTCCTTTCTGAGTAAAAAGCTGGCCACAAAGCGAGCAGGAGAAAGCTTTCTCGCCAGCGTAGCTCCTCCTCCATCTTTTCAACGGAGACGTTTCACTTAATGTTGTCCTGCACTGAGAGCATTTGCAGCGTTTGTCCTCACAGCGAGCTTTCTTATGATCTTCCCAACAATTATCGTGAGGTGGGTGCGGCGCGTCGTCGTCGTCGTGGCTGGTACCCGATGGTGGGGAGATGAAATTGTTGTCGTGGCTAGTACCCGATGGTGGGGAGATGAAATTGTTGTCGTGGCTAGTACCCGATGGTGGGGAGATGAAATTGTTGTCGTGGCTAGTACCTGATGGTGGGGAGATGAAATTGTCGTCTTGCGATGCTTCTGCTGAGCTGTCGCGCGGAGACTCTGACCCTCTGGTGCACTCACTCGGACCATCTTCAATCTCCAAGGGTTTACCAGTCAGTCTGGTGAAATCTTCCTCCTCTTTAAAGCATAGCAGCTCTTCCTCCTCCTTTTTGATTGAGAGTTCCTCAACGTCTTCTCTCTTTTGCTGTGGAGGGGGCTCTGACTCCACCTCTTTGATTCGGGGGGGCTCAGCGTCCTCTTGCTCCTGCCGCCGAGGGCCAACACATTTTCTGATACCTGCAAGACAACAGAAGGCAAATATTCAGCTCCACGGTTGTCCCGTTTGGATCCAACGCGATTTTTCTCAACATATTTTTTGCCCACACCGATCCAACGCCCATATTTTTAAACCAGTAAAAATAATGCAAACTATAATGTAACCACTAAATGATGAATCACTTCAAGGAAAAAAAAGGGCTTGACCTTCATCTTCACTCTTGAAGGGCTCACCAGTCCACTCTGGGATATCCACCTCCTCCTCTTTAACACATGGCGGCGGTTCCTCCTCTTCCTCCTCTTCCTCTTCCTCTTTCTCTTCCTCCTCTTCCTCTTCCACCTCCTTCTTCTCCTTCTCCTCCTTTTTGAGAGGATCAGGTTGCTGTTGCTGCTGCTCCTGCTCCTCAATGTGGGGATTCCCAACTTTGATGCTGAAATGCTCCTCCTGCTCCTCTTTAACGTAGACCAATTTTGCCTCCGCCTCCTCTTTTTGGATGCCAGCAGACTCCTGGAGCTCAGGGCGATGCGCTTGACAGACATCTGCAAGACCAAAACCAGAAACACACAGGGGCAAAATTTCATTTCTTCATTCTTGTGTTCGCCAAATTATTTACTCCCTCGGAAATATTCCCCCATGACCATTTTCTATTCATTGATATGTTGCCGGGATCCACGACGATCCAGGTTCCATCTATTTGCGGCATATCCATATCCAGTAAAATCTCAAAATAGGTAAATAGGTGATGCTGTAACACGGATTTTGGTGTAATCTCCTAATTAAAAGATCCATGATCCATGTTTTTGAATAGTATCTTCTTTTTCTCCAAAGATTTAGTCTGACCAATCTGTGAATTGTATTTGCGGAATGCAACAATGATATTAGGAGAACTGCGGTCACGTCAAGCCAGCGGACATTCGCGTTTTAGTGGTCAAATGAGCGGACGCTCAAAATAGACTGCCCGCTTAGTCCAAGCATTAAAGTAATTCCATTCAAAACAGAAGAGTGGCGAAGCAGTGGTGACTTCCGTGTGTTCGTAGCATTTTGAAACCCTCAAAAATATTCTTAACAGTAAAAAAAAAAGCACCATATAGCTCATAATTTAAAAATGAATGAAAGTAGCTCGATTAACATAACAAACCCTTCACTCCACGAGTACAATATTATGTGAATCCCCCGAACGCTAACAAATTATTTCATCATTCCATGCCAAGGTGGCTCAATACTAGTAGTTCGCCTCTGTGACTACTCACATAATCAAAATTATGCAATTTCACAGATTAAATTTGGAGAAAATTGGAATTCAAGTTGCTGCATGTATACTATGTTCAGGGTTGCAGGTCCTCTTTTGCGGTATTGTAAATCAAGATTTTTGCATAGTTTCCAGGCACGGAGGATCAATCCTAGTAGTAAACCAGTCTCACTACTCACAGTTTCACAAATTAGGACACAATTGGAATTAAACTTGCTACATGGTTTGTCATGGTTGCAGTTCACATTTTTGTGGTACTCAAAATCAAGATTATTCCATAGTTTCCAGACAAGGTGGTCAACCTAGTAGTTGACCTCTTCGACTACTCACATCATCAAAATTATGCAACTTCACAGATTAAATTAGGAGAAAATTGAAATTAGGGTTGCTACATGCCTACTTTCTCATGGCAGCACTTCTCATTTTGCGAGTTGTCACGGAGGTGAACTATACTAGGATTGAGCCACCTTGGTAAGAAATTATGAAACAAATCTTTATTTACAGTAACAGTATGACAAAAAAAGCGTGGTGATTGTTTTTTTAATCGATCTACTTTAATTAATTTTTAAATTACGAGCTGTAGGGTGCTGTTTTTTAAACTGTTAATGGTATTTTATTTTGGGGGCGGGTTAGGGTTAAAAATGCTACGAACACACGGAAGTCAGCCCCGCTTCGCCACTCTTCTGTTTTGAATGGAATTACCGTAATGCTTGGACTAAGTGTTTCGGATCGTGTTACTATAATCTCTAACACTAAAAACGGTGCGTACTATTTGGAGCGTCTGCACATTTGACGACGAAAACGCGAACGTCCACTGGCTTGACCGAAGTATTAGTAGAGCAGTTCAACACCAAGTGCTTCGTTTCAAAATTAAAAAGACACTTCCCCAAACATAGACCAATGCATTAACATAACAAGTTGAACACCCATTCGAAGTGTTATGCGTTTGCGAGACAAGTGAAGGTCAACTCACCTGACATTTTGGGGCTTGATGTGTGCTGTTGTTCGTTAACTGCTCAACCAAGCTAGGCTAGGTTAGGCTAGGCTAGGTAGACCGCCAAATTTCAACCTGGACCCGAACGATTCGAAGCAAAAACAATGCTGAACAGATTATTGTCGTGTCCTAGAATTTTTGCCGCCTCTCAGCGAAGCGCCGGGTTGAAGGTTTTCTCATAGACGGACATTTATTCTGGGGACGAGGTGAAGAACAAGTTTGAAGATTCAACCAAAAAAAAGCGGGTTGTTTTGAACTCGGCTTTATTCTTCGCTCATACCGCCAGAAAATGAAATCCGCCATGTTTATTTTCTTCTTCTCCCTTACACCGATGCTTCCATACTTTTGTAGTCTTTGCTGACACCTAGCGACGGGAACAAAACATGAGATTTGTCGTCACAACATTTGATTTCGATCGATTTCAGGTGCCTAAAAGAGTCGCGTCTGACTACAAAATAAAAGTTTAAAAACTGCCTTAGAGTTTGCGACGTAACGGGGAAAAACATTTAATAACTCTACTGTAACAGCTTAAAGTAACAGAGGAAGAGAAGCGTTTCTTCTTCTGTGACTAAAAGTAAGAAACATGGGATGGTAAAACCACTCTTAGAAGTACAAACATTACTTAAATGTTACTTTTAGTAACGCATTGCTACGCCCCGCCTAAAATAACGATGAAATGAAAATTGTTAAGAGTCCTGTCAAGACACCAAATTTACGTTTTTACCTAAACATTCCAAGCTGGTAAACTTTAAAACGAGATATAAATAGCAAATGTTGTGCCACTGTTCTTTACATTTAAAAAAATCAAACAAGAGATTAGTGAAATTTCTGCAACAGCACAAATGTCATATCGTGCGCCATAAAAGCCATAAACAGCATGGAATTGGAAATTTATTCAAGCAAAAGAAAGCTTTTCACACCAACAAACAAGATAAATGAATCCGGAGACTGAGGCCATATGCTAAGGGAAAATTGGAGGTTAGTGGAGTTGGGAGAGTGTGCTTTCTCATGCTTTGCCTTCATAGTGAATCTTCTGTGGTTACAAGTGATAATTTGTCTACAAAAACATCAACAATCCTGTGCCGAAACTTGAGCACTAATAATCCCTGATTTTTAAAAAAAAAAATCACTTTGCAATGGAAAAATAAAAAAAAACATGTATAATACAACTCGTATAATAATTTATTACATGGCATTTTTTTTCTTTTGGGAATACAAGTTGTTTTTGTATGTTTTACATGTTTAAAAAGGGAATATTTTTAATTGACAGATTCACTACTTTTGGCACCATTTTATCTCCATACAGCCGATGAATTAATTTTCATTGTTCCTTTTTTTTTAAGGAATAAGACGTAGTCAGGACATAAGGTAACATTTGAGCAGGAAAATTAACATGAGGACAAACGATGGGGAAAAAAGCCGATCACAAGAAACGTGCAGGCCCAATTGCAACGGGGCACCAGAATCGGGGCGAGCAAGCACACCGAACAATGTACGGAGCAAAATGACAAATGTATTATGCTAGGCAGATGACTGTGAAGTTGGATTGTGCCCAGTAACGCACACACCAAAAGTGCAAAGTGACATCATTAGACATAACATTTCCACCGCTCGGTCGAGGGTCGA
This sequence comes from Stigmatopora argus, assembly GCF_051989625.1. Lineage (NCBI taxonomy): Eukaryota > Metazoa > Chordata > Actinopteri > Syngnathiformes > Syngnathidae > Stigmatopora > Stigmatopora argus. Next base: position 9,405,342 of record NC_135409.1, on the reverse strand, counting down.
GCCATCGAATGGACCTATAGGTGGCTTTTCTATTCATAAAACCAAAAAGATGGTCGTGTCGTATTCCATAAAGCTGCTTTCTCACATTCCTTCTGCTGCGATTGCAGCAGGAAATATATTCACATGCTGAAATATTGCTTTCCCAAGGCTTCATTTGAGATGTGGAACAACAAAATAAATCTGCATTGCACCACAAGTAAAAAAATAAAGAGCTAAGACACGATATAAAGCTTTTAAGTGCCCAAATCCACCATTTAGCTTGTACTGCATTGTAGGTCATTTTTTGGGCTGTCTGTTGGAGTGGACAGTGCACATTTCAAACTGGACACTTTTTAGCGGGGGTTGTCATCACAGAGAATTGTACTACATTTCCTGTCACCCACTACGGGGAGGAATAACTTTTCGCCGTGCCTTTGACGGCAAAGATCGTCCGATCCGCTGAGGGTCTACTAGGGACAAACTCATTGATAGAGTTTTTTTTCAGAGAACTTTGGGCGTCGACCATCGTGGACGGCACAGAAAGAGCTCATTCCAAAAAATTGACGCCCTATTTACACGTTGCATTGATTCGGCGGCATTGTCCACCGCGCATAAAGGGTCTCATGCAATGGGGGGGGGGGGGGGGGGGGGGGGGGGGGGGGCGTATCTTCTTTGACCGACACGGTGTCCCAGACGGAGCCCAATGGTTCCTATGCTAGCTTTGCTACGAACGGCCGGTGAAGGTCACGCCGACGTCACACCACCGAGCCTTTGGAGGCGGACAGGTGGATGGAGCGCACGCGGGAGGCCAGCGTCTTCTCCAGGTCGAGCAGGATGTCCGAACAGAGCGTGGCGGGGAGCTCGGGGGACGAGGCGGCCGGCGGGGGCTCGTACAGAAGCCGCTTGAAGGCGTCCAGCTCCACCATCAGCGCCATATTCTTCAGGAAGTAGCCCTCGATGAAGCCCGTCAGCTCCGAGGCGCCCAGGAACTGCCGGGCGGAAGCGTCGGGTATGAGAGCCCGGGGGCGGGGGGTCCCGGTTCGGAGGCGTCCGTGCTGCGGTCTGACCTTGGCGTGCTTGTAGAGGTCCACGCAGGTCTCGGTGGTGATGTTCTTGGAGCAGATGATCTCACAGTGTCTCTGAAGGCCCTCCAGTTGGAAGAACTTGGAGGCGGACAGCAGCTGCGCCGGCCGCAGCCGTCCCGGTTAGCAAGGAGTCGGCTCCAATCTGCCCCAATCTGCCACAATACGCATGCCTCTTACCTCCATGACTTCGCTGTTGCGAACGTGTAAGAACTCGGTTCCTCCGCAGTACAGATACTGCATGACTAACTGCGACAGGGGACGGAAACAAAACGGGCAGTCAAATTCAAAGCGTCTGCCAAATTTGGTAGAGCGGGCGCTCCCGTTAGCTCTTTCGTTGGCATCCGGTGGCAATGACAGACGTTCCATTCTTGTCATCGTGCCGCTGTAGTGAATATAAATGAGTTCATCACCAGTAGACGTCGGCCGCCGGGTTAGGATTAGTGGTTAGCATGTCGGCCTCACCGTTCACAGATGGGCGGTTCGATCCCCAGTGAGTTCCCGTGTGGAGTTTGCATGTTATTCTCGGGCCTGCGTGGGTTAGGGTAAACCCTAACCCTCTCTGTCTACTTCGGTTTCCTCCCGCGTTCAAAAAAAAAACACGTATGCTAGGCTAGCTGGTTGAACACTAAATGGCTAACCCCGCTGCCCAAACGTGGAAGAAGTCCAATGCATTAAACCAGATAACGTGGCAACCATCGGGGTTCAAATGGTTTGGACGTCTGTTAATGGCAGTCAGGGTGAAATGAAGAGGCTTATCCGTGATCAAGTTACCTGGAAATTCATTTTCCCACCTCTTAACCCGAAAATGCAATCGCCCTCTTCATACAAGAAACATATGCCGCAGGTGTGATAATTAGCCCTTTCTTGGTTCTTGAGTTATCTTGAACACAAACAGCCAAAAAGAGAACGATTGGCGACCTACTACAGTCTTCCCTCGATTATCGTGACTTGACTTATCGCAAATTCACTTCTTCACGATTCTTTTCAGCCATTGGTGACCCCTACCGGCAGAGGTCATTATTTCCCGATGTCTTGCCCCCACGCTGCCCCCTGGAGGCTCGGAGTGAGTGACTCTTACGTGGAATGTGTTGTACTTGACGTGACTGATTTCGATGCAGGTGTTCTCGGCCGCCGGCCGGTTCTGCAGCAGTGACTTGAACCTGAAAGAATCGGCCTATCCTAAGAATCGGCAGCGTTTGAGATGCGACGGAGAGAGAGGAAAAGGGCCTTACCTGGGTGAGGTGGTGAAAAGCAGAACTTTGTGGGCATAAAAGGGCTTGCCCTCCACCAGGAAAGTGACGTCTGACATCTCCTTGTTGTTGAGGAAGTGCGGGTCTGCCGATAGATAGCAGAGCCGCACGCGAAGCGTCAGGGCAGTGCTTCTTAACCTGGGTTGGATGCAAGGAATCCTAGGGCTTGGGTGGGTGAGGGTTAGGGTTTCAGGGGTTCGGTGGAGCCTCTGCCACGGGCGGAGGTCAAGACACATCCGCTCATCACGTCTATTCAGAATATCACGCCCTGCTTGACCATCACTGGCCTGGCGCGTCCCGCCAACGCAAGATGAAATACACGAGTAAGACTTCTCACTTACAAAATCAATCGCTTCCAGAAGTGGTTTTGTAAGCATACTTTCACCGGATTTATTCCACGAACTTCAATACTACGCCCTAAAGTTCCAGGGGTGTCAAAGCGATTCCGCAGAGGGCCGCGTGGGTCCTGGTCTTTGTTCCAACCGACCGAGTGGCGACAGTTTAACCAATGAGGTGTCTTCTAAAATATGTAGCAACTGACTTGAATCGACTGATTACACTTGCAAAAGGTATCCTCTCGTTCAGTTGGAATGAAAACCTGCACCCACTGCGGCCCTTTGGGGACCGCTTTAACACTCCTGCCGGGCTTAAACCCTTTAGAAATATACGTATGCCAGATTTGTCGGAGGTATCTGTGCAAATGAACCTATACGTGGAAAAAAGGGGAGAAAAATAGATACGAAAAGGATTTATTAAGCCATTCAAATGAATCAAAAACGCAAAGACATTTTCCAATGGAGTGAAGCTCACGCATCCGATTACAGCACACTCCTTCTATTCTAGCCAACGGCAGGCCAGCGAGGTGTCGGGCGATAGCCAATGGGAAAGCAACTCTAACACGACAATTAAAAAAAAACAGATACAGGAAGTGAATTTCCCTTCCAGGGGATGTTTGCTTACCTAACTCGGATTGTTTTTTTCCAAACAAAAGGTTTCCCATCCACGCTTCTGGTCATCCTAATATTTCTTACGTAGGAGCATTGGCAAGTAAAGCGGTCGAGGGCGCCGTAGTTGACCTGGCCCATGGGAAAAAATGGCGATCTTCCTTCGGTTCATGAACACGGCTGTCTGTCTGTTTTATTTGCGCACGATGTGGTGAAAGCTTGAAATGTCATTATACTTGTACTATAATGACAATAAAAGCAATCATTTCAATTCTTTTGTTGGGTCAACTCGTGCCTAGCAAACTTGAGGTTTCCAGGTGAAAGTGCTCGGGATCCAACCTTTTTGGTCGCCATGTGGTTCTTTCCAACAGTAGGTGTTGTTTTTGCCTTAACTATTGCATCACGGAGCATCCAATTACTGGCAACCTCGGGCACTATATGGAACTGGAGTGCACTTGAGAGCGCATTTATATTTGCATCCCCCCCCCAAAAAGACCCCCCAAAAAGTCAAAGATAATGGAAGAAAATTTGGGGGAATAATAACATGCTCTGGTCCCAAAAGAGAGCGCTGACATTTAGTGCACTTGAAAAAGCTTTTCCGGTGCACGAGGAGTTCAAAGAAGTTTTCAACAAACGGCTCACCTAAGCGCGACGTCTCTTTCTTCTTCGTCTCGCCGAGCCTGGGGATGGGGAAAGGACCGTAGCACTGCGTGAAGATGACGGCCAGCTGCTGGCCGATCGCCTCGTTCTGAACAGAAAAAAAGCTGGCAGAAAACAAGCAGAAGAAGACGCGGACGCCAGCCCGGTTACCTTGCACGCTCGCAGGATGCGGAACAGGAGCGGCAGGCCGTGCGTGAGCAGCTCTTCCGTGTACTCGTCCTCCCGGAGGCAGCAGAAGTCCTTGAGCAGAGCCTGGATCAGAGGAGGCCGCCGCTGCGCCAAGCCCGTCCGAAGCGACTCCAGCCAAGTGTGGAGCGTCCACGGAACGCCTGCCGGACCGCAAAGTAGCCCCAGTCGGCGTGGGTTGGACGCCGGTGGGGGCGGGCGCGGACGCGGACGCGGACGCGGGTTAGGCATCTCCGTCCGCCGCTCGATGATATCGGAGCGAGCGATAAAAGGGTGGAAGCGACGCTCCTTTCTGACCTAAGCTGCGGATGTCCATGGCAATGTCCACGTGGCCGTGCTCGGTGCTTTGGTACATGGCCTCCCGCAGAGCTCGCAGCTGGGCCTTTCCGGCGTCGGACCGGGGCGCCGCCGGCGAACCCTCGGCCGGGATCTCCTCCGGGGAGAGAACGTCGCCTCCGTCCTTCTGCGACCCGGACAGAAGCTTCCGGAACACGTCCCTGCCCACGCCGAGCATCGGACTTTTCAGACGGGCCCAAACGGCGGAAGGACCGGCCGTGGGCCACCCACCTGCGCCCGTGCGCCGCCGCCAGGACGAAGGAGTTCATGTGGCCGAGGGGGGCCGAGGGGCGACGGGGGGCGCCGACCATGGGGTCGGCGCCGCGCTCCAGCAGAAGGCTCACCAACTCAAAGTGACCTGCGAAACATACGAGGTCAGACCGTTTTGGACGCGGCAGGCTTCGGTTTCGCCGTGGCCGACCTGCGGCGGCGGCCAGCTGGAGCGGCGTCTCCGTGTAGTCTTGGGCGCCATCCCGCGGCGAACCTTCCATGTCGGCGCCGTTGTCCGGCAACACCTGAGGCGGGCGGGCGGGTGTCAAAGAAAAACAGAGAAGTAGACGTTGGGGGAATTTTGGCCCAGGCACGGCGGAGGACCAAAATCATGTTCCCCGTGCGCTGCTGGCTATCGGAACTGCGGGTTAGCGGCAACTTTCCCACTTTTTCCCCCCCCCACCATTGGTAGGGCAAACAAATATCAATGATCCTAGCGCGCTATACCCACCTCGCCGTTGACGTCGGCGCCGGCGTCCAAGAGCATCTGGACCATGGCCTCGTCCCCCCGGACGCACGCATACATCAGCGGGCTCATTCCCTGGAATGCAAGACGCCAAGGTACGCGTATCATCTATAGCAGGGGTGGCCAACTCGGGTCCTGGAGAGCCGGTCTCTGCTACACTATGAGCTGGCTCCATTTCAGTCAGAATGTTTTTTTTCTTTCTCTTTTCTTCTTGTTTCCCCCCATTTTTTGGATCACGACTTTTGTTTTCTTGAAACTCCAATTCCTGGCCAGGCGAAAATCTGAGATAGGCATCGGGTGAGGCTACTTGGCGCCGTGCGATTTTCATCGCCCTGCAAAACGTGCCCAAAAGTCTGTTCCGCTGGATTATCTGCAAAGGCGCTGACTCATTGCTTTGGCTAAATCCACTCTTCACTGTGTCGTGCCGCAAAAAGTATGCATTGCGAGAGCTCGCTCCATTCACCGCTTGACTGACTTTTATTGTGCGATAAGCACAATTGCGACGCCCGTGGAGTTAGGGTTTTGTTTTGATAGCTTATTTCTACCGTGCGACACCACACTTGCCTTTGTTACATTTTCAGGGCGGAGCCTTTTACCCTGGGACTATTTGCTTCAACTCGTACCAGCCATTTTTACCCGAATCGAGACCTGGGCTCGGCAGCGTGAAAATGAATGAGGGCGGCAGCGGCGGCGGACCTGCTCGCCGACACCGTCGACGCCGTCGGGTCCGAGCGAGCCGACGGCCCGCCGGACCGGATGGGCGCGCCCGCAGTTGAGCATCCGGAAGCCGAGCTCCGGCGGGAACTTGGCCTCGGCGGACGCCGCGTCCAGTTTGCGGGCGCCGCGGGGACTGTCCTCCGCTCTACCCGGGAAGAAAGCGATCGGTCGAGGATAAGCCCGAGCGCCGTCACCTCACCTGATCTGCCGGGGCTCGCAGTCGACGCCGGGCAGCATGAGTCGTGCGGCCTGACGCACGTCGTCGCTGTCCACCGCCGGGCTGCGCCGGTGCTCGGCGTGCGCCACCGCCACGCGGATCCACTCCATCAACGGAGGCTGCACCAGGAACGGCCTGCGGAGAGGGTGGGACGATTGGGACCCATTCAAATCCCAGGGGGTGGCGACCGCTCATCAATCCTGTGCTTCTCCACGCCAGAGCAAAAATATTCAGATACGAGCGCCGTCGTTCGGCAGCTCTGGCCAAAAGGGCATCTTCGACAAAAGCGCAACAAAATGGTGACACTTCTGAAGCGGTGGGATCAATTCTGGACGTGGCCACGCGTCTGCACAAAGGTGGCATGACTACTATTTGGAATCAGGCCGGTCAAATGTTTGTCGGCTTCAAACGGGGTCGGGCGGGCCTCACCCGGAAGCGTCCTTCTCATCGGCTTCCGTCTTATGTTCACCGTCCATTCATTTGAGGCTCCAGCGTGGCGGAACCGAGCGGGCAAGTCAGTGTATTTGTGTTGGACGCCGCTCAGAAAGCGTCCAATTAAAAGCACAATGATTTCGGTCGAGCAGCTGTTGCATGCTAGGCTATTTCAGCACTCTAAATTGTCCCTCGGAATGAATGATTACTTGTCTGTCTCCTCCAGCCTCGCGATTTTCCGGGCAATGACGACCCATTTTAATGGCGAGAGATCAATTGCAACGAAGCGCACGGTCGCACGTCCCATCCGCCGCCAATAAATTCCACAGTAGCATTCTATGGGATGAACACATGCGACTGGGAGTGAATGGGCGCGCCGGTCGCGCCGGTCGCAACGGTCACGGCATTTGCGAGTTCACTTCACGGCAAACATTCATCGCGCCCCTCTACTCGTTCCGGAATTGTCGTCGTCGACCTGCGGGCAAACAGACGGCACGGAAGGCGTCTCACCTCTCGGTGCGTAGAGATACTTTGGAGGCTTCCACGTTGGGGTTCTCCCACTCCAGCTGCGGGCAGTGCATGAAGTAGCACAAGGTGTAGAGCGCCTCGGGCTCCCAGCGGACGGCGTCCCAGGCGGCGGAGGCGGAGGCGGCGGCGCGCGGCGGGGTCCCGTTGCCCGCGTTCTGCAAGTGCAGGGGCTGCAGGTGGTACGTGGCCCGCGACACCAAGTCACCTGGGGACACGATGACAAAAACCTACAATCGGGCTTCAGCGCCACTGATGTCCAATCCGTTTGGACTGGGAGCTTGGCGGCAATCATTTGTCAATGATTTTGATGGCAGCCAATGTTTGACTTTTGTTCCACGACGGGATGAGAAGCTTCCGCCTCCATTCGGTCATTCGTTTTCCGCTCCACGTATTATCACACGGGTTGAGGGGGGTGCTGGAGCCTGTGGGGTTAGTAGGCACAGGACAACCAAAACGGAACGCACACCGATCGCGGGGCACCGTGAGACCAAGGAGCATTCGCTCAATCTTCTGGACAAATTAGAGCGTCCCATCAGCTTTGCATGTGGGAGGAAATCCCCCAAAACTTAATGCCTCCCAGCCTCAAACCCCCCCCCCCGATGAACGAGCGCGCGGCTTCATTAATACTTCTGCTGCTCTTGCTTGTTTTTGAGTCGTGCTCTGATTAGCTCAGCAAATTTCCAGAGAAAACAAGCGTATCGTGTTCTTATTCCTGACGGGGAGAGCTCTTGCTCACGCAATGTGCAAATGAGATGACAACTATAGAAGTGTCAGCTAGAGAAATATTGGGACGTTTTTATTTATTTATATATATATATATATATATATATATATATATATATATATATATATATATATATATATATATATAATTATTTATTTATTTTAATGTATTTCTATTTTTTATATCCAGTGAGGGTTAGCCAGTCCATTTGCAAAACGCTGGCATTGTAAAGTTACAGAAATGATTCTTTTTTTGCCCCAATTTCAATCTAAGTTGGGGATATTTGTGTGTCTCGTGTGTTTATTTTCGAATATTTGTTGACAAGATTCTATCATTTAATTGGTGTCTGATGTGATCCGTGAAGGGAAGCCATTGCAGTCTCCGCTTAGGGACGCGCGTCTTCACCGACGCGGAAAGCGCGCACGTGCTAGCGTGCGTGCGTGCGAACGAGTGAGCGATCGAGATACCCACCGAGTTGGCCGATGCTTCCCACGCGCGTGGCCAGCAGCGACTGCTCCGGCGTGGCGTCTTGGGCCTCCCCGCGGCAGCCGTGACCCGAGCGACTGGGATTCTGCCGCCGCCGATCGAGGTGCAGGTCGATGCTTTCGGGTAGACTCGGGACACCTGAACACAAACACGAGGCTGACAATGGAGCGCCAGCAGAGGATTGAACTCAAACTGCCATCCTTGTCTTGCATATCTTAGGTTAAACGCCGCGCGGCATTTCTTAACGACACAATGTCGGCCTGACGAGTGGCAGCTACTTCCCGCAGAGTCCGAGAAAGGCCCGCTGAAAAACAGACAAACAAAAATAACCTACATTCCAGAAGCAAGTAGCCGAGCTTTTGAGATGAACGACGTCGAGCTCAATTATCCCCCCCCCCCCCCCCCCCCCTAGCCAATCGGAGTCCAATTCTAGCTTCACTCGTGTCTCATTTAAGTGCAAAAAGCTCGATGACAGCTGGGAGAAGTATCTTTTGCCCCGTGTTAAATAATACTTTTTACCGCCAGCACTAGGTGAAGGTTACGGGGGGCGGAGCTTGGCTTCTCCGTTGCGCCTGTCTGTGTGTGTAAGTTAACTCAAGAACGAAGTAAGGGATGATTAGCGAATTTGCGGGATATGCCTGCCAGCACTGAAATGAAAGAGGCAGTGATTCGCTTCTGGTGACAATAACCAGAAAAGAAATGTCACCATTTCACACCAAGCGTATTGTCGGTCGCACCCGAGTACAAGTCGCACTAACCAAAAACGGCACAACGTAGAGGAAAAATGAATATAATTATATGAGTATACACGCACGGAGTTTCCAACCCAGAAAACACGGTAACTCATGAGCTGCTTTTGACGGCGACAGCCCTCCTTCCTTCCCAGTTCAAGCGGATTGGACGTTGACTAGCGATAAACTCATTTGCGTTCGGAAAAGGACACAAATAAAGAGCCACACGAGATCAGATCTCTTGATTTCCTGCCCTCGCCGTCGTGGCGACCCATCCCTGTGGAATTCCCGCACGAATGGACTCTTTGCAGCTTCGGTCGCTGGCGCAAACGGACAAACTTCCCCTTTCGGCGGGATTACACCGGTGAGAATCAAGTCAGGGTCAAAGAGGTGACATCGATTGTCCGCCTCGGTGAGGAGGTGCGCGTCAACCACCTTATTTTTATTTATTTATTATTATTTTTGTTTCCCCCTGTCCACCCGCAGGAATCGATTGGCTCTAGGAAGAGTGCGGCAATCCCTCCCTTCCAAACGCACAGCAGTGAGAAAACTCTGCCGGAATATGAACGGGTAGTCGCCATGGCAACAGGCGACCGCGCCGCCATTGGCTCGGCGTCCCTCGGCGTACGGGAAGGACGGGCGTGGTAAAAAGAAGCTCGGGGCTGCGTCCAATGAAAATCAATCAATACCTCATTTTCACGTGCCTTTTTCCGTGCCTGATATTTTTTCTTTCATCGCCAATGGCGACGGTAAAAACAAAAGTACCCCCCGTGTGGAGTATGGAATGTATTCTTATGCTTTTTATTAGTCAATAGGTTCATTTAGTGTAGTCACTAGGATAGAATTTTGCATGGGCTAGCGGAAATTTCCGTCCGTGACACCTATGAGTTGGGGGCGCATCATCTGCATGTGATAGTATCAAACATGATTAGATCACTGTCCCGCCTTCTGTTTGTACCTATGTCACATGACCTTTGTCAATAAAACTAGTCGACCTGCTGGGGGGATTCAGGGAGTTCAAACTAGTCAGGCTGGAGGATAGACGCGCTCCTGCCGCTGGCTGCTCTGACCCCCTCCTTCAGCTGAAGCTAGATAAAACTCATCATGGCCGACTCTGTGTGCTTCCTCTGATTCGAAGTTATTGAATGTTTATCGATTAGATCCAACATTTTCTGGTGCCTTAGAAACCCGGGAGATTCATTTCTGAATTTTCGGACCACGGTGGACTGAAAGCCGAGAATACTGACGTCAGCTACTCTTACTTTAAAAGAGAGGGCATTTCGGTTGATCGTGGCCCGCTTGAAGAAGGAACCCCCATCGAAAAGGAGGAGGCACAGAGACGGTAAGGGGCTGTTTAAAATTAATATTTAGGACAAGGCTGGTGGGAATCCCGTTTTTCCAATCGTGAGAAAGTCGAAGAAAAACGCCTCATAAATCGGGGATAAATGCATATCGTTGGGGAGTATGTATGTCAAAAAAAAAGAAGGTAATACACAAGGTATGCGGCGGACGTACACTTCGGCCATAAGTTACGTTCGTAAGGCAAGCTGGTGACGCGGCTTTAACCTAGGGGGTGAAATAGTCCCTCGGTAAAGGATTTCTGGAGATTGTCAAAAATAAAGCTTCCAAAAATACTGCACCCGATGAGTAAGAAAGCGCTAGATTAAAAAGTATAGTACTACTATTATATAAACCAGAAGCGTTTGTTAAGAACCGGAAGTAGGCCGTGACGCGCTTTAAGACGCGCTCGGTATGCGCTTGGTATGCGCTCGGTATGCGCTCGGTATGCGCTCATGAATCGAGGATTGAAGAGAATAACGGTTAAAAAGACGGCGTAGACGGATAAATAGGATAATAAAAGATAAGTATTAAAGAGATAATAAATTAGATGGGACGTCCCTAAAGTATCGCCGTAAAATATCGCGGTAAATATGTATTAATAGCGTAACATGTGACCATTGTTTAAAAAAAAAAAAAAACGTTCAAACAAAGGGACGTGAAGTAAGAAGATGTGAAATTCATGCTGAGAGATTTTCCTGATCATTGAAGAATGAAACAAAAACATGGTTAACATGCTTGTGAAGATTCTGGACAGAAAGGATGAGGAGCTGCTTTAGGTGGTTGTCTTTCCTCAAGAAACTTTCTATCTTCATGGAGAACAAGAATGATATGTTTTTCACATGTACTAGTCACACATTTCAAAATTGGGGCCCTCCCTATGAACATCATTGAACATGAGCTCAAGAGGTACGACCTTTGGCAAGATGAGCTAAGAGGAAGGCCTATGAGGAATTCTCAGAGAACCAAAATCTGAAGAAGGAACATGAGAATTCCCTTAAAAAGTCTGCCTGCTTTTGAATCTTGCTGAAGACACACACAGAACAAAGGAAGAAAATGGCCGAAAAATGTGGAGCAGGCAAGAAGCCCACTTTACAGCCGGCCCCCCTTCACAGAAGCGGACACCCCTCACCCGACAAGCCAAGCACACCCGGTGCAAACAAAAAGAGGGGGGGGGGGGGGGGCTCGCCCATAGCTCTTACTGCCCATTTCACACCTGGACCCAGGAGAGAGCCCACACCAGCCCAGCCCAAGGCCCCCTCCCCCTGCACAAAGAGAGAGAGGAACCACAGCACTGCAGGTTTGAACCTAAATCACTTGAGTCCGATTGTCTCCACAGGGAGGGGGAGGGAAGGAGAGAGAGACAGAGAGATGACAGTGTTGTAATATATTAGTGACAAATTATGGGTCCTTTATTAAACACTGATATTTATTTATATTAGGAAATGCCTAGTGAAAGGTTATTTTCCCTAAATTGTAATTGAGGTAATAGTGAGCACAGAAAATGGCTCTTATTTTAAATAAAACTGCCTTCTTAGAGCGGATAGGAATTCAGCCAGAGCTTTAACTATTTGTTTTAGAAATATGAGAGTGATTTGCGATTTAGACTTAAGTATTAAGAATCATCCAAATTATTAATGATATCAAACATGAAGACAATGCAGAAATGGCATTGATCCAAATTATTAGGTAAATTGTAGCTGGCAAGTTTAGATAAAATAATTAATTTAGGATAGGCATAATTTCGCTGAGATGCAATAAACATCATGACTTGTGATCAGTGCACGGATGACAATTCATTGTTTTGCCCATCAACAGATGGAATATGCTTTAGCGTGGTTCATATTAATGACCATTAGAATATTAATTGCATTAGAATCGAACAATTGATGCCAACCAAACAACATTGACCTATTTCCTTTTAGAATGACTTGCCATGACACAGCAAAAGGTGGTTAGCTGCCAAGAAGCCCCAGGACTGGGGATGGCGCTCTTCACCAGTGATAAAAAAATTGCAGACCACGGATGTCTGAAAATGAGTGAGCGTGAATGGTTGTTTGTCCTTTTTGTGTTTCTAATTGGCCGACCACCAAGATATAATCAATCGGTTAGGTATCAAGGTGGAAAATGATTTAGCAAATTGGAATCGATTTCGGAATTCGCCAATAAGCCCGTTCCAGGGATGGCAACGACAAATTATGGAAAAATATTTTGTCCAAGGAATTTTTTTAATGAAAAAGCAGCAGTACTCCAAATGTGAAATTTGAAGTGGAGAAACAAATCTGCTATGCGAAATTTGGGAGCACTGGGAAAAAACAGACAGTGCTTGATACGAAATTCCAAAGTACTATTGATTTATTGTGATAATGGCATCCAAATTGTGTTAACAGAATAATTGACTGAATTGACAAAAGTTTCCATATTTCGTTCCGGAAAAATATGGAAATCCAATTTAGTGGAATGTACCAAACGCCATTATTAACTACACGATTGGAATTGGAGGATGAGGCTAATCATATGCCTGCATAAAAGAAAAAACTTTAAAGAAACGCATTAATTTTGGGTTGGCAGAGGGAGATTGCATTTCTCAACAGGAAACATGATGAGCAACCCAGGATGAGAGTGCAAATGTTCCTGACCAAACCAGCAGACATGAAAATAGCGGATCCATTTTGTGCTCTGTAAGAAGGTTCTCTCAGTTGAAACGTATGCGGAGGCAGGTAAGATAAACTTTTGACGTAATCAAACAAAATGGCAAGCACTCCAATATTGATTGGAAAGATTATTGCTCGGGGAGCAATGCTGTAAGCCATGAGGAACTTTTTATATTGGTTTTATTGTCTCCATAAAAAAAGATGAAAGCGTTTCAATTGAGACCAAACCTTCTTACAGATTTTTAAAGTAAACAATTAGAGAGAAAAGAGAAACCACAATGGATAGAAATGTAACTAGATTTTAATTTTATGCCTGACTATTGAGAAATATTGATTAAGAAAGTTTTATAGGAGCTGATTGGCAAACTCCAAAGACAATGGAATGTTACATTTGATTAAAAGACTACTAGTTTGGGATATTTTGAATTTCAAACAACTGAGGTTAATATGCAACGCGATACACATTGTTAATTGAATTGGGACTTGATTAGTATGCATTTTAAAAGTAATGGGCTTTAATTGCTCTAAAAGACACAGTTATGCTAAAAATGTTGACCCTGACAAACAAGGGGTGGTTACATTTTAGTGGGTTCAATTCTTTTCAGAATTATAAATGTGTGCATTTTGTTTTTGGATATTAATTGATGTGAATCTAAACTATTACAGAGAACGGGAAAGCTGTTTTCCTGAGGAGAAAGCAGTCTGGTTTGCTTTTTGTATTTTTCCTATTTTTGGTATGATTAGTTAATTTGTGTAATTGTAGGAAAGGAAAAAACAAATATAGTTCTTGATCTTAACAAGGAAGCAGTGATCAAAATAGAATACCAGCTAGCATATTTAATTTTGACTGATAGGCATTTAGGCTTTTCACAAACTATAGTGATGGAATAAGTAAGATTGTTGTGATTTTTGTTCATTGGGGTATTAAGCCCAACCTAATAGCTGTCTGCAGATGTTGAGTACGTGTTTGAAGACAGCGACAGAGTGCGGCAGCTGGGGAGGCAGCGCGGACACTTGCTGCACAGTATGCACAGCAACAAGGGCTGAGCCGATCTCAAGAACAGTCTGCAGACGACCTGTACACAGCTAAAGGCCTACAGTGCCTACCAAAAATGTACTCCAAAATTGAGCCATGGACAATGTCTCAACAGGGGGGAGATATGGACATCGAAATACCTACTTTTAAAATTTTTGTAGGAACTGTTTAATTTGTTACAGATATAATGTGCAAGATGACCTCAGGCCCAAACGAGGCCAATGTCCAAGAGTGTGGGACTGGTAGAGCAAACAAATAGTACGATAAAACCAAGGCTTAAGAAAACCATGGAAGAGACTAAGGAAGGAGAGAAACTTATCCAAAGAACATGTAAGCTGCCGTGATCTTTCTGTATATCTTGCAGGAGGTGGTGAAGCCAGGTGACTGGATCCTGATCCGAGTCATAAAAGGAAGTCCTGGTTCTCTCCACGATGGGAAGACCCATTCGTGGCCCAACTCACCAACCTCCACAGCAGCAAAGATCACTGAAAAGTCAAAGTCGATTCATCAGGTCAAGGTCGTTCGAGACAGGTGACTCTGAGTGGACTAAGTCGGACGGTGTCAAAACCCTTGTCCGTGAAGAAACTCATCTGACGTCTACTCACCAGCCACGAGCACCCCTCCCTTAACCCTGACCTCCCATAGACTTTGCACCTCTATACAGAAGCCACAGTGAGAGCTGTTGTCATCCACATCACAGTGACTGGACTGTTAGTGACAGCCTGGGCGTATCTGAACGCCCCGCCCACAGAGCCTCGAGTTGGAAAACAAGTGCAGGAAACGTCCTGCCTCAACGCTGGAAAGGCAGAGCCAAGCGGTCCACTCTTGGACGGGGACCCAATACCAGATGAGTATAAGCTCGCTGACCAAATTGCACGACTCCAGAACAGGACGGAGGAAGGGTTTGCAGCCATCCATGAACAGTTGTCGGTGACCTCCTGATGGCGTTCCAGAACAGAATTGCTGTTGACACGCTCCTGGCAAAGGAAGGTGGCGTGTGCTCCATCTTTGGCGACCAATGCTGCACGTTCATCCCGAACAACACAGCAGCTGACGGGAGTTTAACCAAGGCCCTGGAGGGTCTTCGATCCCTCAACAGCAAGATGAAAGAACAATCTGGAGAACTACTATGGAGAAGATGTGTGGTATAATTTCATGGTGTTCCAGGAGAAACTGATTGTTCCGAATGAAAGTTGTTATGTGTGTAGCCGTATTCCCATTTCCACAGGTATCCTGACAACCTGAATTCACTGGGTCTAGACGCCACACTTAAATCCTCAGTGGTGCAGATGAGATGCATTCCTTTTAAGGGGAGTGAACATAACAGTAAGAGATAAGAGATCAAAATCAGTGCAAAATCAGTGCAAAATCAGTGCAATTCAAACCACGTGATGCAATCTGGGGTAGTGATGTTCCTGGTGACCATAAGTTGTGGTCCGCCCCCCAGAAAAGCATACGGTTGCTACTTTCCCAACTTGGGGTGGATAAAGTTATGCTTCGTGTAAAGACATTGAACTGTTACATGAGTGCTCATTAACCAAACTGTCAAAGCCCTTAGGGATGTTGCGGGACGGAGGATGGAGGTGTGTGTGCCATGATGGGAGAACACTGCTGCACCTTCATCCCAGACGAAACCAGTCAATGCTGTTTAAATTTGCAACTCCCTCATTTGCGATTTTGTTTCTGTTCTGTATTTTTTCTGTGTGTAATCCCCTGTATCAAAGTTATGATTTGAAACACTATCCAGCACACGCTGGTAGCTTACAGTGACATACAGTATCACCGCATGGCAAACCATACTGGAGATTATTGCGCTTTCAAAGTGTGACGAGCCTCAGTTTGTCGAGTCGTCCGGGTAATTGTACTTGTCTTGACTTAAAAAATTGTGTTCGCTCATTAAGAGGGACGCAGAGGAATTTTTCTCGAATGACGCTAAATACCTCGAGTTTTTCGCCTCTGCCTTGACAAGTGATTTTATTATTTTCCATACCCTGTTGAAAGTAACTGTTGATGATATTTGTATTCTAGAACCTGGATAGGAGGGATATAAATTGATGTCTAATGAAAATTCTTTCAAAGTAACTACAGGGGGGAAATGTGGAGTATGGAATGTATTCTTATGCTTTTTATTAGTCAATAGGTTCATTTAGTGTAGTCACTAGGATAGAATTTTGCATGGGCTAGCGGAAATTTCCGTCCGTGACACCTATGAGTTGGGGGCGCATCATCTGCATGTGATAGTATCAAACATGATTAGATCACTGTCCCGCCTTCTGTTTGTACCTATGTCACATGACCTTTGTCAATAAAACTAGTCGACCTGCTGGGGGGATTCAGGGAGTTCAAACTAGTCAGGCTGGAGGATAGACGCGCTCCTGCCGCTGGCTGCTCTGACCCCCTCCTTCAGCTGAAGCTAGATAAAACTCATCATGGCCGACTCTGTGTGCTTCCTCTGATTCGAAGTTATTGAATGTTTATCGATTAGATCCAACACCCCGCCCCCATCCCCCCCCACAACAATGAGGCGGCTCTTTTCGTCCCTCTGCCGGAATTGTCAAAGAGTTTGTCGACGGCTTTCCGGCCCCTCGCGCGCAAATACAAACCACATCACTCTATCAAAGATGACGACGCGCTACCGCGAGATGGATGCCGTCGGCCAGAGGCGTCCGCTCGTGGCACGCTCCCGACGCGGCGCGCGCCAACGATTTTTGCAATGGCGACCGCTCTCGATCGATCGATAAGGGCTGCGGTTTTTCGCCCCGGGGGATTCGAGCGGCATTCATGGGCGACCCGGTTAATCACCGCCACCAAACGACCTGCTCGCTTACAGTCGTTTTCTCGCTAGAAGTCAAACTAGACTAATAATGATTTTCTTTTAAAGGCTGGAGGCCTGTCAAGTCACCACCTAAGTGATGTTGCACAGTTTAAACTTGAATACGTTACTTTTTTTTTTCTTTTGGCCCTGTGGCGTACATGAAATGCTCAAGCTCAGGTTTTGGCCTGCCTTTTTTTTTTGAAATACCTGTCCATTATTGAGAGATTCCTACATCCTTTAAGATGTTTTTCTTTTCATATTGAGGCTCCTAAATATGTTTATTGGCACAATCACAGATTGCGAGTTCGGCACCGACCGCCTCGTCTCGTCCCGTCCTTCCTCCGCCCTCTTATCGGTGCCATCTCTAGTTGTCTTTTCTCAAAAGAAAAGGGAGAAACACAAGCGAGGCGAGATAAGAGAGAAGGCGGCCACATGTACAACTTGGAGGGCACGGCGACCCGCTAATGCCTATCCTCGGCACCCTCGGAGAACTGAAACGACACGGCGGCTTCGCGAGACAACGTTAACCCTAACCCTAACCCACGCACGCACACAGACACACACAAAGCTGCAAAGTGTGAAAAAGCAAGACTACTGTAAAAGACACCACATTATGATAACAAAAAAGCAGGATAGGCAAGTCGCAACGAACGAGCATTCGACACGCTACGTCCGTGATACCAATTTCTGGAAGATTGCGCAGGCCTTATTGCAAGAGATCCCATTTACCATCTGGCTCAAGAGGATGGGAATGGCGCCAAAAGCACGACTTGTTTTTTTCTTCCAGAGATCGTTTATCAGACTGGTTGCTGACGCCATGCGTCCAATCCATTTTAACTAGGAGGGCTGAAAGTGGGTTAGAGTTTAGGGGGGACCCTCGTGGACGCCCGCCCGCCTGCCCGCATGAACGTGTCATGTCCTGGAATGTGATGATGTCGTGACCAGATTAGTACTTCTCACCCTTGACTACTGCTTTTTGAAAGGAGAATGTTTCTGATGTTGGATTAGAGTACGGGGTCTTCAAAAAAAAACCTCAAGGAAAAGATTAGTCAAGCTATCTTGAATCCAGCCTGTCCGATGACGGATATTTCTCCCCCGCCGTGAGCGACTACGCCACGGTTGCCCTAATTGCCCCGACTCCGTGGGCTGCCATGGCAACGCGGTGGCACATTGCGCAGCACCCAGAGAAAAAATGTTAAGGCATGCGGTGGTTTTGACGTCCGAAAGCCGCGCCGCATGTGCCGATTGCGACTTGCCACGGACTGTCGTTTCAATGATTATTCCAGAGCGTCTGACGTCCATTTGAGCCGCAGCTATCGCTAGGACGGTTTAGTGTTTCCTTTGGATGGAAACGGCCTCGGAACGGCTAGGGGGAAATTTTGCATTGCCGAGCCTTTTTGATGAGCCAAACATGATCGCCCGCCTTTACAGTTGAAATGGATTTCAAGTTTAGAAGCATCAAGAAACCACTACCACCACTACTACCATAATAGCTACGAACAACCCAAAAAAGTGCCGAAAATACATGTGGCACGACACCATGTATTGATATTAACAGGAGAGAAGCAAAGACTAAATTTCCAGCGACAACATAAATGTCAGGAAAATTACACTCAAGAGAGCACCGTTTATCACATTACACTGTCGGGTGAAAGAAAGCGCGCCAAAAAAATCCCCCGAAGGAAAAAAATGATTGTTTTTTTGTGTGCTGCTGCTGTGAGAAAACCCATCTCACACCAGCGTAGGTGTTAGCAATAATCCAGCAAGTTATGCAAGGCTTTGTAAAACAAGCAACAGGTAAGAGCATACAATTATTTTTTCCATCTACAAGTCACATGGGCTACAGGATGAAGAATGCAATGCAAACAAATAAAAATTATATATATATATATATATACACAAGCCAATATACGAGTCAAAACATGAGCTTGAGGATTCCAGGTGCACCCAAACTACCACCATCACTACCACTACCACCACCAACACCACCACCACCAACACTACCACTACCACCACCAACAACAACACTACCAACACTACCACTACCACCACGGGGCCAAACGACAAAAACAACTCATTCTATGTAGAACGGTGCAACAAAACGGAGGTAGCACATTTGCTTTTGTTTGGGCATTTCATCTTTCACCCTTTTGGCTTCCGATCCTTGGGAAGGAATACCAGTTGGTCAACAGGCTTACACACTCATTTCAGCAGACTGCAAGTCACAGCGGCTCCCTGCTGCCAGCTTGTGGGCGGGAGTGGAAGTGCAGCTACCTATTGTCGATTTCATTCACTCAGTTCTGCGAGTAATTTATATACAGACGCTCCCCTACTTACGAACATACGACTTACGAACAACGGTACATACGAACATGTCTGCAAATTGCGTTTATGTCGAAAAATGTTCGTAAGTTCGATTTTGTATTTTTTTCCGAGTAGTGCTTCTTTCCGCCGCTAATACCGACGACGCCTTATATAAACCTTCAATATACTTATATAGGTCTTAAACATAAATTATAATACAAAATATAGTACTGAATCAACTTACAAACAAATTCAACTTATGAACAATCGCTCGGAACCTAACTCGTTCGTAAGTAGGGGAGCGTCTGTAGCTTGAATTTGAAAAAAAAAAATCATATTTCATTTTACGCTAAAGTAGGGTTCGGTGAATGCGCATATGCAACTGGCGGGGTTGGGTAGCTCCGACAAGGTTAAGAAGCACTGCGTTACGGGAATTGTGCGACGTCAGAGCGCAAGACATGGCAGAATCCATGTCCATTGACTGTAGATTGTATACTTCCCAAAGGATTCTCGCGCCACGTTTCCACCGCCAGATGGGCCGATACACGGAGAAAACGGAGTTGAAGGGTAAAAGGTGGGTATGGAGGAGCGCTACTCACCGCTGGAGTTCTTCCCGCAGATGAGGTGCTGGCAGGGTTGCAGGAGCCCCCAGATCTCTGAGTCGGCGCTGACAGCTCGCTCCAGATCCTCCGGGCTGAGGTCGCCGGGGCCGTCGTCCCACCGCCGCCGCCTCCGCCGGAGCCGCAGCGCGCGTCGCAGCACCTCGCGGAAGAGGCTCTCCACGCAGGCCGTCAGGTAGACGGCGGCGTGCTCGTGGACGCGCGGCGCCACGCGGCTGTCCACCATCCACCTGAAGAACTTGCCCACGGAGAGGGCGAGGCCGCAGCGCGCCGACTTTCCGCGCGAGAAGCGCTCGGCGGCCGGGGCGGCGGTGCTCCTGTCGTAGAGGGAGAGGGCCCCGAGGGCGGCGGTGATGCACCTGGTCGAGACGCTCCAGGAGAGCACCACCTTGGCGGCCGTGTGCACCTCCAGCTTGGTACACACGGCGTAGCGCAGGCTGAGGCGCTGCGCCTCGCGGGCCAGGCGCACCAAGGCGCGGCCGACCAGCGCGGAGAGCCGCGCCACCACCTCGGGGGACGGCGGCGGCGAGAGCCAGGGCGGTTGCTCTTGCGCTTGCGGCTGGGGCTGCTGGGACTGGGGCAGCGGAGGCTCCTCGTCCGTCCGCCACTGTCGCTGGCTCAGGGCGCTCTCCGCCTCGGCCAGGCTCCAGGGTACCTCCTCGGGCTCGGGCAGCTTGGCCGCCTCCGTCGCCGCCGTTGGCGCGCACTCGGACGGCGCCGACTCGCTGTCCTCGGCCAGCACGGTGTTGACCGTGTCCAAGCTGTTCTGTCGGCTGTGCATGGATCCCGTCAGATGCCAGCGGTTGCCATCGTGCGCCGGGGACCGCGGGGGCGCCTCGGAGCCGCACGGCGACGCACTGGACGAGCGGACCGAGTCCGCCGCGCCGCCATAACCCGAATCGAGCGTTAGGTCCTCCAGCGTCCTCGCCTCGGCTCTGCGATTAGCCCCGCTTGCCATGGCCGCGCCGCATACTAGCGCTGGCTCCGCTGCTGGCTCCACTGCTGGCTCCGTTGCTGGCTCCGTTGCTGGCTCCGTTGCTGGCTCCACTGCTGGCTCCACTGCTGGCTCTGGTCCTGACGCTGGCGCCTGCGTCGCTCCAGCCGACGGGCATACCCGCCGGCGATGAGCGAATCACCTCGCTCAAACCAAAGCACATCGAACGTCACCTTCCATCGAGTCGGCGGGACGAGGAGAAGAAAAACGATCCCTCTCGCACCTCGCGAAGCTAACCAGGAAATGATGCGTCAAGTGGACAACAACTCGTCGGGCTCATGTGCTCACGTAAAGTGCAGTAGCGCAGAAGTGCCCCTAGAGAGAGCCGTTTCCCTTCCGGCTGTGATAGCCGTCCCCTCTCTCAACACTCGTTTCCCCCCAAAGTGCTCACTCACTCTCGAACCACCCGACTAACACTTTGAATGCCACACCCATTGGATTGGCTAGGCAAACCGGATATAGAGGTTTATTAGTAAGCTTATCTTAACGTAACGTAGCTTGCATAAATTCACCAAAATCAAAAGAGAGAAGGGCTTGCTTTCAGGTACGGGCGCCACCGGTGGGTGATTTAAATTATCACTGGGCTGCAATCCGTTCAAAGCGGGAGGCTTTTGGCCATTCGTTGCCAGCCTCCCGCTTCAAACGGATGGCTCGACTCCTTTGACTGGACGTCTATCGTCGCGCCGATGGCAAGGGAAGGAGTTGTTGAGCGCTACCGTCGGAAATGTCAGTCTGTCCCACCAATGATTTCTTCTGAATTGATGACCATCGTCTTTAAAATGCGGCTTTTGAGGAACCCGAGGTTACGGCCGGGACGACAAGGCACCGGTGGCGGTGAACCGTTGACGCTGCTCGTCGTCATCGGCGGTGAACCTTTCCCGCTCGGTGGCTCCACACCGGCTCGCGCTTCTCCACGAAAGCCCGTATCCCTTCCTGGCCGTCCAAAAGCGCCAGGTTGTCCAACATCGCCTGGCAGGCGGTGGCGTACGCCACGTCTCGACCTTGAGACATTTGCCTCGGGGGAGAAGGACAGGAGAGACTTTGGGTCGGGGCGGGAAGACGACGACGACGACGACGACGACGGCGGCGACAATGGTGCCTGCGCGCACCTCTGGAAGGCGGCCTTGCCGAGAGCCACCACGGCTCGGCTGGCCCGGCACACGTGGCCGGCGATGGCCAGGGTCTCGGCTTCCAGTCGCTCTTCCGGGACCACCCGACTGAGCAGCCCGTGCATCAAAGCATCGCGGGCAGAGATGGGAGCGCCCGTGAAAAGCATCTCCATGGCCACCTGTCGGGGCGGGCGGAGTCTGAGCTTCGTCCCGCTGGCGTATATGGGAACTCCCGCTCTCCCCCCACCCGACTGCCGGCGCGACAACGCTCACCTTCCTGGGCACGGCTCGGCCGAGAGCCACGGCCGGCGTGGAGCAAAAGAGCCCCACGTTGACTCCCGGGGTGGCGAAGGTGGAGCGGTCGGACGCCACGGCCACGTCGCAGCTGGCCACCAGCTGGCAGCCGGCCGCCGTGGCCAGGCCGTTGACCATGGCGATGACAGGAACGGGAACGTCTCGAATCAGAGTCATCACCTGCCGGAGCGGGGAGGTGGGCGGGAATAATAATAATAATAGGAGTCCCCCGGCTCACTCACCTGCGTACACGTGCCAAATACGCGCTGGTGATAATCTTGCCCCCGGGCTGACGTCAGCTCTTTTAAATCGTGGCCGGCGGAAAAGACCGGACCTTCCGCTAACGCGCACACAAAATACCAAGTTGCTTTCTAGAAGCCACGGCAGCACCACTTTGGTGCGCGTGTGCCCGTAAAGTTCACGTTCACGGACTGCTTTTGTTTTGTTTTTTTAAATACAGTCCTCCCAAGTAGTTCAATAGCCAAAATATCAAAAGAGCACAAAGCAAATGCAAGAGTGAGTGGCAATATTTTCCCCATTGGGATTGACCTGATATGATGATGACCCGAAGATCTTGATTGTCCACATCGGCCAGGATGTCCTGCTGAAGAGACTCCAGCATGCGCAGCGAAAGTGTGTTCCTCTTTTTGGGATTGTTCAGTATTATCCTTCTGTACGTATATATAATGACATATTTAATGTCTTGACATCAAGTAGCAAAGTGGGAAAGCATAGTCCGCAAAGGGTGTACTTAAACCGGTAGTAGTTTTTAAAAACAACAACAACAACAACACAACAAGAAAGTGTTGCCATTTCCGGCAAAATAAAGCGACGAGACTTTAATCTCGCGTCCTAGTTGCAATTCAAGTAGACTGCAGTCAACAATTTGGAAAATGGGGGACTTTTTTTCCCTCGAGTTATTTCGTCACCTGATACCGTCGTCTTGCCTGCGCACTGTCAGCGGTTCCGACTTGCTTGTGTCGCAGAAGAAGCGACGTCCGGAGAGCAATCGCCACCCGTGAGCAAGGTTTGTTCCGCGCGTGCAACACGGAAGCAAACGAGAAGACGTAGCCATACTAGTTACTTTGACACGATCAACACTAACACAATGGTTTCCGGATGTGGGAGGGACGAGAGAGGAGGTCCACTGCATCCGTGACGTACAATGTGCGCGACCGACCACGGTCGAGTTTGAGCGAAATTATAGACATCGTGTTTAGGGCTAGTATACATGGTTTAAAACGTACTTTGGTTCCGCCGAAATCTTCACAAATCCCCCAATTCGCTACGGATCCACAAACTTGTTGAGCATATTTTATCAAACGTGTTCACACGAATAGAATTTTGACAGGACGATGACTTATTTTGATTGGGTCACTTTTTACGAAGCGGTCAGAAGAGTTGACTGCAGCTCTAACAGTGGAAAACCAACATTTAGCGGCTCTGACCTAAGATGGCCGACAAGGGTTATAGTTATATACGGTAAATGTTACTTCTGCCCATGTCTAAATGAGAGAGTACTATAAAGGTTACTTATTTCAGCTGGTCCACAAAATGTCATTTCGATTGTGTCTGTTTAACAAATAAATACATGTGCAGATTTAGGAGGGTTTTTTAATGAACAAAAATGAATCGTTGTGAGGATTAAAAGCAACCCTTTTTTTCATTTACACAGAATTTAGGCAAATCCGAGTTATTTTCGCAATCAGTGCTGAGTAAAACTTAACCGTGAATCCACTCCATCGACTAGGTGTCGTGGTTGCGGAGGTGACATTAGTGGACGGAAACACGGAGGACGAGGAGGAAGTGGAAGAGGAAGTGCAAGAGGAGGAGGAGGACAAGGAGAAGAAGAAGAAGAAGAAGAAGAACTCTAATGAGGAAGGTGCAGGCCCCGCCCAAGATGAAGATCAAGTTGCACTGGTCAGCCTCGTGTCAAGTGACGGCGTTTCCGCTCTGACCGCCCTCGGCGGGTGTAAAGAACTGGACCTTGGGCGAGAGCATACCAGAGTTGTTTGATCGCAGGCTTCCTCCTCCTCCTCCTCCTCCTCCTCCTCCGCCACCGCTAACGCCTTTGCGCATGGAGTTGTTGCGCCGCATGGAGTTCCTCTTCCTCAGTGAGTTCTGGTGGGACAGCTCGCTCTTCTGCAACGTCTGGATCAAGATGGACGGCTTCTCGTCCAGTTCGCGGGCACTGCAACGGGGCGTGGCCACCTGTCGTCACAAAAATGCACGTCGTCTACAAAATTCCTGGATACTATTTGAATTTTGGATGACTCCTTGGACCGACGACGCAACCAATCAAAACTGCATCTATATCTATCTACCTCATTAGCTGCCCATCTATTAATCTAAACGCCCATCTGCGGTTTCAAGGTCGCCCCGCTCGTCTATTTCAGTGCAATTGTCGGTCTCGCTCCGACGTTACTCGTCCGCATAACAAGCGGCGCCGCTTCCAAACAATGACTCGGAGAAGGCGGGTTGAAAAACATCGGCACGTGACTGACCCGCAGCGTGTTCCCAAATTTGGAGTAGTCCACGGAGTAGACGCCCTCCTCCTCGGTGACGATGGGGACGAAGCGGTGTCCCCACTGGATCTCCTCGGAGACGTAGGAGGTGCGCGCCTGCGTGGTGATGCCGGTGGTCTCCACAACGCCTTCCAGTATCACGATCACCTCCAGGTCACTGCACTGCAGCTCCATGGCCGACAGTTCGTACAGCGGGCTGCCGTGAAGGGGTCGGGGGTTCCATTCGGCCGTTACCCGGGGCCCATTCAGCCGGCTCCGGGCGCGAGCCGGCCGAGCCGGCCGAGCCCGTTCTCGCGCGTGACGTGGCAGACGACGAGCCAACCTGTTCCTGTCGATGACGTGGCAGACGATGAGCGGGGCGAGAAGGAAGAGGCTGTTGCCGGCCAGCGCGCTCTCCGTCTGGACGTCAATCTGGTGGATGGGGATCACCTCGCCCTCGGGGGTGGTGGTCTTCCTCACCACCTGCGGCGCAAGGCGACCCTAAGCGACCGGCGACTTCTCTGGGCGCCGCTAACGCGTTCAAAGACCTGCCTGAAGTCGCGCGGTGGCGCTGATGATCATGCTCTTCCTCAGATCCCCGATGCGGATCATGAAGCACAGGCGGTTGTTGCGCACGGCGATGACGGCGTGGCGGCTGAAGATGAGCGTCTCTGCGCGCCGGTTGGACTGCGCCGTCTTCATGAAGATGCAACCTGAAACGGCAGGCCGTGAAAGCGCTGCGCAAATTCTTCAAGGAAAAGTCTCATTGGACAAAACGGGACTGCGCGGCACTTGGCTTGGCTTCCCCGGCTTACCCAATCAATGGCTCCCAGAAGTCTTTTTGTCACTCCGATTTTTGGGACGTAGGGAGGCATTTGACGTGTCACGGCTGTAATTTGTTACCAGCGTTCTAAGGTCTCCAATGCTACCCCGGCCCCCAACTCCTGAAACCCTTTAAAAATTGATCAAACTATACCAAATGTGTATGAAATACATACAGTGGTACGTCTACTTCTAAAATGAATTGGTTCTGGAAGTGGCTTCGTTGGCATGTTTTACATTGAATTAGCATCATTTCTTCCAAAATAATAAGAAGTATAGCAATGTTGTATGGAATATGGATGCAAAAAAGGAGAATGATGAAGCCATTAAACTGACTAGGAAATGCAAAGACATGGGGTGGAATTGCGAGTGGCAGCTGAGTAAACAAATGAACACGCGCACGTAAATGCACAATTTAACAACTTCAAATGAGGTTACGCACCGCGCTCCAAAAAAGACAATAAAACGTCTCCGCCACCAACAAAGACACACCGACCGGGAAGTCGGCACCGGCCGAAACGGCCAAACTCGGTTCCGGCCTCTCCTTCCGGCCAACGGGAAGCAACTTTTCAAAACAAAATAGCGAATACGGGAAGTGGTTTTACGTTTGATGACTTGTCATTTGGATTATTCCTCCTATCACGGGCCGAATTTGCCCCCATCGAGGTCTTTGGTAACCCAATGATGACGCCAAAGTTTTGCTCGGAACGGACGGCGGCCTACCCAGCATGACGGCATTGATGATGAGCCCCACGATATTCTGCAGGATGAGCACGGTGATGGCGGCGGGACAATGCTCGGTGATCACGCGGCCGCCAAAACCGATGGTCACCTGCACCTCAATGGAGAACAGGAAGGCCGACGTGAAGGACCTGCGACAGATGGAAAAATCGGAGCAGTCGGTAGCAACCATGCAAAATCGCTCCCTCTCACACGGATTTTTTGGTTTGGTTTTGTTCTAATGTCGCCGCTGACAGGGAGAGATACATCCAATCTATCGGAAGCGGCCGATCCCTCTCGGCTCCTCCCGGTCGAAAAGGACCGACCCGGACGTCTGTGGCCGTCAATGGCCGCAGACGAGTGGGTCGGGGGCCACGAGGGGGGGAGAGACGCCAGCGGGTGGCCTCAAAAGTCTGGGAAGTCATTCAAGTTGCCTTGAAGAGGGCGGAAACGGGGGCGGCGCTTGGCGAGCTCTTACTTGACGTCGTTGACGCAGCAGTGCACGCCTTTGAGGCGCCGGGGGTCGAGGTCTCCGTGCGCGAAGGCCACCAGCCACCAGCTCATGGCGAAGAGCAGCCAGCTGCTGACGAAGGTGGTGGTGAAGATGACCACGGTGAAGCGCCACTTGAGGTCCACCAGCGTGGTGAAGACGTCCTGCAGGAAGCGGCCCTGCTCGCGGATGTTCTTGTGGGCCAGGTTGCACGCGCCGTTCTTGGCGATGAAGCGCGCCTTGTTGACGCGGTCGCGGAAGACGGGCTTGCGGGGCAGGCGGGACGCCAGCCCCGGCAAGCCGAACTCCTCCGGGATGATGCTCTTCCGAGCCAGCATGCTTTGCCGGCTGGATCACTGGCTCCCCGGGTCCCTAACTGGATCACGATCTCCCTGTCTGGATCACTGGCTCCCCGGCTGGCTGGACCGCGGGCTGGACCGCTGGCTGGATCGCTGGCTGGATCGCTGGCTGGATCGCTGGCTGGATCGCTGGCTGGATCGCTGGCTGGATCGCTTGCTCGCTTCCTCGCGTTTGACCGACTTTTGGACTTGTGGGCGTGCGCTAAGTATGGGCTGGGTTAGGAGCCGCCTCCAGCTGGGACGGCCTTGCGATCCCGTGGCGCTGCCTTCCCGAAAATGTCCAAATAAAAAGACTTTTCACGCGCCCAGAATGCCGTTCAAGTGCGCTCAAGCTCCTCCAGATGTTCTCTCGGGCCGCCAGGGGGCGCCGCTAAGCAACACCGAGTCAGGTCGTTCCAAAAAACAATTGAAAACGCAGTATATTGTCTAGAATTTAGTTCAATTGAAACATTGTGTTCCGTTTCTTAACTCACTGGCCCATTTCCCCTTTTTTCCCTCTTCCGGTGGACATTTAGACCAGTTTATCACTAGTACGAATCCCATCCAGATGTAGGTTTGTAGCCACTGTATGCATCCTGCCGAAGGGCACCGGTGGGAGCGAGATTCGAACCTGCGGTTGCGTGGTGGTGGTAGGGATGGGGGGATTAGTGCCCACTCACATCCCACCCACCTGGTGGCAGCGCTAGTCAACCCAGTTACATCAGTTGGAAATATAGGCAAAAGTCATCGACGACAATGAAAGATTCCAAAAGGCCTTTAATGCACTTTTCTCTTTGCTCTCTTAATCGCCTGTCACGAGCGCACGTCGTAATCCAGGCAGATAAAAATAATTCATTTCCCAAAGTCAATTTTTCACACCTGCCGAGTCTGCGCCGGGATTAGAAAAGACACGCTTTTGACCAAGAGAGGCCATTTTGCACGCCTGGCGGTATTGTCGCCTAACCCTTAACTGACATTGGGCGGGGGGTGGGGGACAATGCTTTTTCCCGTCGCCACTTCCGCCGCAATCGCAACGGTGCGCGCCAGTCTACATGTCGGCCTTGACGAAGGAGGCGAAGATGCCGTCCTCCCGCTCCATCAGCGTCTCGGGCTTGTCGTACTCCAGGATAGTTCCGCGCTTCATGACGATGACCAGGTCGGCCGTGAGAATGGTGTGCACGCGGTGCTGAGGGGGCGACAGGACACACGCGGGATTAGGTGGTTGGGGGATTGGGGGAGGGGGGGAATTCGTCCGACGGCACACGAACAAACAAACGACTGCCGTTTTTTTTCCTTAGGTCGCGCTTTTTTGTGTGCTACGGTACCAACCGGGTTGTCTTCGGCGGAACCGGAACCGGACCTCCAGCCCGGACTCGACCGCCAACCGGAAGAACGATAAAGTCGGAAAGAAGACGAGACGGCGGCCGGGTCGAGGCGGGCTGAGCCGGTCCGATCCGGTTCTATTTGTGGGTCCGCACTAGCACGCCGAAGAGGCTGTCCTCCTGTGCTAGCAGGTTGGGACCCGAGTCACACTCCACCAAAATCCCAGAGGAAAAGACCAACACCTGCCCGGCCTCCAGGATGGAAGAGACGCGATGCTGAGGACGGTGGCCGGCCGGAAAAGACAAGGTGCCACGGGACGGGATGCGACAAAACAGAACCAGATAGGACAGGAAAGAGTCATGAGGGGAAAAAAAGTCGTTTTGCCCATGGAACTCTATGGTTTTTGAGTCAAGATGAGAAGAAAAGCAGAAGCCCAAGCGGAAGCCTAGCGCAGCGCAACACGGGGACAAAGAGGACTTACTGCGATGGTGACAACCGTCCGGTCCGCAAATGCCGTCATCACGACTTTCTGCAAGATGTTCTCCTACAAAAAAGGAGAAAAAAAAAAATGGAGAACGATATCACATTGGCGCTCCTTGTGAGTGCTTTGATTTTGTGCTTGACTTTTTGTCCTGTTCCACAAATGTCTTCAAAACCGGGCGGAGGGAAGAAAACCACTCACCGTGGCCATGTCAATGGAGGCGGTGGCCTCGTCCATGATGAGGATGCTGCTCTTCCGGACAAAGGCCCGAGCCAAACAGAAGAGCTGCCGCTGACCCACGCTGAAGTTCTCGCCGCCCTCCGTCACCGCCGCGTCTGCGCGCACCAATCAGAAAGCCTGCACGCCGGAGCGGGCGCGTGGCCCCGTACGGCCGCCGGCGTACCGACCGAGTCCCCCCGGCAGCGTCTTGACCATGTTCTTCAGCTGAGCGATCTCCAGGGCCTCCCACAGGCGCTCGTCGTTGCAAGTCCGCTCCGGATCCAGATTGAACCTGCGGGAGGTGCCGTCACCAGGGGGGGGACGAGGACCGCCCCCCGGGGGCCAAACACTCGACCGCTCGTTCGTGCACGGCGGGCGGGTGGCAAAGAAAAAATAAAACGCCGCCACAAAAACTTTTGTCAGAGGGAGGAAAAGTTAGACGGGGCCCTGGGAACTCAGCTGGATGCACTTTGGAGATGCGCAGACTTGCACGAGGCTCCATTCTTCAGCCCCGGTTGCCTTTAGCGGTCTTGGTGTCGGATCTAATATCATTTGGCCGTTAAAAGAAAGGCTCATCTTTCGGTCCAGCAAGTGGAGGATTTGCAGGTGAAGCGCTCATCTCCACAAATAAAAGGACTGAAAATACTTGCGCCAGCAAAGGACATCCCGCTACTTCAGCCCCATAGAGATTTATTGGAAGCATCCCCCTGACCCTAACCCCAAAAAGACGAACATTTATCATCAAGTGACCGGATTGGAACGTAAACAGGAAGCGGTCCCTTGAGCCGGGGGAGCGCGTGCGTGTGTGTGCGTGTGTGTGTGTGTGCGTGTGTGTGTGCGTGCGCGCGCTTGCGCATCTACCTTATGGAGCCGCTAAACAAGATGGGGTCCTGCAGGATGATGGACAGGCGAGACCTCAGCGTCTGGAGGGGAAGTTTGCAGATGTCGATACCGTCAATGACGATCTTTCCTAGGGGGGGAAAAAACAACATTGGCTCATTCGCCCCTCCTGTTTTTCTGTTCTTTGAGTCGAGTGAATTCAGTTGGACAAAATGGACTCAAGTCAAAGGACCGACGACACCAAAAGTTCCAATGACCAGAGGGGAAAGTGATCATTTGTGACTTTCCGCTCTGGATATTTGTGGCCCGGAGCACATGCTTATTTTGTTTAAATACCGAAGGCGGACATTGAGAAGTCACCCCAGTGGACATTTGTCAACTGCTGACATTAAGCGGTGTGATTTTTTGGGGGGCTAAAACAAGTCGACAGGCACATCTCGGACATGAAATAGAAATGGAAAGAAGAGGAAGAAGAAGAAGAAAAAAAGATTGTGTGCCGAGGAGTCATTCCACGCACGGTGTTATCACCAATGTTAAAATAACCCATGGGATGACAGTGACTCACATGCATAAAGAAAAAGTTTCCACGTCATCAAATACTCTCATATGGCTTCATTGTGTCAACAACCTCCATGCCGGCATAGCGCTTTTTCCCAAAAAAGGAAAGTTTAAAACGTTGCCAACGACTTGTTTTAAGCAGACATAAACAACAAATGAAGCAAAGAAGCATTTTTTTTCTCTCTCTTAAGGCAGCAGAGGAGGCCCGCCTCTCACCTTCAAATACGTCCACCATGTTGAAGAAGGCCAGAGACAGCGAGGACTTGCCGCTTCCCGTTCGGCCGCAGATTCCCACCTGGCGACGGCGAGGTTAGGCATGGCGACAACATGTCAATTGTGCGTGCAACTCCAGTTTCAAGGAGAACCTTTGGGCAAATTCCGTCAGCGACCATCGTACCGCAGCCACCACAAAGCTAAAAGCTCAAATTGGGGGGGCCGCCCACGGGACGCCACGCACGCGAGGCCCGAGTTGTGACGGAGGTCAGAAGAGGAGCGAGCGTCTCTTTACCTTCTGACCCGGACGGATGAAAGCATTGACGTGCTTGAGCACGGCCTTGAGCGTGGGGTCGTAGCGCACGCACAAGTCCTGGATCTTGATCTCTCCGTCCTTTGGCCACGTCTCCGGCACCTGAGAGGAATCTGAGGGAAAAAAAAAAAAAAAAAAAGCTCTCCGTCCGGATTCCCCCGATGGCAACAATTGGGATGAGCGGCGCGACTCCGACAAATTACCCATGGATCCCTCGTAGTTCTCCGACTCGGTACTCAGGAAGCTGTTGACTTTTTTCACCGCCGCCATCTGCACCTCCAAGTCGGCCAAATTCCTCACCACCCAGTTCAAGTAGTTGGTGACCTGCGCGATACGTCCACGTGTCTCTCGGAGATTTTTACCGCAAGTTGAGGCGCCGACTGACCGTGAGCGCGTAGGTGAGGGCCAGGCCGACCATTCCTCCGGACGGCTTACCGCAATCTAAACCCCAAATGGACGCCCCGGCGGCGGCCAGCACCACCACGGCGCCCAGATAGTCC
Source organism: Stigmatopora argus (assembly GCF_051989625.1). Taxonomy (NCBI): domain Eukaryota; kingdom Metazoa; phylum Chordata; class Actinopteri; order Syngnathiformes; family Syngnathidae; genus Stigmatopora; species Stigmatopora argus. The sequence goes on along the minus strand of NC_135409.1, from coordinate 9,373,846 downwards.
TGGACGAGACAAAGAAAGAAAAAAAAGAAAGAAAGAAAGAAAAAGAGTAGAACGGCGCGTGGGGTTAGGTCTCGGGGTGACGCAGCTGGCCGTCCACGGGGCCGCTTTCAGACAAATCCAAATGGCCAGAAGGGGCGACTTTTGCGTCCGATAAACGTGGCCGTCTACGGCCTTCTGCCGTGAATTTCAAAGAATTTGTCCGACGGGGGCCGACGTCCAATCCGTCGGAAGCCGGAGGGCCGGCGGCGAACGAACGAAGGCTGCCAGCCGCCCACCCGCTTGCCACGGATAGGACATCTGGCGCAGCTGACGGCACGAGAGCCGCTAACCCCTAACCCTTGCTCCGGCATCTCGGAAGCGTTAAAAGGCGGCGTCTCACCGTGCGGACCTCCAGCCAGCGGTTGGCGGCTGAGAGGAACAAATAGGCCGTGTTGTTGGTGTCCGTCAGCTCCAGCATGCGCTGCTTGAAGCGGGCTTCGTGTCTGAAGCAAAAAGATCTTAGTGTTAGCCTTAGGTTCGCTGGCTGGCTCGTCCTAGTGACTGCGGTGGCTTGGGGTCAGGCGCCCCTTTCCAAACCAGACTCCTCCCGATGGATAACGCCAGTGGGAACTGGGCGTGCGCCGCGTTCCGACTCCGACGGGAAAAGACCACCTTCTCCGTCCGTGCTTGGCGAAGAAGAAATGAGAGTGGACCACGCCATGGCGCCGTACCTAAAGGCTCTGATGGTGGTGAGGCCTTCGGCCGTTTCGGAGAAGTGACACAGCAGAGGGAGTTGGGTGGAGTCGTCCAGGTCCTGAAGGTCCCTGCGACGAGAAGAGCCGGCCGGAGAAGAACCGGTCCACGCCCACCGCCGAGAGGAGCTCGGGTTGGCGGCTCGGAACTCACTTGGAGGCCACTCGGAAGTATTTCTGGATGAAGTAGAAGGCCACGGCCAGGGGCACCAGAGCCACGATGAAGTAGGGCGTGATGACGGAAATGACCCCGATGGCGGACAAGCAGAGCAAGGTGGATCGCGTCAGAGACTCCAAAGTGGGAGGAATATGCTGGAGGGGGAAAAGGAGCACGGATCTCCAGATGGACGCACGTCGGCGGAAGAACGGCGGAGGACCCGGCGCCGGACCTGGTCGATGATGTTAGTGTCCGCTGAGAACCTGTTGAGGATCTGGCCCAGTGGCGTGATATCAAAGAATCTGAGGAAGAAAGACGGCCAGCGTCGCATTTGCAGCCAGGGTGAAGCCGTCCGTGCCTTCCCACCGAAGGGGGAGGCGCCGATTACCTGAGAGGAGCGTGGATAATCTTGTTGAGCAGGTTGTGGTGGAGGTTGGTGGCCGCCGAGAGCCCCAAGAACTCTACGGTCAGCGATGTGATGAGGCACAGCGCGATGCCAGCCGCGCACAGGCCAACAAACACCATCAGATTGAAGAAGTCCTGCACGGGGCACAGGGTTTTTCCCCCCACACTTGCAAACGCTGGACAGCTTCAGACCAGAATGCAATACAACCCCCCCCCCCCCCCCCCACTGAATTCATAAGCCCAGAGCCGCGCCCACAATCGGTTCGGTTTGAACGAGCTGTCGGATGGGAACGCGCGTCGAAAGGAAGACCTTGTCGAGAGCGTAGCTGCTGATCGCCGGGTGGACCTGGCACGTTCCGTTGGGTCCCTTGACCATGGTCACGTTGCTGTGGTTGGAGGTCCAGATGGCCAGCCAGTAGTCGATGGCCACGATGACCGAGTGCTTGAGGAGCTTACAGGACATCATGAGGAAGACCATGAAGAAGCCACCAGAGGATAGGTAGCACCAGCAGACCTGAGAAGACGTCGGGACCACGATGAACGGAGGACCGCGCCGCCACGGTGCCGTAGGGCCGAGACCGTCTCACCTTCCACGGGACCTTGGATCTTCGGTTGGTAGTGGTGGACAGGTTGTCGTCGTCCTCCTCCTCCTCTTCCTCCTCTGAAAAGATCGGTACTTTGAGCCCAAGGCATCGCGGCAAAAGTACCGGCCGCCTACCTTCGTCTTCATCGTCCACCTGGTTTTTGGCTTCTCTGGGATAGAACGTTCGGCGGAGTGTCTTCCTCTCCAGCGTGGTTTGGCTGTCCTGCTCGATGTCCTGCGTGGAGAAAAGCCATCAGTCCAATAAACAACAACAACAAAAGCAAAGACAGACGAAGCCGCGCCAACAACCTTCTCCAACTCCTGATCTTGCCGGTTCATGAGCGTCTTCCAGTGGTCGTAGAGCTCCACATCGTGCGTCTGAATGTCTTTCAGAGTTCCTTCTCTCAGGACCGAGCCGTCCTTCATGGCGATGATCTGAAGCGTCCCAATGGATTTTTAACACGGATCCCCCAAACAAATACAACCGACTTCTCACCCAGTCGGCGTGGATGAGGTACTGCAACTTGTGCGTCACGAGAACCACCGTTCTCTTGTCGTCCTGCAGGAACTTGAGGATGCCGTCCTGCATCAGGTGGTCGCTCAGGTGGATGTCCAGGGCCGAGAAGGGGTCGTCCTAAAGGGACGCCCGCCACCACAGCCCGAGATAAGCTAAAACGGCCCAACGTGGCGTCAGGTAGAGAGATACGCTAACGTGGCCAAATGTTGCGTCCGCTAGAGAGACGTACGCTAAAACGGCCAAATGTCACGACAGCCCTTGCCGATTGCGCGTATTCTCGCAATCGGAAGGAGCACGTGGCTTCGGGTTAGCCTTTCCCAAACGACGGCCCCCATCGCATCGCTCCCATCGGACCGTCGTCAGCGCCCTTTTGACCCCCGCCAAAACAAAGTGTCCTCGTGCGGACTGAAATTGGAGCGAGCCGAGAGGACGTCACCCGTGGCGACGGGATAAACACGGCGCCCGGTGGGAAAAGGGCGTGGCTTCCTGCCAGACGCCTGGAATTCATCTAAGGCGATGACGCGAATGAACAAACAGTTCGTTTGTGCTGACCAGGAAGACCACGTTGGTGTTCTGGTAGAGCGCTCGAGCCACGCAGATCCTCTGACGCTGCCCGCCGCTCAGGTTGATGCCCTGTCCGGGGGGGAGGCTCCACGTCAGATCCGGGCCACCTGGCCATCGGCCGGGGGCCACCTACTCGCTCGCCGATCTCCGTCTGGTCCCCGAAGGGAAGCAGATCGATATCCAGTTGGAGAGAGCAGGCGTCGATCACCGCCTTGTACCTGCCACGCCGGAGCCGGAAAACGTTAGCAAACGGTAGCGCATTTACCGCGGCGCCTTGATTTTTGGGTGGCCTCTGACCGGCGAAGCGCACCTCTGCTTGTTGAAGGGGCTCCCGAAGGTGATGTTGTCTTCCACGGTGGCGTTGAGCAGCCAAGATTTTTGGGTCGCGTAGGCCACGGAGTAGCGGTTCTTGCTGCGGGCGGGCGGGCGAGCGTCGGCCGTAAGGAAAAACAGAGCAAAGGGTCAGAAGCGGGGCGACGACAAAGCTTTGCCCGAAAGGGGCCTCTTCGGCGACGGCACCACGGACGGGAGGACGGGGCCGCTTCCGTGTGCCGTCGCCAACGCCCACGTCCGGGTACGCGTTCGGGTGGCAAAAGCCTCGATGCTGCGCACAAACCCTCCAGCCAATTTGTCAAGTGTCAATTCACTACTTCAACGGCCCTGTATTTCAGGGCCACGGATGGCGACGGATCATTTGGACCAGGACGGGCACCGGCGGGCCGGGTAAGGCAGGGCCGGGTCTTAGCCCTAATGACAGGTCAATCACCAGTGTGAAAGTAAGCGGGTCACAAGAAGCTTTTTTTTTCTGGGTGCTCTCTCTCCCCTTTCCTCCCACATCCTAAAAACATGCATGCTAAACTAGCTGGTCGTGAGGATAAGCGCTCCGGAAATCGAGAGAATGAATGAATGGAAGGAAGCCCCCGATCTCGAGGGATTGCGTTTCCACGGCCACAGCTCCAAAACTTGCCACCCCCAAAAGGAGTCGATGGTCGGCTTGGCGGGGCGGTCAGAGCGAGAGCGATGGCTTTAAGAGTGACGTGGATGGCATGACATGGCATGGCATGGCATGATGGCGGGCGTGCTCTGGAGGGAGGAATGTACCTGCACGTCCCCCGGTAGACCGTCTCGCTATCGGGCGGCCTGATGCGGCGACAAGGTCAGAAGCTGTGGTTAATGTGCATCCCCGTGCAAAAAGCTCCAAAACAGACGGACGAGGAAGGAGGGCTGTTTTTTTTTTTGGCCCCAGCCCTTTGGCGGGCTGGCCAGATGCCTTACTTGCTCCAGTGGATTCGGCCGCTGATGGTCTGCATCTCGCCCAGCATGGCGAGCAGCAGCGACGACTTCCCGCAGCCCACCTGGCCTACGATCATGGTCAGTTGTCCTGAGGGCACAAACGGACACGTTAGCGGCCCGCTGGCCCCCACTTCCGGGGCGCGCCGGGGGTCCACCGCTTACCCGTGGGGATGCGGATGTTGATATCCGTCAGCAAGGACAGGTGGCTTCCCCAGGTGAAGCTTCCGTCGCTCACCTGAACACCGGAAATCCATTGCTCTCGAGGGGGATTTGGTGGGCTTGTTTTTTGGGGGGCGGGGGGCTAGCTAGCGCCACCCACCAAGCACCCGCCGCCGCAAATCCTGACCCAAGGCAGAGTCAGTTGCCACCTGCGCGAGAATCCGGCACGTCTCTCGCTCCCTGGCGCCCGCATTCCTCTCCTGGCTTTGGTTTATTTTTTGCCCCGTGAAGTTTATTTTATCGGCGCACCCCCCCGCGACGGCTTCCCCCGACGTCCCGCGAGCGCATCTTGTCCGGAACGTCTCGGGTTCGTGAGTCGGTGGGTCGTGCGGAACGTGTGCAAACGCGCACTTGTGACCCTGGTCACGTGACTCCGTGGGTCAGTATTGGGGCGCCGGGCTCGCTTGATTAAAAACTCCCAACGACGTGACTCCAACTTCCCGGCAGAGAAAGCGGTGACCGCAAGATTGGGGGGCTAATTATTCTGCGTAGCTCACGCGTACGTGACTGGACTCCCGCCTCCGCTGTTGCCGTCCAAAAGGAGTCGGGGAGGGAGGGGTGAGACGGCGAGGGGGAGAAAAGATAAACAACAACGGGAGCGTCGCACGAGAGGAACAAAGCTCCCCCGGTGTCAAAGGCGATGGAGAACAGGAAGTGAGAGCGGGGCCGCGGCGGAATAGCCCACGAGCTCGGAAGCCCTAACCCGCCGAGGTCGAGCGAGGCGGGAGGTGGACCGTGTAGTTCCGACTCATCCCCGACCCGCGGGGCTCCGACGAGGGCGGCGGTCGCCCCGCGGGGACGCGGCAGGAAGCGTGGCCTTAAGCGAGGCCCCTTTCGGGGCAAGACGTTCCCGTGTGAATCCCCGGCTTCGTGAGAACGCTGGACGTGACGGCAGACAGCTGCCCGCGAGCCACCGCGCCAGAGCGTGCGGCCGGCGGGGAGGTCGGGGCAGCGCGGACGGTGCGCCGCGTCCAATCCGTTTGAACCACAAGCACCAAACCCGTTTGAACCGCGAGCACCGAACCTGTTTGAACCCTCGCAGAAGGAAGAGCGGACGCGGCGCCATGGACGAGTGCGGCGTCCACGTTGCACGCTACGGCGAACAACTAACCTTGACGGCCACGTCTTCCGTCTCGCTGGGTCTCATCTGGCGCCTGGACGGCTGCTCGTAGGCGTCCATTTGATAGCGTCGGGGCTGCTTCCTGTTGACGGCTTTGGTCTTTTTTGGGCCAGTCGGCGGAGAAAAAGACGGCAGTTGAGAAAAGGAAAGGACGGGCGGGGCAGCCGTCCACGTCCACGTCCACGGACCCACCGCTCCGGGACGCGTTTGGGCCAGATCCGGGGGTAGCGGCCCGTCACCGTTCCTCCAGCCGTCGTCTCCGATCTGGTCGCTCTGGAGGAACTCGCCCAGCTTCTGGACACTAGAACACGCGCGCCCACGCCCGCCACATCATCCATATTCGGCGGCGGTCGTTTTTGGTCCCAGCGGGGAGGCGGACTCACCTGACGAGCGCCTTGACGGCGAATCTGACCACGGTGGAGAGCAGGAATAGGGGCGTGACAAGGATGTTGAAGAGCGCCAGCGTGGCGAAGGCCTCGGCGGGGCACAACTTGGCGCCATGCATGGAGAAGGTCTACGAGGAGACGGGGGAGGCCTTAGGACGCGGGTCCCCCGAGGTCACGGACGGTAATAAATGTCCCGAGCCAGCGAGCGGCGTGATACGAGCCCATTTGCTGCCCGTCACTCGGACGCCGTCTTACCACCAGGACGGCAGCGATGGGAATGGCGGCGTTCATGAAGACTGCGCGAGGACAGAAGGTGATCAACGGGAGGATCGAGGCGCCGACGACGACAGCGGCCTCGTATGGCGTGCGTGCGTGCGTGCGTGCGTGTCTTCTCACTGGACATGGAAGTGTAGAAGGCGAAGGTCTTGAGGCTGTCCAGTTCTTTGGCTCGCGAGTCCTCCACACTGTGGCAGAAGATGTTCTCCCACGCGTAAAGCTTCAGCAGCTTGATGCCCTTCAGGATCTCCGAGGTCTTCTTTAAGCGATCGGTGGAGTGCTCCTGCAAGTCGCCCATCGGAGGGTCACTGTCCAGTTCTAAAAGCCAGGCACACCTTTTGTCTCGGTGGCGTCGCTCACCAGGGTGCTCTTCTGCATGTCGGCCAACTTGGTGGCAATGAGGTACTGGACCGGAGCCAGGAGAACGATGACAGAAGCTCCCACTACCGCGCTCCAGCCCAGCAGGTCGTAGAGGAGAACCACTCCCACCACAATCTGGGGCCAAAAAAGGTTAGGTTTTTGTCAGGCTTTTTCATTTTCATAGGGTTAGTAGAGCTGGGGTGAGCAAAGCGCTCCGTCGAGGGCTGCTGCGGGTGGGCGCAGCTTTGGTCCCAGCACAGGCACGGAGTTGACCCAATGGGGGTTGTGCTTGAAACAAGAAGCACCTGACTGCAATCCAGCCATTGCACTCTTAGGACACCACATTTGTGGAACGGAACGGTCCAACCAAAGCCTCGCCCTTTGTGGAATTGTTTGCCCACCCCTGGGTTAGGGGGAAATCATATGAAATCAAAACCCTAACAGGCTTCCAATAATACAACACCATCATCAGCGTGACTTGGGCAGACTTTCCGCGTCTGCGACAGCGTGGCTTAGGTTTTTGTGCCAAGATAGATTGAGCTAGCTAGCTAGCTAGCTACCTGCACGGGCATGGCCCAAAGGTTGGGACAAAGGAAGAGGAACCACATGAGCTGGTTGGTTTCAATGGCGACTAGGTTGTTGATCTGGCCCAGCGTCATCTCGCCCATGGACATGGTGGACGTGGACAGACGCAGGATTTTGTTGTAAATCATGGCCTGGCCCAAGGGAGGAAACACAACGGCTGCATTCACCTGACGTTTTATCTGGAGCCGAGACGCCCCGGCGGCGCCAGTTGAGGCAAAATGCCTCGCCCGGTCGCTATTTGTGGCTCACCAAGAGGGCTCCCCTCAGGTTGATGCCCGTTTCTATGGTAACGTAATAGGAAGCCTGCAAGAAGGTCCTTTGCAGCACCAAGGCCAGGAAGAGCAGCACGGCCAAGACGGAGGGGTTCTGAAGCAGCTCGGTGGAGAGCATGAAGTGGACGCCAAAGTACTTCTTCTGCAAAAGCACAACAAAGCGTCGGAGGAATTTCTCACGTCATTCGGGACATCTGCCGCTCGGTCAGCTGTGACAACAAGCGACCGCTCAGAGTCTCGTCGGCGCGCCGAGACTCTGCTGCGGTCGCAGTTACAAACGCTGGACCAAAAAAACGAGAAGGCTTACGCCGCGCTAGCCGCTAGCCCTTGATGTGTGTGTGTGTGTGTGTTCTTTTTTTTTAAACTCTTGTGGCAAATTGTTTGTGTGTTGTTCTGAAAGGACACACTCACCCTAATCTCAACCGAAGTGGAGCCTTTGTCTTCATCCAGCGTCAAATTCTTGACAATGCCAAAGATGCAAAGCGGCCCGGCGAAGCCCAGCACGTCGGCCAAGTAGCGAAAGGTGCTGCTGAGCAGAATGGGTCGCCCGAACGCTCGGTACACGGAGCGCCAGATGGACGGCGCCTGCTCCGGGTTCTCCGCCGTCTGCGTGGGATCAAGAAACGAGAGTTGGGCGCCGACGCCGCGCCGCCCCACGTGGCACGTGAAACCTTCAAACGAGCGTGGTGGTTTTGACTTCTCACCCTCTGGTCCTCGTAGGCGTCTTTGAGTCGCAAGTAGTTGGTCAAAGCCCGCATGGCGATGGGGAGCTTCCCGATTTTCTTCAGCTCGATGGGTCTCTTGTGGGCACCGATGATCAGGGGGTTCATCCACCAATACGTAGCCTGGCAACGGAGCGCAAAAGCCACGGTAGGCCCGGGCTTGGGCCCTTGGCGATAGCTCCTTTTTATACCTTTGAGAGCAGGTTGACAAAGGGCTGCAGGAAACGGACCCCCAGATCCTGCAAGTCTTCGGGCGGCTTCACCTTCTGGGGGTTGGCGAAGAACACGTACTTCTGCCGGGACGAGGGGACAAAAGCTCACGCCGTGAAGACTGGGAGCGAAGGGCCAGCTTTGGGCGGTTTCGCCCCCACGCACCCTGATCCTGATCACGTTGATTTCCACGGCCATGAGCAGGCCGTACAGAATCACCAGCAGCACCGTGATGCAGAACCTCAGCTGCAGCGGGCTCACCTTGTAGGCGGTGAACTTCCACAGCTTGATGCATTTGGTGATGAAGGCCAGCACCCAGTAGATGAACAGCACTGTCCAGAGCGGCCCGGCCGGCGGTGAGCAGCGGGAACTCGGGCATAGGCCCCATTCTTGTTGCCACCGCTTGGGTTAGGTGGCACGCACGCACGCACGCAAGCAGGCACAAAACGAGCCACCCACCAAATCACGCACCCACTCACTCACGCACGCACCCACATACCCACACACCCACGTCGTAGATGCCAGCGCACCCATCCGAGTACAGAACCGCGAGACGCGGAAAGGGCAAACGCGCGGAGCTCACCGAGGAGAAGTTTAGGGAAGTTGGAGGTCTCGATGTTGTGGTAGTAGACGACCGACGTGGTGGCCGCCACAAAGCCCATGAAGGCGGGCACGAACAAGTGCAGGTGGTTGGTGTCCATCATCCTTCAAAGACAAGACGCATGGCATCACTTACCGCCACGCCCGCCTGCCCGCCGGGAGAGCGCGCGGCGGACGGGAGGGAGGGAGGGAGGAGGGGGGCTAACTTGTTGGACACCAGCCCCTCGGCAAACTCGCAGACGTGAACGAAGAGCAGCGAGAAGGTGAGGATCCACCTCAGGTCGTGGCCCGGGAAATGGAGCCACGTGTTGTGGTGGATTTGCACCTTGGAGCTCTGGCTGCCCCATCCTGCCATTGGTTTTTGACAGAAGAAAAATGTAGGAAGGCCACTCGTCCAAAGAGAACTCCCCCTGCCCCGGACTTGCCGATGAAGAGGATGGGGAAGGTGATGAAGAGGAGGAAGACATGGGGCACCAGGTTGAGGGCGTCCACGAAGCAGCCGTTGTCGAGAACGCCGTCGTCCACGCTGTAGCCCTCCGAATTGTCGTCGTTGCCGCAAAACGACAAGGCCATGGCCGAGGCTCGCAGACGTTTTCTACTTTAAAAGTGGTGAAACGACTCAAAAAAAAAGGCACACGTCTTTTGACTTTTAAATTCTGAGTGTGGCTCTCGAGGGATAACATTTGAATGATAGGAATTATTTGAGGGCCATTCTCTCTCCCTCTCTCTCTCTCTCTCTCTCTCTCTCTCTCTCTCTCTCGAACCCTGCAGGAGGGCGTCCCGAAAATGACGTCATGTCGGTGTGAAACAGTCCCCAAAATACACCCAAGACAAATGAGTTTTGACGCTCGAAATGTCTGGAGAAGAAAAGCGACGATTGAAAGTTTACCTGAGCGCGATGAGTGAAATCGCGAGCGAAATGGTCACGGACAAACGTTCATTCCTCCTGGAGGAAAGAGAAGGAGGAAGAAAATAGCTTAGAAGGAGGACGAAATGGCTTAGAAGGAGGAGGCAAAATGAGAAAATGATTTGCTGCAACGCAACGCTTATTTTTAGACGGGTTAGACGCTCAGCTGCTCGACATTCTCATGCGCACATGTAGACGCTTCAACAAATGCCTGTTCGTCGCTTCCGGCGACCTTCGAAATAAAAGAAGGACACCACAAAAGCAACCGCTCACAATTGAATTGATTGCAATGCTTTTTTTCTCTCTATTCAATTCAATTGAACGCAACGGAAGGGAATGGGGCGTTTCTGCCAAGGCGAACAAGTAGGAAGGAACACTGAAAAGATTCCAATTCTCCGTCTCCGAATGGCTTTATGACACGGGCAGATTGGGGGCAGTTTTTTTTTTAAACATCCGGTATATGATGGTTTAACTACCGCCAACTTGATGCATCCTACTTAGCGATCACATTTCAAAAACTGAAGCACTTTGACGCCTCAGAGAGGGTTTGAATCTCACACTCAACAAATCCGACTAAAACTCCAAGTCACGTATTTTGAATCATTGTTATCATCTTATAGTATAACAGCAGCTCCCAAAAAAAGCAAGATTTCGCCGACTGGATGATAGTATAAATATTCTATTGGATATGAATGGAATTTGCAAATGGACCACTGAATACACCGCAATGCGCTTTACTTTTAGTGATCTATTTTACTGTAAAGGCATTTGACCCATTTGCTTCTAACGACATCGTGTCATGTTTTACAGTTTAAGATGGAGATTTGGACAAGGGCTAAAACCCCGCTGCGAAATACTATATACTCTCTCCCTCTATTGAATGAATCAATGCGCTTACAAATCATTTGGACGAAAGCGGCGCACAAACTAAATAGATAAATGATGAATCATCTTGAGTCCATATCCCATTGGGAATACACACACACGCTAAACGTTTGGGAATGGCAAGACGTGGAATGTTGACGTCTTCATTTGCAAGCATTTGTTCACACACCCCTCTTCCGTTTGCTCAATGCAAACAATTCCTTCATGGATCGTTCTGGTGAAGTGAAAATATAGCCGCCTCCCCCTAACGGGCCTACCCGGATGACAGTGGACGTCCTGAGGTGAAGTTTAGAGCTATTGTCGCGTAAAACACCGGTGTAGTACAACACGGGACACTTACCCGGCGCCCGGTGCAGCTTTGGAGGGGAGGGGGCGGTGTCTTCTGTCCACCGGAAGCAGCAATAAATTGCATCCAGGCTCACCATTGTCCACCTTCATCACAGTTCGTACATAGATGGATTAAAAAATGGCATGAATGTCGTTCAAATCAACTCTGATACTTGTATATTGACAATAAAGGCATCCCATTCAATTCAATTATGGATCACGGTGTTGGGATTAACGTCGGGCATATAAAAAGGATTGGAGTATGAATAGTACTACAAATAGAAGAATGGGCATACTACAGCATGATGTTTCTTATTTCAAACAATCCCACGACGACCAAACGATGGCGACGAGGGCGTGTGCAGGACGGTGGTGCCGTGTAAGGAAAGGCGAGAAGATTTGAGTGGAATTAACGGCCGTAGACGTCCAATCCATTTGGCAGCGAGCCCAGTACAAATGGGTTGATTGGATGACTATAGTCACCATTGGCATTCAACGAGTTGACCAAAAAATACTCGCATCTAGCTAGTGCGCGTGTGCGTGTGCGTGCGTAGTTCTGCGCACTTGAATTTGGCATCGTGAGAAAGTTGAAGATGGAGCAATCGGTCGCCCTCAAACAGGAAGCGGGGGCTGTTTTGTCCCAGTGACCCCAAGCGTGATCTTTTGCTTTTCCCAGCCCCGCTTCAAAGTGGAAGTGGGGATGCATTCTCGCGCAGTTTCTACTCGAGCCGCAAGAGGGCGGCATATCCATAGGTTTTGGGAAGTGTCTAGCTAGCTCTAGTTGGCTTTAGTTAGCTCTAGCTAGTTCTAGCTAGCTCTAGCTAGCCCTATGTGCGAGAGGGGGGTCGTTGACTAACTTCGGATATTTGTGTTTAAGTTTTGCTGAGATTCAATGTCATCTGTCCCCATTCTTTTCTTCTTATCAGGTGCGTGTGTTACGATCGGGGGTGGAGGACCCCACAGCAGGCGAGGGTGAGAGTCTGGTTCGTTCAAATCTTTATTTCGATCGTCCGCGAGGCGGGCGAGCACAAGAGGGGACGACGCAGGCGGGTCGTAAGCCGTAGCGGGAAGGTCGGCGTGGTCGTTGTCCTTGGTCCGTGATCCGTGGTCGGGGTCGGGGTCCTTGGTCCGTGATGCGTGGTCGGGGTCCATGGTCCGTTATCCGTGGTCGTAGGGGGCAGAGCGTGGTCGGAATCCTGGGTGTAAACAAGAGGTCGAGTATCAATAAGACAGGTAGGTAAAACGCGAGCGGGTACCTCACAGTATTCTGTTTGACGATCCAGCAGCATGGTCACGTTCCTGGTGGCCTTAAATACTCCTTGTAGGGTAATGACTCACACCTGGCAGCACTCGAGTCATTAGGGGCTGGACCTGTGATTGGTTGACGGGCACAACCAGCCACCAGTCTAGTCTGAGGCCTGACAGCGTGTCGTGTACCTTTTTAGCCACCACGCGCAACTGCATTTTCAGAAGTTACAATTATGACAGTATTGGATCCATAATGTCAATTTTGGGTTAGGGGTTAGGGTTAAAACAAAAAAAGTAAAAACAAATACTTCAACCCATTTTTGCAGGTCAAATTTTTCAGTTCCTTCTGTGGTCATTTAAGGACTATTACATTTTCCATGTCTGAAGTCCAGTATGTTTTCTAATAAGTTGAGGATTTCCACCATTCCTGGTCAATTCAAAATAAGCTTTTCTTAAAATGGCCACTGGCCTGTTGGGGGGGGGGGGGGGGGGGAAATAAAAAACAACAAGAGTTGCGGGTTACGTGGGGGTGGATATCTTGCAGCCCGCAGAAAGATTCCCTGTGGCTGGTTTGGTAGCGCTTTCCCCCTTCCATCAACGTGCACGTGGCTCCGAGAGAGTCTTCTTGCCCCAAAATGCTCCAGAGTTGGGAAAGGAGATTAGCGCTGCTCACTCGAATTCCCCTGCCACAAAGGCTCCGTTGTGCCAGCTTCCCTCCCGCTCTCGGAGAAAATCTCCAATTAGCAACGGGAGAACCGAGGGGCCAGCGAGCGGGCCGACCAAACAACCGGCCGGCCATCCGGCTAGGTGTATTCATTTGTTCAAAGTTTAAGGATTCAGCTTTGTTCCAAATGAAACACAGGCCGATCCTTGCACACGCCAGAACGGAAGCATCCTTCATTCCTTCCTTCCTTCCAGCCTTTTTTCCTTCCGCATTTACACATTGATCAGGAAAGACAGGAATGCATATGTAGACATTTGAGCATAAACAGAGGTGGCGACCATATTGTTAAAGAGGTTGTTTTAAATTAAAAAAACAGTGAATAAGTACTGTACTTTGACAAAAATGCCAACCGTTTCATTTGGGGAAAGGATTACATATTAAAAATGCCATGTCATACACGGTGAGCATCATGAACCTTACCATCGTTGAATTCAATTCCGGTGGGCAAGCATTCATAGTGATAATACACGAGTAGTATACTAGTAATAACGGCAATAGCTTGTCATAGGGCATTTTTTCCCTCCTGACAAAAGAGAAACTAAATAGGGATAATAAAAGTGTAGTAGGTCCAAATTGGAGCGGGAAAGGGGGTTTATTTTGAAAGAACTTCCCGGATTCGCGACTGCCGAAGGTAGAAGCCGACAGACGAGCGGGACCACTTTGGCCTTGTTCATCTTGAACGCCTTCACAACATCGGACGCTTCTGAACCAGGCAGGACGCAGCAAACGAGTGTTTCTCTCGTCAAGGACCTCGGTCGAAGAAGAAGAAGGTCGAGCGAAAGCCAGTCAAAGCCGAGACCAAACAATAAGAATCATTCAAAGCACCAGGAAAGAAAGCCGCCTTGTGTCCAAGTTGGTTGGCCCCGCTCCGCGCACCGGGATGGAAAAGTCTTGATCAAGTTTGGCCGCCGCCGCGAAGCGAAACGTCTTTTGAGGAACCGAGCGAGCGAGCGAGCGAGCGAGCGGTCGAACGGGCGGACGACGATAACGATTCGAGGGTAAGTCAAAGCGAGCGAAAGTCCGTCGCGTTTGTCACGTTAAGAAATGCCCCGGTGCTGTTCAAAAGTGCAGCAGCAGATTTTGCCGAGCGCCTCCCAGGGGAAAGAGAGAAAAAGCCATTTTGGCGAACGAGCGAGCGAGCGAGCGAAGGTCGATTCGCCCAACTAAACTTGACCCATTTGACTTTTGGACTCTTAATGTAAAGTCGGGTTAGGGAAGTCATAATATTATTATGGTTATTTTTGAAGCACTCGTAAGCAGCGACTCTGGCGCTCGTACCGCGTTAGGGAGGGAGGGAGGGAGGGAGGGAGCGACTCTTTAGTCGACTGGACGAATTGTTGCTGCGTTGCGTCGAATTTGGACCGGGATTTCCTAATGGGCCAACTTTTCCACGAGTCTCGAAGACGAGGGGAGGCAAGGTGAGATAAGGCAAGGCAAGACAAGGAGAGGGTTTACTTTGACGATCGACAGCACTGGATGTGCGTGCGGGCGCCATGCTTGCTGTTTTACGAGAACACCTACCTAGATGGGAGGAGCGGTTTTGCTTTCTTTCTTTTTTTCTTTTTTTCTTTTTTTGCAAGCGTCTCTGGCACGAGAGAGGAATGTGTCTGGGACCAATCAGTACGCGGAACATCTGGAGCCTCTCGGCCTCTCGGCCCCGCCCGTGGGCTGATCCATTCAATCCTGTTGAGCGAGCGAGCGAGAGTGCAACAAAAAAAATGAGTGTGCAAACAGCCTCGCGAAAGACAACACCTCTTTTTGCTTCACTTGCATCCCTTCAAAGTTGCCAGAAGTTGGCCACCCGCTGCACCTTAGGGCCAGAATTTGGCCAAGGTCGGAATTGGGGGCAGATAGAATAGATAAGGGGGAGCGTGAACTCCAAAAGGTCAGTGAAATGCATTTCAGCCACTTCCATCCATCCATCATCCGAACCTCTGTCGTTACAGCGGGATCAGGATCAGTCAGGCTTGTAAAAAGTAGATACTCCAAAGTGAAAGGAGAAAACAAAAATCACATGGCTGGAGGAAAAGAAACAAACAAAAACACTCACCCTGTAGAATACTACTACAAGCGGAGCTATACTTCAAGTCATTTCACGCATATTACTAGTGAAGGTATGGCCTCATTTTGTAGTCGCTCCGTCACTCCAAACAAAGCAAAAGCACTCATTGTTAAAGTCCAAATTCATGAATTTAGAGTTACATTCTGAGATTGGCTATGAGGTTAGTTCACGTATCTGTTTTTTTCCCTTCTTTCTATTGTCAATAAGTTCAGTCTTTGTTGTAACTTTGTCATTAACTTAACTTTGGTCAGCAGGGGACGCTTTCACTCCCATTCAAAAGGGATTGGAGGTTTAATGCTGTCATTGGCAGATCATCAGTTCACGTTTGAGAAAACAAATGTTTTTGGGTTTTTTCTGCTTGGAGATTGGTCGCGATGACTTTGAAATGACTTTTTGGGAGGAACTTTCACTCCTGTACTATGACATTTGTGTTTGACTCAGGGTGACTTCAAAATAGAGTAGTCATACTTTTCTTTCTTTATTATTGAAATAGTGACAGGAAAAAGATGCAAGATTGCTTAATTGACCCCCCCCCCTCCCCACACACACACACACACACACACCCACCACATACACTGTGACTCACTTGTCCCGTGAGCATGAAAACATTCAGTCGTAAACCTAACCTGATGGAATGTCCCGATTGAAGAACTGTCAGTTACACGCTTCTCCAACCGGTGAAGGGCCGCCATCTGTGGCCTGGGGGGGGATCGCATACTTTTTTTTCTGCTGGTGGGCTTGGACTGGTGGGAAGAAACGCTCCAAAGCTTTGTGTGCTGGCGGCGGCGGCGGCGATGTCACACCGGAAGCGTCCCGGCCCAAAGGTCACAAGAGGGCGTTGACTTTGAACTGGAGAAAAAAAAGGCCATATTCTTTAGTAACTATAGTGGAATGTACTATCAGCGCATTTGTATTAGTACTACTAGCAGAGAGTTGTCCCACCCGGCCTGTAGCCCAGCTCTAGCGCGAGCCCGTTTGTCCACCGGAGTTGCCAATATTTGCTTTTCCGCATTTCCAGCGTTCGAAGGTCGTGTTTGCCTGCCGGAACAGTAGCGGCGGGGTTGCCAACTTTAACCCCGTCAGTGCGCGCGTGTGCGCTTGTGTGCTCAAAGGCGTCGACCGTTGTCCGCTGGCAGGTGGCGGGGGCGCAAAGGTGCTTGAGACGCTTGAACGGGTGCCTTGGGGGGGGGCCTTGGGGGTGCCGTCTTTTTGGGAAACGCTCAATTTGCGGCTGCATTTGGTGACAACTTTGGTTTCCGTTTCCAATTGGGCGACAGCGTGGGCACCCGAGGCCTTCCTCGGTCCCTAGATTGAGGAGTTCAAAACTCTGTTTTCCTGACCAGTGCTCCGCACACTAATTGGAGTTCTTCCTCTTTCTGCGCCTCACGGTGTCGAGCGGCTCGATTCGGCGGTCGAGCCGAATCGGCCCAAAGGCCAGCAGGTGAGCGGGATTTCTTTACACCCTGCGTCCAGAATTGCTCTGCTTTTCTTCTCCCTCCCTGTCCTTTCCTTCATTCTTTTTTCTTCTTCTTTTTTTTTCTTCCTGTCACGTCTCGCTGGCGTCACTTTTCACTTTCCCGCTGAGCGGGGGATGGGGGGGGGGGGGGGGGGGGGGGTTCCCATGAACGCGAGTGGCTGTTTGTTTTGGCAACCTCGGGGCTTTGTGCGAGGACGTGGCGGAGGGGAGGGTGAAAGGAAAGGGTTAATGGGAGGCTCGGGGGGCCTTTGTTGGGAGGGCGCGGGCGGGGGGGGGGTTGAGTTCTTGCAGAAACTCCTCAAATATCAACTCATTGACGACAATCCATCTGGGCCGGACTTGGACTCTGCCAGCGCTCGGAGACATCGGGTCCAGCGAGAGGACGTCCGTTGGCCGGTATCCCAAATGTTGGGTCACGTCAGCCCGTTCGATTGCAAGCAAAAAAAGAGCTTTTCCAAAAGTCCCGAGCCTGCGTGTCGTTGCGCACTTCAAAATGCGCTCTGGCTAAAAGCGCGCCGGCAGATGTGCCCTCCTCCTCCTCCTCCTCCTCCTGCTTCTCAACGCCTGTCTCGTCCCCCCCGACTCAGTGCTGTGATCTGCGTGTGTCCCGCCGCCGACCGCCAGCCCGCATTACAGCGTGACCGCCGCGGCCGCCAGCCGCGGCCGCCAACCACGGCCGCCAGCCACGGTCGTCACCGGCGCCATCTGCCGGAAGGCCAGACTTTGGGACCGGCGGACCACCGCGTCGCCGCTTACGTAAACCGGCTCGGAGTTGGACGCGCCTGTCATTTGGCACTGCTTTCAAGAAAGGAGCGGCAAAAATGCGGCGGGCGGGCGGGCGGGCAAAAATCCAAACTCACGTTCCATCCAATATTATCAACAAGCTCGGCCGGGAAACGCTGTACTCGAGGGTGTTTTTCTGAAGTTCACCGGGTGAATATCAGGGTGTTTTTCTGAAATTCACCGGGTGAATTTCCCGGGCCTCGGCGCCTCTCCGCGTCCGCCGGCGGTTACGGCGCGGTAGCGACTTCAACCAGCCGTTCCATTTCCCTCTGGTCAACAGTGGCGATGGAGCGGCGGCGGTCGTGGTGGTGGCCCTTCCTGGTCATGGCGGCGGCGAGCGCCCTACTGTGCTTTTCCCGCGGCCAGAACCCAGAGTTCCTCTCCGACACCTTGATCAACAACGTGGTCCGAGACCCCCGCACGGGGCGCCTCTACGTGGGCGCCGTCAACGCCCTCTACCAGCTGTCCCCCGACCTGCGGACGGAGTCCCGCGTGGAGACGGGCCCCCGTCGGGACGACCGGCAGTGCACGCCGCCCATCACGGACGCCTGCGAGGAGGCGGTGGAAACCGACAACCACAACAAGCTGCTCCTGGTGAACGGCGCCCAGGAGAGGCTGGTGGCGTGCGGTAGCCTCTTCCGGGGCATCTGCTCGCTGGTCAACCTCAGCCACGTGGAGCACGTGCTCTACTTTGTCGACAACAAGGGGGAGAAGTCCTACGTGGCCAGCACCGACCACAGCATCTCGGTGGTGGGAGTCATGTCCTACTTTACCAAGGACAGAGACAACTTCACCGTTTTCCTGGTGAGTTAAAAAAAAAAAAAAAAAAATCTCCCGGCTTGGGGGGATCGCTCGGCGCCGCGCCGACATTGACCGGCCGAATGGGCACCCGGGCGCTCAGGTGGCGAAGGGCTACAGCAGCCACGACAGCACCAAGCTGATCTCCACCCGCATCCTGAGGGATTACGGCGAATGGAACACTTTCGAGAACATCGTGGACGCCTCGTCGGTGCAGGCCAACCCCTTTGTGCTGCGCTACCAGCACGACTTTCGCTTGGCCTTCAAGGACGGCTCCTTCGTCTACTTCCTCTTCTCGCGCACGCTGGGCGTGCAGGACACCAAGAACTTCACCTTCATCTCGCGGATGTGCGAGGACGACCAGAGCTACTTCTCGTACACGGAGCTGCAGCTCAACTGCAGCGCGGCCAACAAGTTCAATAAAGTTCAGGTAAGTCCGTTTGGACTACGGTGCTGTCCGAGAGGGGGGAGGTTAAAAATCCGAGGAAAAGGAAGAAGAAGAAAAAACAAAGAGGGGTTAAAAATCCTCTCTCCCCCGCAGGCCGCCTACGTCACCACGCCGGGCGAGGTTTTGGCTCAGAACCTGAGCAGGTCGGGCCGCTACGGACCCGTCTTGGCTTCCGACAAAGTCCTCTTCGTGGCCTTCTCGTCGGACGAAGAGCCGAGCGGCTCCGCCTTGTGTGGGTCTCGTCTCGGAGTCGTCGACGCGGCCGGCGCTCTCTAGCCGCGCCCGTTCTAGCCGGTGCTCCCTCCCGTTTGCCAGGCATGTACCCCGTGAGAGCCATCAACGCCAGGCTGCTGGAGATCATCGGCGCCTGCTACAGCAACGGGGGCCTGATCGACGACGAGCCGGCCGTGTACTTCCCTTACTCCAGCAAATCCGGCAGCGCGTGCAGCCCCACCAATAAGGTGAGCAAACGTGGAGCCCGCCGGCGATGGTCCACCCGGCCGGCCCGGCCCGCTTGGGCTTTTCTGACCTTTTTTTTTTTTGCCTTTTGCCTCGCTTCCCGTCTCAGCTGAACATGGTGCAGAAGTACAAGTGCGGCGCCGAGTTCCTGCCGTCGCCGTTGGCCAGCGTGGACCACGTGGCCCTGACGGCCGAGCCCTCCCTGGTGCGCAAGGGGTCGGTGACCGCCGTGGCCGTGGCCGTGGAGATGGGGCACGCCGTGGCTTTTCTGGGCACCGCCAACGGAGAGGTACCACAGAGGGAGGGAGAGAGAGAGAGGGAGGCGTTGGGGAGGCACGAGAGGAACTCTTCTTTGGAGCGCCGTGGCCTCCTTGGCCGGCCGTTTCGAAAAAACTTGGTCGTTTCTCGTCCGTTTGCCAGGTGCTCAAGTTGCACCTGTCGGCCCGACCCGAGATCTACGGCCTGGCGTCGGCCGGAGTGACGGGCGGCAAGGTCAACAAGGATCTCCTGCTGGATTCTCAGCTGCAGCACTTGTACATCGCCAGCGAGAAAAAGGTGGCTGCTCTCAGTGGTCTTTGCGCTCACTGGCAAGGGGGACCATTTGTCGCCCGCTCCTTGTTTTCTCCTGACCTCCTGCGCCTCGGCGTCCTCCATTCTGCAGATTAGCAAAGTGCCCGTGCAGGCGTGCCACCTGAAGACCGACTGCCGGGCTTGCATGGCCCTCAAGGATCCGTACTGCGGCTGGTGTGTGCTGGAGGGAAGGTAGCGAGCGGCTGTGTGGGGGGGGCAAACCTTTTGTCGCGCCGTGACGTGAGCCAGCCTTGGGCGGAAATGGATTGCAGGTGCACCAGGAAGCACCAGTGCGGCAGGGGGACGGAGGATCACGCCTGGCTGTGGTCCCCCGATCAGCAGTGCGTGGAGATCCGGGCCTTTGAGCCCCCCAACCTCAGCTGCCGCAAGACACGGCAGGTACGGCGGCGGCGACGATGACGATGACACCCCCCCCCCCCAAAAGGGAAATAGGGCAAGACCCGTGGGTCCCTTGTGGTTCTCCCAGGTGGACATCAGCGTTCCGGCTCTGCCCAGGCTCCGCGAGTCGGATCGACTGCGCTGCCTGTTCGGAGCGTGGGCCAGCCGCGCCGTGGCGGTGGGCAGCCCGGCCGTGGTCACCTGTTCCTTGCCCGACCCCGCCGAGGTTCCGCCCGCTCTGGCGCAACGAGGTCTGGTTAGGGTTAGGGTTGGGGTCAGGGTCCGTCTGGCTTTCTAAATCCGCCATCGTGCTTCCAGACTACGTGTCCGTGCCGCTCCGGATCGTGGTGAACGACGACGTGGTGGTGACGACGGGGGAATTTCACTTCTACGACTGCGCGGCAACCGTCGGCAAAAATCCCAACACGCCGTAAGGGGCTCGCCCGGCGCCGTGCCGAATGCGAGCGGCGCTTCCCTCCCATTTTCTTCCCGGCGCCAGGTGTATTTCGTGCGTGACCAGCGAGTGGGGTTGCCAGTGGAACGCCCGCGAGCACCGATGCGGCGACACGGACGGCGCGCCGGACCAAAGTCACATTGTCAAACCTCAACAGGTCAGTCCCCGCCGTTGTTTTTGGGCGTGGGTGGCACGGGTCGATGCAAACCTGCCGGTGCTTCCCCAAGCCGGAGCGCTGCCCGCAGTTCCAGTCGCCGGAGCCGGTCCTGATCCCCGTCGGCGTGGAGGTTCCCATCGGCTTCCGAGGGAGGAACCTGGACATCTACTCGGTGAGGATGCCGGCGGCGGGGGGACGAAGGGTCAAAGGTTTTCCTAAAGCGTAACGTGGTGGCGTTCAGGGTCGCCGCTTCGTGATGGGCACGGAGCTGATGAAGCGGACGGAAGAGGAGGTGACGCAGGAGCCGGGCGGCGGCAACCACTTTAGATTCCCAGGCTTCCCGGTAACGGCCGTCAAACGTGCATTTCCCGCGGCGCCGACTCTGGCCGGAGAGCCGCCGGGTGGCCCCGTCGCCGTCGGGCCGAAAGGGCCGTTGTCGACGAAGGTTGTGCATTTGCGCAGTTCTCTTACGACCAGCGGCAGGAGGTCAACGTTTCCTTCCACGTCATCGAACGGGACACCGAGCGCAAGATCGACAGCACGCTGACGGGTGAGCCCGCGGGGCCCGGCGGGTGGCTCCGTCCGTCCAAAACGTGCCCGTGGGTGGTATCCCCCATCCGGCGGCGTGCCTTCTTCCTTTCAGTGCTTTTGTACAACTGCTCGGTGGGCAAAGAGGACTGCAGCTTGTGCAGACACGCCGACGCCAAGTACGACTGCGTGTGGTGCGCCTCCTCGCGGTCCTGCGTCTACCGTGGCTCGTGCCCCACGCCGCCGCCCGCCTCGTGCCCCGAGCCGCGGATAACAGACGTAAGACGGTGCGGCGGCGACGACGGGCGGGCCCGCTCCTTTTGCCGGGGAAACAATGCTCCTTCTTCAGATCGCGCCGCGCTTCGGGCCGCTCAACGGTCGCATCGCCGTGACCATCAAGGGTTCCAACATGGGCGTGAAGAAGGAGGACATCAAGAGGATCAGCGTGGCCGGCGTGGAGTGTCAACACTTGCAAGAGCGGTACTCCGTCTCCACCAGGTAGCGCTCGGAGAAATCGTCGACAAGCGGCGCGGCGCGGCGTGGCCCGGCCCGGCGAACGCTCGCGTCCTCCTCGCCCCGCAGGGTGGTGTGCGAGATCGGTCCGGCCAAGCGGACGCCGCCGTCGGACATCCCGGTGGAGCCCAGCAATAGCGGCGTGGTGGTGGTGGAAGTGGACGGCGGGCGCACGGGGAAGTCGCAGGTGTTCTTCACGTATCGGGTGAGTGGAGGGAGGGAGGGAGTTAGGCAGGGAAGGCACCGGGCGGCCGGCCGGCCTTTGCTCCTCGCCCAAATCTGTCCACGTTTGACCTCCGCTCTTCTGTCCAGGACCCGCACCCGGAAGCCGTGCATCCCGGGAAAGGGCCGGCCGCCGGCGGGACCGCCATCACCATCGTCGGCCGAGACCTGGACACGGCCTCCAAAGGGGACGTCTCCGTCTCGGTGGGCGGCGTGCCGTGTCCAGTGTGAGCTTCCCGCCCAGAGGAAAACTAGGAAAACTTGAAAGCGTGGCCAGAAAAACACAAACGGGGACGCTGCTCTGCGTTCAGGCTTTCCTTCGGGGAGTTCATCATCTGCCGGACGGGCCCGTACGGCGGCCAGAAGCTTCCCTCCGAGCCGCTGGCGCTCAAAGTCCTCTACGGGCGCAACACCAGCAAAGAAGTGGCGGCCACCTTCCGCTACACCGACAACCCCAAGATCTCCGAATACGCCCCCAAGTCCAGCTTCGTCTGGTCGGTTTCTCTCCCTGGCCTTCGACGTCGGTGGAACGCAAATCCGAGCTTTAAAAAAAAAAAAAAATTACTCTTACTATTTCTGGCCATCAGCGGCGGGCGGAGGATCGTGGTGACGGGAAACGGCTTCGACTTGATCCAGAGGGCCAGTTTGAAGGTGGCACCGGCCACGGAAGAATTTTGGTCGCAAGACGCGCCGGGCCAGGTCGGTGGTTTTGAGTCCCGCGGTCCAGCCGACGGCGAGGGGACGTGACGTGACGTGTAATTTTTCAGCGAGTCGTCCAGGATGCCTTGAGCAAGAACGACAGCGTGTTGGAATTCCTGTCGCCGGCGGTGAACTGGAGCGACAGGCGCCCGCTGCGCGCCGTGGTGCAGCTGGACAACGTGGAAGAGGAGCTGAAGGCCTTCGCGTACCACCCCAACCCCTCCTTCGACCAGCTCCCCAAGACGGTCATCACCGAGACCAGCGTCGTCATCATCGTGACCGTGAGCGCCGCCCGAGATGCGCCGCGCACTTCACGTCTGAACACTCCTCGTGGTTTTGCGACCCAAGGGGCGGGGCTTCGCCAAGGCCGCCACGGCCGCCGAGGCGCGGGCCTTCGTCGGAGACGCTCCCTGTAACGTCAGCATACTTCAGGTGAGGACGCCGCTCGGGAATTCCACGGCGTGCGTCTCGTGTGACGCGTCGCCGCTCGTCGACAGGACGACAGGTTGATCCTAGACGCGCCTTCGTGGCGGCCTCGCTCCAAACGTCAACGGCGAGAGGCGGCCGGCGAGCCTCTGGAGCTTGTGGTGAGCGTGGGCCAACCGACGCGGGCGCGTGAGGCCGCCTTTGACATCGCGGGCGCGTGAGGGCGTCTTTGACGTGGCGGGCCTTCCAGGTAAAGTTTGGCCACGGCGAGTGGAAAGTGGGCTCCGTGTACTACGCCGGGAAGGAAGACATGCCGCTGGCTATCATCGTGCCCGCCGTCGTCGTGCCCATGCTGCTCTTTGTGGCCGTGTCCGTGTACTGCTACAGGTGAGTCGTCCGTGCGTCGCCACGGGTGAGCGGCCGTCCGTCCACGCGGCCTCAAACGCGTGCGGCGGCGGCGGCGCAGGAGGAAGAGCCGGCAGGCGGAGCGCGAGTACGAGAAGGTCAAAAATCAGCTGGAGAATTTGGAGGAAAGCGTCAGGGATCGCTGCAAGAAGGAGTTCACCGGTGGGTCAGAGTCGCCTGCTCCTTCCCTTTCGGCCGCTTTTGAGCGCTCCGCTCCAAAAACGCGCCGCCCTTTGACACGGCGCTCCGCAGACCTGATGATCGAGATGGAGGACCACACCAGCGAGCCGAGCGAGGCGCGCATCCCCTTCTTGGACTACAAGACATACACGGAGCGCAACCTTTTCCTGCCTTCCGAGGATGGCGGCGGCGGCGTGCTGACGGGACACGTGCACGTGCCCGAGTTCCGCCGGGCCGTCGTGACTCGGGCCCTGGACCAGTTCTCCAACCTCCTCAACAGCAAGCCCTTCCTCATCAACGTGAGTCGGTCGCAGGCGGCCTTGTAAGCTGTGGAAAAGGCGCCCCGCCGTCCGCTGAGGTCTTTGTGTGGCGCCGCCGCTTCTAGTTCATTCACACGCTGGAGAGCCGTCCCGACTTCAACGCGCGGGCGCGCGGCGACTTCGCCTCCCTCCTGACGGTGGCGCTTCACGGCAAGCTGGTCTACTTCACCGACATCACGCGGACGCTCCTCCTGGAGCTCATGGACGAACACGTACACAACAAACACCCCAAGCTCATGCTGAGGAGGTGGGCGTGTCGGCCGGCCGGCCAGCCCACCCGCCCGCACTTTGGGCGAGGGTGACTGGCGCTTTCCCAGAAGCGGTGTCCAAAAAAAAACCTGTCTCTTTTGTGCAGGTCAGAGACGGTGGTGGAGAGGATGCTGTGTAACTGGATGTCAATTTGCCTCTACCAGTTCCTCAGGGTGAGTTTCTCTTTGCGGGAGTGCCTTGTAGTGCCAGCTGCTTCTTTTTTTTTTTTCCTCCCTCCGTCCCCTTTTAGGACAGCGCCGGCGAGCCCTTGTACAAGTTGTTCAAAGCGCTCAAGCACCAGGTGGAGAAAGGCCCGGTGGACGCCAAAGTCAAGAAGGCCAAATACACGCTCAACGACACGGGGCTGCTGGGAGACGACGTGGAGTACTCGGTGCTGGTGGGTCGGCCGTAGCGTCGCGAAGGCCCTGTGGGTGGACAAAAAAGCTCGAGCCAGGAATTTTGTCTCTCGGCGTCAGACGCTGCAGGTGTTGGTGCACGGGGAAGGCGCGGACGTCACGCCCGTCAAGGTCCTCAACTGTGACACCATTTCTCAGGTGAATCATCGGATTTGCACTCCATTTGCGAGCGAACGCCGGCCGGAACACCGTTTCTGCCTCGCAGGTTAAGGAGAAGATCATCGATCAAGTCTACAGAAATCTGCCGTACTCCCAAAGGCCCAAAGCGCAGAACGTGGCACTGGGTAACGACACGTTCCATAACGCTCAGGAAGCCATTGATGGCGTTAGGGGGGGGGGGGCTGCGGGTCGGCTGGAAAACCCGAGGCGCCAGCCCTCCTCCAATGTCAAACGGACTGGACGTCCACTCGTGACATCCCGCTCAGCCTCCAAAATATTCACTCTGGGGTCGTACCGAATGAGGGATACACTCGTTGAAAAGAGTTTGAAGTCGGCGCCAGTGGATTGGGCGTCTGTCGTCCGTCCGCTCCCAATGAATTGGCTCCTTTTGGACGATTCCAGAGTGGCGTCCGGGCTCCACGGGTCAAATTCTGTCGGACCTGGACCTGACGTCTCAGAAAGAAGGACGCCGGAAGAGACTCAACACTTTGGCTCATTACAACGTAAGAAGGCCTTTTGTCACGGTCCGACCACGTCGCCACCAACGGGACCGCCGCCACTCTGTGCAGGTGCGGGACAACGCCACGCTGGTTTTGTCCAGGGTTTTGCACTCTCGGGCCGTCCACCAGCACCAGGACCACAATGAAGAGCGTAAGTACGGACGCCGCCGCCGCCCCGGGCGCAAAGACGGCGCCTGACGACGCGGTGACGGCGGCAGGAAACGCCCTCCTGGAGGACGACGACACTTTCCACCTGGTGCGAGCCAGCGACGAGCTGGACGAGGTCAAATCCAGGCGAGGCGACGTCAAGGACAAGTCTGTGAACAAAGCCATCACCGAGATCTACTTGACGCGGCTGCTCTCCGTCAAGGTGGGCTCGGCCGCGCTCGGGGAAGGCGGCGCTCGGGCGCACGCCGGTCGCTCGGGGAAGGCGGCGCTCGGGCTCACGCCATTCGCTGGTTCTCAGGGCACGCTGCAGAAGTTTGTGGACGACTTTTTCCGCAGCATCCTGCGCTCCAGCGCCGCCGTGCCGCCCGCCGTCAAGTACTTCTTTGACTTCCTGGACGAGCAGGCGCTTCGGCACGACAACGTGGACGAGGAGACGCTGCACGTGTGGAAGACCAACAGGTGCGTGCGGAGGCCCCGTCCGCCGCCGGCCGAAGCTGGCGCTCCGACGCGCGCTCATTGCGTTTCTGGCCCCCAGCTTGCCGCTGCGCTTTTGGGTCAACATCCTGCGCAACCCTCACTTCATCTTGGACGTGCACGTGACGGAGGTGGTGGACGCCTCGCTGCACGTCATCGCGCTCATGTTCATGGACGCCTGCACCAAGACGGAGCACAAACTCAGCCGGGTGGGTCCAGCCACGTTGCGCCAAGCCAAGCGCCCGCGTCTTAACGCCTTTTGCCCCGGCAGGAGTCGCCCAGCAACAAGCTGCTCTACGCTAAGGAGATCTCCACCTACAAGAAGATGGTGGACGAGTGAGTGGGACGGCGCCGGCCAGCCGGTAGGCCGCCAGGCCGTGGCAGCGCACGCACTCAGGCCTCCCTCCCGTCTGTGTCCTTCAGTTACTACAAAGGAATCCGCCAAATGGTTCCCGTCAGCGACCAGGACATGAACACGTACCTCGCCGAGGTGTCCAGGGTACGTGCGTACTCGCGCGTCCGCGTGAACGGAGGCGCCAGAGCGCTGACCTCCATTTTCGTTTAGCAACACACGGATGAGCTGAACACGCAGCAGGCCCTCCATCAACTCTACCAGTACGCCAGCAAGTACTATGATGCGGTGAGAACTTGGGCTTAGGTTAGGAGGGACGTTTTCCCACTTCCCCATGTTTGAACCTTTACGCCGCGTGCCCCCGACGTGGACTTTTTCAGATCATCCGCTCGCTGGACGAGGACCCGGCCGCGCAGAAAAGCCAGCTGACGCTCCGACTGCAACAAATCGCCGCCGACCTGGAGGATAAAGTCACCGATCTCTGACGGCGGACTCCGAGCGAAGGGAGAAGAAGGCCGGTCGGCTGGAGAAGAAGCCTAACCGCCGGCCGAGACGTTCTGTCGGTTCCTCGCTGGATTGTTGTATCTTAAGGGCGTGGCTCCAAACATTCGCCCACGGTCTCAAGGCAAAAGTTTGGATGTTGAAAACGCCGACGCCGAGAGACTGAAGGACAATCTTTTTCACGTGCACTATTTGTTCGTTTTAGTACGGGCCTCTCTGTGGTACTCTTGCCGTCTTTTTTTTAATCTGGGAATGTGAAGCTTTGTTTGAAGGTTTTTTTTTTTTTGTCGTTTCTGATATTCAGACGCATTTAGGAGCGTCGGGTTCTTCGCATGTATTTGCTTCGAAAGCTAGTCGAAGAAATCACCAGGGTACATGTTCTATTTTTGGAAGCAAATGTTTTTAGTTTTCCACGGAATGCCTTGAAGAGGAGCACAACACTTGGTTTTGAATGTTTTTGCCTCCTGTTTATAGATTGACTTTTGAATGTGAAAGACGAAACAAAAGTGGTAAAGCGGTACAGATGTGGCACAATGGGAGACCATGGCTCTGGGCAGGAAAAAAAAATTAGGTTTTGTTGATGAAATTGCATACCTGTCAACCTCTGCCGATAACTGCCCTTATAAATGATTATGATTCCCCTTACAAACACTGTACGAGTCGTACGGTGTTTGTAAGGTTTTTTGGGGGGCTTTGTAAGGTGAATCATAATCATTTATAAGGGCAGTTATCGGCAGAGGTTGACAGGTATGAAATTGCTTAAATTGAACAAAAAGGAGCCCCGAGCAGATGCAATACAAATGTTTATAAACGGACATGTCTAGCTGGCTTATATATATACACACATACATACATAATGGCCTTCGTGCCTGGGGAATGAACTAGCTCTGTTCTAAGATGGCCGCCGAATAAGGACGTCCGTCCCCGTGGCTCCCGGCGCCAAAAAAGCAATCTGGGGTCATTATCCCGATCGGCGCGCGTGACTGACTACGAAAGGCGGAAGTGAAGCTTCGCCGTAAACACTCACCATTGTGTAAACATTGACTATTTGTTGAGGGGGAGAACTCCGCGGACGTCAAAAGCAACGCGAACGTTGGTCGAGAAGAAAATAAGAGCAAGAAAATGTGGTTCAAGTATGTGCTTACCTGCGTCACCGTGTGGAGCTGCTACTTGGGCCACTTGGGCGAGCGCGGAGCTTTAGCCAAATCGTCCCGTACTCCAAACGTCGTCCTCATCCTCACCGACGACCTGGACGTCGCCATGGGGGGCCTGGTGGGTACTACTACTACTAATACTAACCCACATCCACTTTGAAAACAATTCTACGTATAGGTTGCCTGCCACGACGAAAACAAGAGATGGAGGTGACGCCACCAACGTTGACGTTGCTCGGTCCTAGGGTTAAGTGAACCTAACCTGACCGTCTGCCATATCCGGTGGCCAGCAAAAAAAATGTATTGATGAGCAACACCTGGCAGACGTGAACTAAGGCCACGCCCCCAAGAGCACGTTCGTCCAAGCGCCGCAGTGGCGAGCAAAAAGAAATCAATAAAATGAGGACGTTTTTGAAAGGATTCCCATAAATAATCATTGTTCAAATCATGCATTCTATAAATGGTGTCACGTTTATCAAATGTGCTCTCCCGAACCAACCTGACACATCTGACCAATAGAAATACACGGCAAAGTTGAATCACGTGATGTAGTTTAATGGCAACATTGGACACGGCAGGAAAGCGGGCGGCCAACTGGGCGGGCAGCCCGCCAGGCTGGCTGGCTGGCTAACGTTTGCCTTTCTTCTCAGACTTCCCTAAAAAAGACACAAAAACTCATCGGCGACGCCGGGATCACCTTCACCAACGCAGTAAGCGCCGGCCGCGGTCGCCAAGCGGAGACGGCGTTCCGACCGCGACGCGACGACGCCGTCCCTTTGCCGTCTTTTCAGTTCGTGGCCAGTCCGCTGTGCTGCCCCAGCCGAGCCAGCATCCTGACGGGGAAATACCCGCACAACCACCGTGTCACCAACAACACGCTGGAGGGGAACTGCAGCAGCGTGGCTTGGCAGAAGAGCGAGGAGGCGGGCACCTTCCCCGCCCTGCTCAATCGCCTGGCCGGCTACCAGACCTTTTTCGCCGGGAAGTACCTGAATCAGGTGAGCGCCCGTCGCCGGCCCGCTTCCATCCCGTTGTGGCTCGCACCGCTCCCAGCTCTTGGCATGGCACGCAGTACGGACGCGCCGAGGCCGGCGGCGTGGAGCACGTTCCTGTCGGCTGGAGCCACTGGGTCGGCTTGGTAGGGAAGAAAGCCATAAATACCGACGGAGCCTTTCCACGTGGAAAGAAAAGTCAAGTGAAGGTTCCTCCGCTTTGCCCCAGGAGAAAAATTCAAAGTACTACAACTACACTCTGTCGGTGAACGGAAAGGCCGAGAAACACGGGGACGACTACGGCAAAGATTATCTGACCGACGTGCTGGTGAGAAGACGAGCCGGCTCCCCGGGCGGGTGGGCCGGACAAAAGCCCCGGCGTCTTATTTGCTTCGGCAGGCCAACGCGTCCTTGAGCTTCCTGCGCTCCAAATCCAGCTACAAGCCCTTCTTCATGATGGTGTCCACGCCAGCCCCCCACTCCCCGTGGACCGCCGCCCCCCAGTACCGGGACCGTTTTAACGACACCAGGGCGCCCCGGGATCCCAACTTCAACATTCACGGCAAGGTGGGTAGGTGGCGAGCGGAGAACGGGCGGGCGGCGCCAGGGAAGCCGGGGACGCCGACCTTGTGACCGCGTCGCCGCAGGACAAACACTGGCTGATCCGGCAAGCCAAGACACCCATGAGCAACTCGTCCGTGCGCTTCCTGGACGATGCTTTCAGGAAACGGTGAGGGGAGCGACCGCCCCCCCCATGGCAAGGCACCGCCTAAAATCGCCCGTTCCCGCAGGTGGCGGACGTTGCTGTCGGTGGACGACCTCGTGGAGAAGATCGTGGGGTGCTTGCGAGACCGGGACGAACTGGACGACACCTACATCTTCTTTACCTCCGATAACGGATACCACACGGGTAACGGCAGAGGATCCCGCGGATGCAAAAGAAATTGAATCCACTTTTGTCCTTCCCCGCAGGTCAGTTCTCTCTTCCCCTGGACAAGCGGCAGCTGTACGATTTTGACATCCGCGTTCCCCTCATGGTGCGAGGACCCAACATCAAAGCCGGACAGATCAGCCAAGTCCGTGCGTCCGTTCGTTCGTCGTCGTCTTCATCGTCGCCGTCCGTCTGACCCTCCCTCTCCACGTGGTTTCAAATGATCCGCAACCCCCACACCGACAGTTCCTGGTGGCCAACGTGGACCTGGGGCCTACCGTGCTGGACGTGGCGGGAATCAATGTGAGCAAGACGCAGATGGACGGCACCTCCTTCCTGCCCGTTCTGGTGAGCCTCGCGGGACGGGTCTTCTACCGCCGGCCTCGGGCGGAACTCCTCAAACGGGGCGGGGGGGGATCTTTTCCGTAGAACGGGCAAATGAACGGCAGCTCTTGGAGGAGCGACATCCTGGTGGAGTACCAAGGAGAAGGCAGCGACATTTCCGACCCCGCCTGTCCCCTGCTCGGGCCCGGCGTGTCGGTGAGGAGGGAGGAGTTAGCATAACCCCGACCGTGGCGCCGCTCACGGTGCAAACCCTCTCCAGGAGTGCTTCCCCGATTGCGTGTGCGAGGACTCGTTCAACAACACGTACGCGTGCGTGCGCACGCTGGCGCCGGCCGCCGACCTGCAGTACTGCGAGTTCGACGACGACGAGGTGCGTGCGCGTGATGCCTTTCCTTTTCTTTGGCCGGGGGTCCGGGCTTGACGTTCCCGTGCGGTCGTAGGTGTTTGTGGAGGTGTACAACCTGACGGCGGACCCGTTCCAGCTGGACAACATCGCCAAGACCATCGACCAGGAAGTCCTGGAAAAGATGAACCATAGGTTGATGATGTTGCAGTCGTGCGCCGGGCAGACGTGCCGCACCGCCGGCGTCTACCACGCGCGGTGAGGATGGGCTCGGAGGCGCTACGTACGGGAGAAGGCTCGGAGGCGCTTTGTGACCGGCCTTTGTTTTGCTCAGTTTCCAATTCCACCCACGGCGGATGTTTCACGGCCGCCGCCGCCAAACCGTGGCGAGACACCGCCAAAAGATGAAGTGAAAAGGACTTGTTTTTGCGGACGGATGGACGTTGGATGCTCGCCGCTGGCTAAAAGGGAAGGAAGCCCGTTTGGCGTGGATGGCAGGCTGGCAGGTTTCAAGCCAGTGGTGACTTGCTTCGCTGTGGCCAGGGAAGGGAAGAAAGAAGGGGGGGTTAAGTCGGCAAAATGTTATTTTCCTGATGACGAGCACATTGAAAAGTTGTTAGGCAGGCAATAGGTCTCAAATGAGTTGACGGCTCATCCATTCCACTTGGAATGGATTGGACGTCTATTGGCGTCAAGCCAGTGAAGTCTTTTGCTCTGGTTTTGCTAGCGAGTTGGTTGTCGCCGGGTGGATTCCGGATGACTGACTGAATTTCGTCACGTCAACCCCGCAGAGAGGCCTCAGAGTGTCCATCAATAGGAACAGCATTCCTAGTTAAAGAATACGTACATTCTTGTAAAATGGCACCTTTTACGGCGATTCTATTATTTGTTGCAGCGATGCTAGATCAAGTCAAAGTCAAGTTATTCCATTTCTTTTGCATTAAAACGCATTTCTCTTGGCCATTTGAACTCACTTCACGCCAAGTCTTTTGGAAGCTCCAAAAACATCCAAACATTTCAAGAAAATATGAAAAGTTCAACTCTCATGCTGGTCCAGAGGTTGTCTTCTTGTTGGCACTCTTTGCAATCAACAAAGAAGATGGCGTCAAGATAAACGTGTGTGTGTGTGTGTGTGTGTTTACATGGCACACATCCAGCCACGACCTTTGCCGTAAGACTTGACGTGAATGACAGCGAAGGCCAGCAAAAGTCGGAATACCAACCGCCGCCGTCGTCATCCTTCTACAATGACTTTTTGGGCTGTGAGCAGAGTGGGTTCAAATGAAGGTCAGGTGGAGGAGCTTTTCAACAACAACAAAAATACTAGTATTTTGTCTTTGAAATGTCAACTTTAATAAGTGAACCACTCTGCCAACAAAATACATTTTCCATCTGCAAGTGCAAAGAAAGGCTAAGAAGGCACTTGTGAACTTTTCTTCCCGATGTCTTGCAAGTTAGAAGAAAAAAGACAGCCTTTGGTTGAAAACATTGCGACACAGAAATAACGACTGATTCAGTGTATACTCCTAAAATGGCAGCCTACGGAAGCGTCCAAAAAAAAATTAAAACACAAAGGACGTCCCCCCCCAAAAAATAAAGCCAACATTGCCAAGAAATTAAACACGCAAAAAAGTGATCATCCACCCAGCCACCTTCCCTGAATTGAAATTGTCGATGAAGTTCCCGCAGAAAACAATAATATAGTTGAGCTTCCAACCATGGGGAAAACACGCGAGCGCCAAGGAGCCGAGCGCTGAACGGGCGCCACGCTTCCCATCAATACTTTTACTCCCAAGCGCGATTGGCTTTCTTCCGCATTCAATTTACGCTTGTGCTTCCACGTAAAGCCAGTGTTTTGTAGACATCATTTGAATAAAACTCGACTCCATGTACATATACCGCCGCCCGTCACTTTTCAATCAATCTTTGGTGACATGGCGCATAAGACAAAACGACGTTCGCGGCATGTTCGGCATTTGTCCACAAGAGGGCACCGATTGAGCACAAACCCTGCCACTAGTGCAGTACGACAACAACAAAAACTATAGGCCGTTGTTTTCTTCACTTGCACTAAAAGACTTCCAGAACGTTTGGGGAAATTCCAATGGAACTAAATGCCAGCTAGGAGCGCATTTAAGGTTCAAATTTGGCCCCAAGGCCACGCGAGTGGTGGCCCCAAATCAACGCCGGCCGGGCCGGCACAATTACGGCCACAGCCCTTCCTCCTCGCGTTTCTATTCTACTTCCCCCGGCCCTCCTGGTCTACTTCCCGAATGGCGTCCACGCTCAAATTCAACTTTCTTAACTTCCCGCTTTGTGCGTGGTGATTGTTTGGCCGCCGCCACCACCGCCTCCGCTCAACTCCAAATAAATTAACAAAATAAAAGTGTACAAACTGTAGCGAGAGACTTAAAGATGTCCTTGGTCAGGTCCAGACGGACGTTTACTTTGGATCCTCTTCATCCTCGTGCTAATAATGACAACGGCCCTCCGGCGGTCTGTCGGGTGCCCTTCGGGTGTCACGGCGCTCCGCCCCGCGCCTCTTTCAGCGCCTCCTTCAGACTACGGCGGTAGACGTCGTAGCGGCGCAGCAGCGCTTCCTTCTGCTCAGTCTCTTCCTTGTCCAAAATGCGCAGGAAGTTGCGCAACTCGGGAACAGAGAAGGCGTCCCACTGAGGAGGGGAGGGAGGGAGGGAAAGAAAGATCGGGAGAGCGATTTGATCTCGGGTCTTGCGGCCGAACCTCGACTCGCGACTCGGATCGCCCGCTCGAGTGGGCGACTCGATTGGTTTGCGGCGGCGCAAAATGGACCGACACCTGCCCTAAAAATGTCAGGCGTCTAGGCCACAAGAGGGCGGCAAGGAACAGAGCCGTGGCAGGACCTTACCAAGACTTACCAAGACTTCCCCCGTCTGCCGTTCGCGCAGAACGAAAGCCAGCGCGTCGTCGTCGGGTCCCGCCGACAGACGCAGAAACAGCGGGCGCTCGCCGTCCGCCAGTTTGCACACCGACACTAAACACATTTTGCTCTCCGTCAGCCGTCCGGTTGACGAACGTCCGTCCCCTTGGAAGACAAAAAGTAGCGCTGGCTCTCACCCTGCTCGTCTCTGTTGTATCTTTTGTAGAGGGCGTACTTGGCCGGGTTGTCGGCCACGGTGAATTTGTTGAGCAGGGCCACAATCACCTGAAGGCGAGCCAGCAAAGGACAACTTGGAGGATTAGGCTCAAACGTGGGCGGCGGGTGCCCGCCTACCTGTCGGACGGTGTTGTTGGAGCTGATGTGCAGCGTGTTGCTGACGCCTCGCGGCAGGTAGAAAGCCTCGCCGGCCGCGTCCCCGCCGCTGCCGCTTCCAGCGCCGCCGCTCCCGGCGACGGCGCGCCGACCACGGCGCACCGTCACCGGCCTCCTCAGGTCCATCTGGACCTTGATGAAGCCCGTGTAGACGCCGCCGGCACCCTGAACGCGACACAAACGCTCCGTTGACTTGGGCGCAGGGCGTGAGGGGGACGCGCAGACTAAGGAGCCGCTCGCATTCAACACGTTTCTTCATTGCGGGCCAGCGTGGCAAGATAATAAAGATGTCAGATTGAAAAGGAGGAGGCCGAGACCGCGCGGTAAGATTGGACAATAGCCGGGCGGACGTGAGCCAGCGCTCGCTCGCTCGCTCTCCAGAGCGCACGTCCTCCCACCACCACAGTTTCAACTTGTAGCCCGCAGAGTGAACAGTCTGCGGAATGCTTAAGATTATCATCAGGCAAATGCGGTTGGAAGTGGAAAAGGCCTTTGATTTTTGGGGGGTTGTTTTTGACTTGAGCAGCAAGCGACGGCGCGTCTGGGCCATGTCACGGCGGGTGAGGGAATGTGAAGGCTCCAAGGCGAGGGAGCGTCTACAAGGAGCGAGTCTTACTCACCAGGGTCATTTTGAGCAGGTCTCTGGTTAGCGTGTTGTACTGCTCAATCTTCAGCCTGATTTCATCTGGGCTCAATTGGATGCGCAGCTGCCTCTCCTTCTCATTCTCCTTCTCCTTCTCCTCCTCCGCATCCTGAAAAGACAACACGCAGACAGCCGTTCAGCGAGATTTGGACGACTCGGTCGTCCTCGTTAGGAAGGGTGTGGTTCACGGGCCGCGGGCCGCGGGACCCTCGCGCACGACATGGTATGGTACGGTTAGCGGGTTAACCGTAGACCCTTAGCAAATTCGGCTTTCTTGTTTTGTCTGCGCTTACAAGGGCATGACACCGCTGAGCTACACCACACACACATTGGTAAGGCATCCTTATATGGCCAGGACGCAGCTGGGGCAATCGGTAGGGGAGCGCACGCACGCGCATACACAAAAACACGCCACGCATTGCTGCAAACGCCATGGACGGCGATAGAGGTCCGACGGAGTTCCAATCTGTGGAGGGAGCTCCCAGTCAGAGCTTTGATGTCATAAATGCCCACCTCGATGTTTGCCTTGACTCTCTTATCTTGATCGGGACATCCTGCGTGCACCTGCAGGATTCCTACCCTTCCTTCATCTGCCAGTCTGCACGTAAAGAGGTGACGTCAGCGGACTGTAGGCTAGGCTAGGCTAGGCTAGGCCAAGGTGTGGGAAGAACAAACAACCATTTGTGATTTCCACAGACAAAATGTAACGCTTTCCAAGCCACCCACCCACTTCTGCCTTGGCCTCATTTACTTTTGCGTCAAGATGGCCGTGCCCCCACCCCCGCTCCGGCAGGCGCTTGTTACTTCCTGTTATGTCCGCAGGGGGGAAGTGAAGAAGGACCACACCTTTTCCACATTCCTGCACGATGAGGTGAACACACACACACACACACAGTTGCTTCTGTGTTTCCATTCAAGAAAGCGTTTCCGCCCCCAAAAACCCACGAAAAAGCCAAAGCAGCGGCATATAGTAGGGAGCACCCAGACAAAGCGGTTAGGACTTGATGGGACATGGGAAGAAGGAAGCGCCAGTGATCTGGCGCTCCGCCGCAGTGCCTTCCCATGAGCAGGAAACTAGCTTACTTGACGCAAACGCTCCAAACGGCAGATGGCGCTTTCCGACATTTGCCAATGGAGCGCTCCTCCGTTATGGCCCGTCCATTGGCCGTAGAGAAAGCTTGCCCGGAAACAGGAAGTGAGCCAATCCGGAACGTGACGACGCCCCCCCCTCCAAGAAACTTTGGCGGCGGCTGCTTTGTTGTGGAAAACCAGAAGCGGGCGGGCGTGAGGTGAGGAGGATATTCTCGCTGCGTCCGATGGCGACCCTAGCCATGTCTAGCCTGGGATTGGACGCCTTGAAATCTCATTGCGCCTGTATCGTAATAAAAAGGCGTTCAATTGAATTGAAGTCAGTCACCCGCCGCTGCCGAGGAGAAACCCCAACGCTCACACCTTTTTCTTTTGCTGTAAAGAGAGAGCGGCACGGCCTGGCACGGCGCGGCACGGCGCGGCGCCTGGCTGTCGCCCTCGGAGATCAAAGTACGTACGCAAATGGCTTCTTGCGAGATAAGACCAGCCGACGAGGCGGCTTTCGCCAGCCTTCCGAGGAAGGCCGAGGAAAAATAGCCGGCGGAATACGCCGGAGCCTTGTAGACGTTGACACATTCCGTGGACGCCCGGTCTCTCTTGCGCCTTCTTCCTTGGCCTTGGCTTTTATTGATTAAATGTCACTCGGAGCCTGGCGTACGCCAGGGTTCCGCCGGGAGCAAATTTCACACTCACGACACGAGGTAGGTTCTGGCGCCGAGATCCGTCACGTCAACGCGGCGCTTGTCCGGCACATCCGGGGTCAAACGACAGGCCCTGGACGGGCCCTTGACGGGCCGGAGGCTGCCGACTTTTCCAAGCAAAATGAGGGAAACATAGCAGTCATTGAGGCGTGGGAACTGTCGCTCGCTCATCACCCCGCATGCAAGCCTATTGGTGGTACCTACAAGTCACGGGCTCCATGACATTCGGGCCCACTAGACTTCCATGTGAAGCCTTCCTTCCTTCCTTCTTTCCTTCGGTCGGTCGGGTTGGGTTGCTCGGCTTAAGCCTCGTAAAGCCGTGGCTCTGCAAATACTACTCGGAGCCGAGCAGAGCCGAGCATTCAGAAGTGCATCGAATATGCCGGCCATTTAAAGAGCAGCTTAGCCACGAGTCGTCTTTGGACAAATACACGCCCTTGTCCTTTTCTCGTCATTATTTTCCACGCAATAACTAGTTTACAGTACCCAAGCATTTCGTTCGTGACTCGGGAGAGGAAACGAGCGACAGGTGGACCTATTGTGGAAGATTATTGAGGCGCCCGTTCATTTTGACAACACCGATTGTGGCAGCTTTGAAGCGTCCAAACAAACCAAAAAAGAGCTGACGTAGGTTGTAAAAGGGCAAAGGGAAAAACGGACTTTATCGTATTTACCTTGCTTTCAGCGACTTTGCCCAGAGGTTTCTTGAAGAAAGAAGTCCTGGCCGTGAAAAAGTATTCCTCGGAGTCGTCCTCCAAGCTACTGTAGCCACTGCTCATGGTGCTATTCCACGTCATTGGCGAGGACCAACTTCTTTCTCGCTACGAGTTCGGCCTTCTCCAACTTGTTCCCAAGCGACAAAACAAAGTGGGACCCCTTCACCCTCCTCACGACCCACAAAGCAGTTGGGCGCTGTTCAACCAATCTGTCGGCGTCGGCGTCGGCGTCGGCGTGTGCTTGGCTAGGGAGTCATTTCCGTCTTCAAGCGGCTCGTGAGCCTTGCAAGCGACTCGGACGGGCGGACGGTTCAGTCGCTCCGCTCCACCGGCACGCGACTCATCTAACCGTCCTCATGTTAAAAAAAAAAAGGACGGGCCATCGTCGTGACTTCGATTTGCACCAATTGGCCGATGTTTAAGCAGCTTTGACCGTCGGAAAAGTGGACTTAGAAGTCCCGCGAGAAGCCTTCGTGCCGACTGTTGACAAGTCAGTGAACGCAGCGCAATACAGTGAGGCCGCGCCCACGAGCAGAGCGGCCAATAGAAAGCCAGCAACGACGCCACCAATCGACGCTCGCATTATTGAAGGGCGGGCGCATGGCTCACAGTGACGTCAGCGCCGCTTGGAATTGCATTGCGTTGATTCAAATCGAAAACTCTTCTCAGCGAGTCATATTCTAATAGAATATGACTGAGAAGAGTTTTCGACTATAGAATAATTCTATAGTCCCCATCGTCCTATAGCAGGGGTCGGGAACCTTTTTGACAGAGAGAACCATAAACAATTCATATTTTCAAATATTATTCCTTGAGAGCCATACTCATAATTTAACATACATGAAAAATGTGCGCCTTTTTTTTTTTACTAATTTCACCCCTTTGAAAGTACAAAAACTCCCTGAATTATTTTGCCAACATTTTTACGCTGTTGCTAATCACTGCATGCATAAACAGTCGTCTAATTAAAAGAATAATGATTAAAGCGGTGCTAAAATGTAGCGTCAATGCCACAGACTTGATGCTCCTATTGGTGCATTCAGAACTCCATATATTAACTGACAGGTTATCTGGGAGCCATATGCACCAACCAAAAGAGCCACATAAGGCTCCCGAGCCATTGGTTCCCTACCCCTGTCCTATAGCAAGCTAGCTCCTGGCAAGTTCGTTAGCCCCAAATCACGTACAGAAAAGCGACTCCGTTAGAGTTCTCTCTAATCAATCAAATCAAAAGCCTTTATTGTCATTATACAACAGCTACGTATAACGAAATGAGTGGTGCCACTCCACAAAGTGCGTGTTTCAACCAAAAACATGCTACTGAGTCCAAGCGTCATTTTATCCGTATATGTTCCAGTCCAGATGACATAAACAAGCACATTTTCTGACTCGTAGTGTCATTTTGCAACTGTCTGCTGACGTCAAGGTCAATTTGGGGGAGTGGCGAGAGGTCGCCGTCGCTAGGACAGGCTCGGGGCTTTTCTCCAAACAGAAGAGGAGGTGAGGGAGGTTTGACACCAAGCCACAAAGAGACAGGTTTGGCCTGTTTGGCGGCACTAAATCACGCTGAAAACGGCAGAAGGGCCCCGGAAGACGTGTAGACACACAAGCTCTCAATGAAAGGCACCCAGAATATATGGGGCCCAAAGGGGGCAGCCAAGCCGCCAACAACCCCCCCAGCCCAGCCCACCCCACCCCACCCCACCCCACCCAATCCATCCTCACTCTTTGCTTTGAAAGCAATCCAAAAGGCACACACGCAAGCTTGCCTCAACGTGCAGGCACGCTTCAGATAAGCAGACCTCGATTTCACAATAAACAACACGAAGCCAGGCCCAGGACAGAACAATTGTGTGCGTAGATTGGTGGCGCTCTTTCCATGGGCGCACGCACTTGAGTGTTGGCTTTATGTCAAAGAGGAATGGAGGCTGGGCTGTGTTTTATGGCCGCTTTAAATGCGGATAAGAAGCGGTAAAGGTGTTTTGCCAGCCAACTGTGGGAAAGAAGCTTGCCTGCGTCAACAAAGAAGCTTGTTTGATTCATTTTCCGTAGCGCTTATTTCTGAGCAATGTGCTGAGCACATAACGCCATCTTTTATGACTTTTTAATCAAGTCCCTATCGCCACGCCGCGAGCATCTAGGTTATTGTTTCTCTTTCCTCCAACGTGAGAAGGAACCGCCGTCACACGAGAGGCCTCCTCTGTTTTGAAGCAGGTCAGCGAACAACGAGCTGCCAGCGGCGGCGGCGGCGGCGGGATGACCCGCATGTCTGCCAGCGAGCGAGCGGCCAGCCAGCTGGCGCGAGACTCTGCGTCGTCTGCCGAGAGATTACAGATTGGCGGGATCAAAACTGGTGCTCGGGTGCGCTCCGCGCTCCGGTCTCATTCATTCAACAAAGCTACAGGTGGCCTCTCTGGGTACCGATAGAATCTAGATTGTAGAAAAATGCCCCCCTCTTCATCTGGGTTGAACAAAGCCACGACCCAAATATTTCTGGCCATTTAAAACAAGTGAAATCTCTTGCCCAAAAAAACGCCACGGGTGGGGGGTGGTGACCTACACGCGACCCGCTTAATCCAAAAAAAGATTATTGCTGTGCGTCTGCCATAATTCATGTCACACAAGCACACAATAGCCGTGACAGGAGATTCAACTCGTGCACATTTTCGGGCTCCTTTGGCCAACTGTGCTCTCGCACGTTAGCTTTTAGCACCCGTCGTGTTTTGCAATTATGGATGACGGTCCTCATTTTCTAAAGGCTTACATTCACGGGTCACGGTCAAATTTCCAACCAAACTGCTGCAATGTACTTTCCAAAGTCTCAGAAGCCAGTGTTTTGGTCCACCAGTGGGCGTCCCACACACGGCGACGCACAACATGCTCTCTGTTCGGACTTGATTACATTGACCCGCCATCGCCAAGTCATTAAAGAAAATCCAATCAAGTTGTTTAGGTCATGAACAAAATGACTTTAGGTCATGTTGCTAAATATGGGATACGCCTATTGGCGTTTGTAAGGTTTTTGGGGGGTTTGTAAGGGGAATCATAATCATTTATAAGGGCAGTTATCGGCAGAGGTTGACAGGTATGCATCCTGGACGAGGACGAGTCGGAAGTGATTTTCCTTGCAAGTTGTAGACATGTGTAATGATGTCTCCCTGTTTGATTAAAGTGTATTAAGTGTATTAATTATCAAGTTGGGTCATGGTTTTGGCGCATCGTTGAAGTCAATTTGCCTGTCGGTGTGAGCGTGAACGTTAGCGTTAGCGTTAGCGTGGATGTCCGTGTCCTCGTGCCCTGCCATTTGCTGGCCACCAGTTCAGAATCAATTGAGGATAAATTCAGGGTGTTATTCACATGCAACACGTCGACTTTGTGGCTTTGGAAAGTATTCCAACATTTTTCCCCCCCAAACGAAATACACAAAGTGTGAAAGTGGAGTTGGAAAAAAAGCAAAGCTCACTTTGGAAGGCGTGGTGTCGTCCTGACCGGGGGGCGCCGACGCCGACGCCGACGCCGAAGCAGCCGGGTGACAATCCAGAGTCACGTAGCTCCTGCAGGCAGGGTGACACGTGTATTTGCAACCTGCAAACACACACAAACACACACTAAATGACACCATTGTCTCCCTTGGGCGTCTGACTTGAATTCTTTTGGACTCCAGATAATCACCGTTAGCCATGATTTGTCAAAACTACTTCAGACTCTAATTTCTCCCCTACACGTGTGGCAGGCGGTTTTTCAAGATGGCGTCCGACAAAAAACAACAACAACAACTGAGCAACATGCATGCACCAGCCACCCTGTCATCCGGCCAGGCCCACGCACACGCCGCCGTCGTCCTTTTTTGCCGAGCGGGCAGTTTGGGCAAAGAGCGCCGAGTCGGGCTTTCCGGCTCGGCGGCCCGCTGACCCCCTCTCCTGTTGTGACTGGCGTCTGTCGGGTGGCGGGTTAGGATTTGATCCCGACAGGAAGCCGGATGGCGTTTTGGATGTAGGTCATTTGGAAAACCCTTGATATCAGATTGATTCAGGGTGGTCAAAGTCCACGGCCTACGTGGAACACGAGGACCGCGTCCGGGTTTGTTTGCAGGCGCGGGACGAACGGCGGCGGCGGCGGCAGACGCCAATCGGCTGCCGGTTCCAGATTGGCGGCACGCCTAAGCCTATTGAAAATGGATCCTCGAAAGTTATTGATTAACGTTTGGAGGACGGGTCCATCACCAATAGAAACGGAGCGTAGCCCGGGAGACGGGCCCGTGACTCACCCGATTTGCACCACGGCCACGTGACCTCCGGCCGCCCCGAGCGCCTGGCGGCGGCGGCGGCGGGAAAACGGTAGAAGAATCCCGATATCCTCCGTAAAGTTCTTCCCAAGTTCTCCACCAGCCCCATGGCGCCGCTCCGCCAGGCCCAGCGGCCTCGGGGGCTCCGATGCCGCCTCGCACGGTGCCTCCGCTCGTGTGGGATGCGTAGCGGAGGGCGGCAACTCCCTCTTGGCCACGCCGGTGCCCCTTTTGTGGGGGTCAGCTGCTTCCCCTTGTTTGTTCAGCCATTGTGACACTAGGGCTCCACAAAACGCGCACGCGCACCTCATGCGCCAGACCCCGTTTCCCACCGCCGTTTAGAATTCCACCCGACGGAAAGAACTTTCGACAGTGGCTTATCGCAGATATCGGGGGAGATGACGTTGGACTGCCAACTAGCCATAGAAAAGGGGTCCACGCGCCATCGTTTCTCATGGCAAAACAATCCCCAGAAACTGGCACCGAAGGAGATTTCGTCGAAACGGTACAACGTGGCTCACTTAAGCAGCTCGGTCGCCCGAAAAATGTTGGCGTTTCCCAACATGCTTCTTTGCAGTGGTTATCGAGTCTGGCGCCCGGGCCGCCCGGTGCGACCGACACTTTTGGCAAAGGCAAAGCTTAGCCAGGAGTCGCCGTGCGTGAACAAAGTGGAGTAGGCTTCGGGGAATTGTCGCCGGTCGACCCACATGCCGACCACATTCCGCCGTCACCTCCCACGTCAGTCGTCACGCCAACCGCTTTGTTTTTTGGCCCGCGACGATGGGCGACCCAGTGTCGGAAACAATGAATTCTTCCTCTCGGGGTGGTACGACAGTCTTAAACGGTTGCGTCAGCGTTTAACCAAAAGCTTGGAAATAATCAGGTTTAGTGGACGCCCAGTTAGAATACGTAGTATGCATGTCTAGTATCGTGGTCCTATGTATGCAACAGGAGGGAAAGGTGGAGTTTCCCCATGACAATTGGCGCAACGGACGGAGCCAAAAGGTCCCCTATGAATGCGGGAGCGAGCGGAGGAAAAATGTTAGAAGGCTGACCTGCACAGGCGAGGCCCCCGCCCAAGATGTATTTGCAGCACACGTCACACCAGTCGCCGCCGTCGTCGCCCTCTCTGCCGGCACGGAAGCTGTGGCCCTCCCCGGACTCCTCCTTCGCCCCGGAGTCGAAGATGGTCCTGACGTCGGGGGGTTTGTAGCCTTTCTTACGGCCACGGGGAGGAGGGCCCGCTCCGGGGCGCCCTATCTGCGCCGCCTCGACCTCGAAAGGCCGCAGCCCGGCGGCGCCCAAAGGCGGCGAGCTGACCTCTGGAGAGGCGGCGTGCCTGCGCCCCCCCGGGCGGCTCACTTTCATGGCGGCGAAGCAGGCGACTGGCCGATATGCGCTTCCTGATGGAGAAATAAGCAGGTTGAGGCGGTCGACGCGGCTCGGAACGGGTTGGATCTCATTTTACAGGCAGCCACGGAGGAGCCTGATTCTCATTCCAAGAAGAAAACAACAAGCACAACCACCACCAGCAAAAGTATCAAGGAGGAGAAAAAAATCATTGCTGCAGGCTAAAAAAATGACGTACCTTCATTTTGGGAACTCTCCTTTTCACATGGGCATCAATCAGACTCAGTCGCGTTAAACATTGGAACCTTTTCCACTTTAAATCTGGGGGGGAGGCAAAACGCGGAAACCGCAATAGTCTTTGTGACCACGCGATGGCACTGCGGTGTCATGAAACGGATACAGTAAAACCCCAGCACT
The DNA here is from genome assembly GCF_051989625.1 of Stigmatopora argus. NCBI lineage: Eukaryota > Metazoa > Chordata > Actinopteri > Syngnathiformes > Syngnathidae > Stigmatopora > Stigmatopora argus. The sequence continues at coordinate 9,330,778 of NC_135409.1, read as the reverse complement.
GGGCGGACCGTAGATCGCCGATTGGACGAAAATACAAACATGAATTGGAGGGGCAAAAAAAAAAAAAAAAAGACAAGTGACAATGGGAGATTTTTTCACAGGCCACGAGGGGGCAGCGTCTCACTTCAAGGGTAAAATAGCAGCACTTCAGTGAGGGTTTTAAAAGTCAGGCCAAGGAATATGAAATAAACTGTTCCTATCTACGTGGCGGTGATTGACCTTTTGCGGCAGGTCTCGGAAGCGATTAGCCAACACAAACCACGTACTACTGGAAATGAGTTTAGACAGTTGAAGGGTGAAATGCTTTTAAATGATTCGATTTTTATTGATATATTATTTTTTCCATTGCTCACTTAAGTCCTATGAAAAATCCCGTGATCAGAAATAGCTTTCATCCATTCCATTATCTGCACGCCACACATGACACAAAATAGATATTTTAGATTGATTGTAAAAAAATGAAGAGACCTTCAATTGTAAAAAGTGGCTCGTAAATCAAGTGAACGTTTCAAGCGAGCGCCACGCAGGGGTCGTCACTGGACGTCGTCGTCGTCGTCGTCATCATCATCATCAAAGGCCGCCTCCTGCGACAAAAAGGTCGGGGTTAACCCCTTTCGAAAAGTTGCCAGGAAGCCCGGACAGACGGACTTACGTAACCGCCCTGCTGCTTGGCCCAGGACGAAAAGTGATTCTGCAGGTAGGTGGCGCCGTAGCCCAGCAGGCGCTGGCTGGGGAGCGTGTCGACGGCGGACAGCCGACTGGTCACCTGGGCGCGACGAACGCTGGTCACAAACACGTTTGGCGAGCCCTATTCGCCCCGGTCGCTCTTTACCTCGCACGCCACCGCCACTTGAGTCTTACGCGACGTCTGCGGGCCCGGTCCCTCGGGGTTGGCGTTGAAGAGGCCCATCCTCATCAGCATCGTCTTCATTAACTTCTCGTAGAAAGCGTAGTTCCACAAAGTGGACCTCAACGCTTCCTTCAAAAGCTGCCGGTGGCAAAAGCCCGTGAGAGACCGGGGAAAAGCTCACCAAAAAGACGGCAGGCGGAGGACGGAGGACGGCGATTGGCAGACGGCGGACGGAGACTCACCCCGGTCACCTGCTCGTTGAATCGGTCGGCATCTTCCCTCAGCAGGAGACCGATCAGCTTCTCCACCTCTGGAGAACCAAGCGTCAGATCACAATTGGAAAGAAGGCCAATTTGGAAAGCGCGGCGTGACAGACCTTCGTCGGGCGAATCGGTTTCCACGTCCGGGGCCACGAACGGGATGTCGTCGGCGATTTCCGTCAGCTTGATCGCCACGTGGTCCGCGTCCGTCTCCACGTCTACGTCCTCCGTTTCCTTGTCCGAATCCGCCGCAGACTCTGAACAGAGAATCAAGCCGTCGACGTCCCATTCATTGGAAGGGGCGGGGCTGGCGTCGACGGTACGGTTCAAACGCATCGGACGTCCGTCCGTCCGTCCGTCGGTGACAGTTGACAACCCGCTTACCCAAAAACACTCTCTGGACTAAATCCGTTTGTGGCGTTTTGTCAGCTTTGCTAGGTTTGATGCACATCAAAATCCTTGGCAGTCGCTTCCATTTTTTCTTCCTTTTGCTCTCGGTCACGGTGGTTTCCGTTTCACCACCGGCCGGTGAAGGGCACGGGCCCTGCTCGACGATGTGCCGGCCGCCACCGGTCGGTGAAGGTGAAGGGCACGGGCCCTCCCGGACCATGTGCCGGCCGCTTTTTTCACGCTGCCGTCTCTTGGCGTACGCCACCATGAGTCGGAATTCTTGCGTCTTTCGAAGGTCGTCTTCTACCCGGGGGGTGGCGCCGAGGTGGTCGCGGTGGGCAAAAGGGTCGTGGATCTCGATGCCTCCGTTCGCCATGTCGCTTGACCAAAAACACACGAGCAGCCATTTCAAAACCCTGAACTCACTCTGGTGGACAAACGGAGAAACACTGGTGCCCCATAAAGTCACCCCTTTGTGATCTGCTGCGGTCAAGCCAGCGGACGTTCGCTCAAAATAGTCCGCCCGCTTAGTCGCTTAGTCCAAGCATTACGGTAATTCCATTCAGAACTGAAAAGTGGCGAAGCAGTGGAGACTGGCGTGTGTTTGTAGCGCTTTTAAACACTCAAAAATACCCTCAACAGACGAAAAAAAACAGCACCGTATAGCTCATAATTTAAAAATGAAATAAAGTAGCTCCATTAACAGAACACACACTTCACTCCACAAGTACAATATTATGTGAATCCCCCTGAATGTTTTGTTGGTGATACTGCAACTGTACATAAAGATTTTTTTCCATGATTTCAAGACAAGGCGTGTCAATCGTTGTTTTTGATTAGTCGCCCAAATATATGTCCAATAAATTGACGTCACCAATAGGGCGACTTTTAGATGTCGCTGAGGAAAATTGGAAGAACGAATGCCTCGCGCGCGCTAGCGAGATGGACCTAGTTTGAAGAAAACGAGCCGTCATCGGCAAGAGTTCTTTGGGCTAAAGGTGGATCCCGCACAACCGCACAAGGAACAAGGATGGGTGGGTGGACGAAATAACGACTTACCTCGTAGTCAAGCGTGTGCCCGGAAAACAAGTAATCCCAACAAGACACCTCGCAGTTGTCACCTGATTGTACTTTGTACCTGATTGTCGCAGTGACTTCCGCTTTCAGGTGAGCTGCGTCAACGTCATGACGTACGTCACCATTCCGACGTTGGCGAGTGGGTTTGCAAAAAAAGTGCATTTCGCTGAGAAAAAAAGTCACTCAACTTGTAGAATGACAACAAAAGCATTCAAATTCAATTGCATCCATTTGATTTCAAACGCTTTTATGGAAGTTCCCTGTGGTGATTCATCAGGGGTGTGCACACGAGTCAGTCAGTCAGTTCGTCCGTCCTCTTTCACTTCCTTGACGGCAAATGATAAACAGGCAGCAAGCCAGCCACTTGGAATAAATACGTAGCTAGGCATTGCCTGCCAATGCCACGCATCTTCCTCCACTTTTGGCTCACGAGCCAGCCTTCTTTTTCCTAAAGGGCCGTCAACAGAACACAGGTCTCGCTCGTGGGAGACAAAGACATTTTATTTGAATGAAAAGTGTTCCCATTCTGTGGAGGAAGAAAACCAAAGGCGCATTCCAAAACAACATGAGCGAGTGGAGAGAAAAGCCGCTTCTTACAAATAAGAGCCAAACGCTTCGAGTGGTCTTGAGCAGCCACCCGTAAACAAGCAAGCACAAAACATTTAAAAAAAAAAAAAGACTGAATTGTAATTGCGCCCATGGAGGACAATGTCCTGGAAAGCAGGGCTGTCCAGCTCCGGGACCGGAGTCGGGGAGTCGGGCACCCGGGCACCCATGCTTTGTGGACACCGTTTTCCGCAGCACCCTTCTCCAACACGCTTGAATGCAATCATCGTGACCGGCCTTCCGGGAGAGATTGCCGAGGAGTTGATCCATGGATTGAAGTGTAGTCGAGACTGGGAAAAAAAAAAAAACACCCAAAAAAAACAGACTGCTCCCAGGACCCGAGTTGGGCACCCCTGCTGTAAAGTCGTCAATGCCGAGGATATCTCAAAACGCCATGCAGAAGCAAACGCTGGAAAGTTACCATTGAATTGTCCGCCCTCCGACGGGTCACGCCGTACGTGCGCATTAGGCCAAAACAAAAAAGCAAGCGAAGCGGACGCGCCCCAAAAATATGCAGTGCCGAGTTGAACGGGTAGGTACAACTCCTCCTAATGCATTTTGATATCCACACACCAGTGAGTGAGAACGCGTCATGGCGCAACGGAAAGCAAAGCAAAGCGAAGCGAAAAAAAACCAAGTAGAATAGAAGACCATCTATCACCACGGCAGTACCGTAGCGCGACGGGAACGCAACGGAATGCGAGCGGACGTCGACTGTTGATATTGCACGGAATACGGCTCAGGGATGGGACGCGCGGCAGCTCAAGCTCGGTGGTTTGGGTCGCGGACGACGGGACGGATCCCTCTTCTGACTCCCGACGCCAAGCGGTCAAATGACGACGAGCGCTAGCTTTTCCACTGGTGAAAGAATACTGAGGAGAAAAGGCCTCCAAAGCAGGTTTGTTCGACTTTGGCACCGAGGCTCGGAGACGCCACTTCCGTCGACGTGGCTCCCGTCGAAGCGGCCCCCGTCCTCCGCTCGCTGGCCCCCTCGCCCGTTGGAAACGGCTCGGACGTCGATGGCACAGAGTCTTTTGGGTGGAAGCGGTGAGGCCGCGCGACGACCTCTCCAAAGTGCACTTGACTGGCGTCCCGCGAGAACCGGCCACAATAAATAAAATTTTAACAAAAAATCGAGCTAAATAAAGAGAAGACAACGGGCCAAAGCGCTCGTCAGACCGCCGTCTCCAAGTCCTCGCGGGGTGCCGGAGCGTGGTTTTGGCCGCTCAGGTAGGAGGTCAACTCCGAATCTCCCTCCGCTTGCTCCGCCGGCGTCTTGCCCTGAGAAGACGACGCTCAGAGTCAAAATCCATTCTGCCCAATCACGTCAGGCGATGGTCGTACGGATTCAAAATCCCCCACGAGCGATCTTTACGGGCGGAAATAAACCGGAGTTGGCGACGCGTCTTCTCGCCTCCACTAGTCGTCGTCCGCCGCCTCCGCCCAAAGAAGGCGTGGCCACGTCGGCGTTGGCCGACGGGTGAATCTTGCTCGGACGCACCGGGCGGGGCAAGTTTTCACGCCACTTTTAGCACGTACGTGTCATCAGTAAATGGACAGTACGCACTGGCCAAAGAAAAAAGGCTTCTAGCAGAAGTCAGGCCCCCTGGCTGGCCCCCCTGGCTGGCCCCCCTGGCTGGCCCCCCTGGCTGGCCCCCCTGGCTGTCCGTGCCGCTTGGTATACTCGGGGTGGGTAGGGGAATAAAGCCCACCTGGCCGCCCACGCTCTTACCTGAAAGTTGGTCTTCCCAAGCGACGCGCCCGCCTCCACCAGCAGCCGGCACACGGCGTGCCGCTTCTCCGAGGCGGCTTTGTGCAAGGCCGTGTCCCCCCTGCGTGGTGGATTCATCCACAGAATCAAACGGCGCAACGCAACGGGGCGCCGGCCTTCCATGCGTCAATCACACGTACTTTTCTCTGTCGGGCAAGTCCAGAAGCACTTTGGATCCTGAGGAGGGAGATTGCTATGTGTTAGCTTTATCATGATTATAAATGTGTATCAATATTATGATATTATATATGTGCTTGCAACAAAGAGTTATTGACATGAATACAAAGGGCATTTGAATAGATCTCTTGCAAAAGTAATGACTGTGGTTTGCATCAAGAGAACTGTGCATCAAGATGGTTCACATCGAACTATGGATTGTCAGGATGGTTCACATCAAAACTCTCTTGGGAAGATTGGACAGACCTACAATTGTTTTGAGAACTCAGATCAATTGTTATGAGACTCTAAAAATGTTTAGACTTCTGTGGGGCATGGCGTTAAAATCTTATGAATAAATTAGCGAGAGAGACTTCGAGTTGTTAGAATGATCTTGACCTGACAGGCGGGTAAAAGATGTGACTTCAGATGCCTCTTTTATTGAAAGGTGAATTTGGAAATACCTAAGGATAAACCTATCAGTATGTTTGTTCATTTAATTTCCCTCATTTCCAGCCTCTGCAAGATATATGCATTTATTAGTTTAGAGCAGCGGTCCCCAAAGCGGTCCTCGGACGCCGGTGTGGGTGCAGGTTTTTGTTCCAAGCGATGCAAGCGAGTTCAAGCAAGTTGTGCTGAAACAAGCAGCACCTGATGGCAATCCACTGATTGCAAAGGTGGGACCCTAGTTTTGGGGAAAGGAAAGCTTTCCTCTTTCTGGCTTGGAATGAAAAGCCGCACCCACTGCGGCCCTTTATGGAATACTTTGGAGACCACTGCTTTATGATACACTCATGGAATGGGTGAGAACGCAAGTCACAGTTGGAGAGTATTTCAGCGGCCATGAGAGGGCTTTCAAAGTCCAAATTCTATGAAAAAGACAGCGTAAAAACACTGTCCCTACCTACGTGACAAAGCAGGTACTACGTAGGGTACCCTGGGTGGGTTTGAGTGGACGGTACCGTACTCCCTCCCGTAGGTGGGCGCTACCTTGCTGCAGGATGAAGACCACCAGCTGGGCGTGTCCTTTCTGCGAGGCTCTGTGTAAGGCCGAGCAGCCGGCGGCGTCTCGCGCCAGCAGGCTGACGCCGCCCCGCACGCACTCCGACAGCTGCGCACGAGCAAGCCCGCGCTTCAGGCCCCGCCCAGAAAACCCCACGCCGCCGGTGTCGTTTGGTGCGCGCTCCGTACCGTGGAGAAATCCCCCGAGCCGGCGGCCGTCAGCAGAGCTGGAAAACAAAGAGCCGTTCCCGTTTGGCCCCGAAAACCACCGCAAACGCCCCAAAACGCTCGCCGGCGCCGGCGCCGGTACCTTGTTCCTCGGCGGTCGGGGGGCCACTAAAAGAAGAAAAGAAAACAGAGGTCGCCATTTAGGGAAGCGCTCACGCGAGGCTTTCGCCCGGCGAGCGCGTGAATTTCACACCCGGCGTTGGGCTCCGCCACCAGGTCGGGCATGCCGCCCGAGGACGGCAGGGGGCTCTGGTGGTCCAGGATGAAGACCTCGTCCTGGCAAATCTCCGTCACGAAATGGAGGTGCTCCTGCGGCAGGAAGGAAGGCTTGGACTAGACGGCCACCGTCTGGTCTACTACGCACTTAAGCGAGCGAGAAACTAAGGGGAATACCTGAGCCTTGTCGATGCGATAGAAGCGATCGGCCGACGTGGCTGCGGGCGCCAGAGTCAAAAGAGTTCAAAATCCATTGCGCCCGTGCGGGAAAGAGGGAATCTTTGGCTCACAGTCCAAGAAGCTCCAGCTGGGAGAAAGTCCGGCGCCCGAGCCGCTCCCGCGCAGGCCCCGGCTCTCGTCCTGCGGGCAAAAGAGCCACCCTTGGCTTTCATCGCCCCGTCGACAGCCCCCCAACGTACGCCACCGGGGGTCGGGAACCTCCGTCGAGCCTTCCTTCCTCATTTGAAAGGACATTCCCGGAGAGCCGTCGTCGAAATTTAAAAGTCAAAATCAATGTCGGCGTCGATCGCCATTCTTTTCATCACGTGGTCACGCCGACACCTCGCCGAAAGAAAAACGATGATTTGAGTGGCGCTCCGGCCGGCGTCGGGGCTACGGTGACGTGCCGACGCGAGGCGCCCGAGGGTGCGAGGCGAGGCGAGGCTCCTATTGGTGCGTTGGAGAATCGGCTCGCTCGCCACCGCCGCCGGCACTTCCGCATTTTAGCTTAGAGGGCCATACGCGCCGCACGCAGGTGGCTCGCCAGCCGTCGGTTCCCCACCCCTGGTTCACCGCTTGTTGCGGGCTACCTGGTAGTGCACTCGCTGACCGAAGGAGGGCGCTTGGTGCAAATCCTAGTGAGCGTGAGGAGGAGGAGCGTCAACGAAGGAGAAAGAGAGAAAGACCGAGACGAAGGTCTCGCTCGCCTCTTGCAGTCGCTCAATGTAGAGTCTGCAGGTCTCCAGGTCGCAGTCGCCTCTCACCACCACGATGCCCACGGGGAGCGCTGACAACGCAGCGACATCAAGCAAAAGCCGTCCGGGGGCGCGGGCGCGGGCGGGCTCGGACCGGCAGGACGGCAGGACGGACGGTAGGACGGGCGGACGGGCACTCACAAATGTCCCTCAGCCGCTCCTTGTCATACTGCAGGCGCTCGTACTCGCGCAGGCCCACGCGGTTGACGCGCAGCCGCAGACGCTCCGGGACGGCGCGAGGGCTGCCGGAAAGACGACGGCGCCGTCAAAAAGGGCCCGTCAGGACTCGTCAGTCAACGTGCGAGTGCAAAGACAAAAAAGAAAGAAAGAAAAAAGCAGCGGGAGCCAAATGACAACAAAAAGGAAAGACGGTCACGTGAAGCTCGCGCACCTTCACAGAAATAGAGATTTGGAAGCAGAATCAATGGAATGTGAACAGAAAATTCCCGTTAAAGACCGCTCACGCGGAGCCAAAAGAAAGCCCGTGAATTGTGAAAATGGTCCCGAAAGAAAAAAAATGACGACGGACAGACAAGAAATCCGGCACGGTACTCGACTGGCCGAGCGCCGTTGGCGGCGATAGACGTCCGGTCCTTCGGAACCGCCAGATCGGACGTCTGTCGCCGTGGCCGTTCGGAGAAGCGGTTCGGGTACTTACACGGAGAAGGAGTCGGGGGGAGCGGAGAGGCGGCGCAGATCAGCTGTACACACCTTCTGAATACTAGCCGGCCCGTAAGCACAAAAGAGACAACGGGGGAGGCGCGGCGTGGCCAGGGAAAGGACAGCGGAACGGGTGAGACGTGTTGGCGAGGCGAGGCGGCGGGATGGAGGCACGTGACAGTCACGGAGAAGGAGGAGGACAGAGGACGGAGACGTAGAGAGAGAGAGAGAAAAAGATGGCAGTGAGCACAGCAAACTTTCAAAGACTTGCGCACTGGCAAAACTCCAAATCCGTACATACGTACGTATCTCGCTACTTGCCAAACGACAGGCAAGCTGGCCTCCAAAGCAAAATGGCACTTAGTAAAAGTCCTATCCCATGACCGCGTCGTGCCGTTCAAGTGCTGCCACCCCGAGTCAACCATTGTCAAAAGTAAACCATTAAGAGCCCCGCAGGTCCCCAACTGTTGAACTTGAACAGATAAGTCCGCTGGCGTTCACAACGCGGGGCGACCTGTCTTTTCGCCTGTTAAGTGGCTTTTTTGGGACACTATAGTCATCTGCAAAACGCTGATGCTTTGCCTCTTGTTCTCCATTTTACCACGCTACGTACTTTTTGTATTTTTGACTAACTTTGAGATCTTGGTGGAGTTTTTTTGTCAGTGCGCACGCAGACACTCGCGTCGAGTCAGACAGGAAGAATATCGGGCGGGAAGAGTGTTAGTGGCGACACACGCATGCACACACGTATGCACACACGCACACACGCACACACGCGATGGACAGACGCGCAGCACTCACTCGTTGAGGAGGGGCACCGAGGTGCGCCGCTTGCTCTTCTGGACCATGTTGGCCTGGTTGCGTAGCGAGATGCGCAGCGTGGAGGGCGCCAATCGGCAGGGCTCGCCGTCCACCTGAAGGAAAGAAAGGCGGCGCTCGGACCAGGGAAGGGACGCCGAGGAACGTGGGGGCGCTCCCGACCTGAACGGGCACCGTCTTGAAGGTGGTGAGGAGCGCCTCGCGGCACTGGTGCAGCCGCTCGCCGTGGCCTCCCACCTGCAGCGCCGCCTGGGTGGGAGGCAGAGAAGGGGGTTGGGCTGGCTTTGCGGGCGCCCTCGGGCCGCCCTCCTCCGCCCCGGGGCGGGTCCTACCAGCGAGGCCACGGTGAAGCCGATGACCTCGATGCGCCCGTCGTCGTGTCGCTGCGGCTCAAAGTCGCGGTGGTCGCCGGTGTTCCCCCACGGCACGGTGCCCGCGCAGTACCTGCGGGGGAAGGGGCCAACGGCGCCGGCAGGTATGCTCAGAGCGCCGCCGATGAAGCGCCGCTTGAGGTTAGACCTAAGCGGGACTCACCTGGGAATGTTGAGAAACACGATGCACTGTAATTTCAACTCCTGGATTTTTGGAGTCAGGTCGGTGCCGTCGCACTGCCGCCCGCCGCCCGCGCCCGGGAGATAGCAGGTAGAAAAGCAAAAGGTTATCGGCGTTCCCGTTTTGGCTCCCGTCCATTTTGACCGGGCGGACCTGGCGGCTGACCACCGACCGCTCGGGCAAAAACGGATGGGACGCCGACCGAGGCGAGAGCCCTCCGATCCCAAAACGGGCCGGCGGGCGGGCCTGATGCTCTTTTGGCTCACCACCACTCGGACGTGCTTGGACAAGTCCCTGGAGCTCCTCTGGAGGAAATCGGAGAAGGCGGCCTACCGCAGACGGCCGGCGGGAGGGAGGGAGGAGGGCGGAGGGGGGAAAAAGGACTTTCACTGACCCCGTTGAGTGTGTTTGTGTATGTATGTGTGTATGTGTGTGTCTCAGAAGCTCCACTCACTCCTGCATAGAACATCTTGTTACGGAAGCGACTGTTAAACTTTTCGGGGTTGGCCTCTGGAACGGAAAAAGAGAAGAGCAGAGTGGCCGTGGTTCCCCAAGAGAAGGCGCAAACGGATTCCGCTCACCTCTGGACTCGTGGAACTCCAGCGTGACGTGAGCGTCGAAGCCCAGACTGAAGTAGTTGTTGAAGACGTTGAGCGGGAGCTGAGGCGGTGACCAAAAAAAAAAAAAGTCAAATCCAAATCCGACTCCGGTGCTCATCGCGGCTCCGACGGCATTTCCAGCGTCTACCGTTTGCGTGCCGTCCTCGGGGAGCGTCTCCGCGCCCTTCTTCTCCACCTGCAGGTTCCACCTGTCCAGCTGCACCACCGATCCGTCCTCCACGTGGCCCAGCACTTTGGACACGGGTTCGTCCGCGTAGCCCTGCCGCCCGGCCGATACTCGTCAGTGTCGCGGCCGACTAATGAGCCGTCTTCAAAAATATACCACCAAAAGAGACGTCCGCTCGATGGCCGGTGGCCAGCCGAGCGGACGCTGCGCCAGTGGACCGACGGCCATGACGCAGAGGGAAACCGACAAAGACACGCCACTTCAAATCCGTTTTGGGACGGGGACGGGAATGGGAACGGGGAGGATGGGAACAGGGACGGGAACGAGGACGGGAACGGGGACGGGAACGAGGACGGGGACGGGAACGAGGACGGGGACGGGAACGGGGACGTCGACTCCCCAAAAGGAAGAATGAGATCAGAAAGCACGTTTGCGACTCACCCCGCCCCAGTTTAGCGTCCTGGCCAGGTCATTTCCCGTTCCCAGAGGAAGGACGGCCACCGGAGGCCGGGGGTTCATCTGCAGCTCGTCCAGCGTGGACAGGATCCAGCCCACCTGGAGCGCCGCACGCGCCGTTCAAAAGCCGTTGCCGGCGGATGCGGTGGCGGTGGCGGTGGCGGAGGCGCGGAGTCCCAGCTTACCGTTCCGTCCCCGCCGCAGGCCAGGATGCGCAAGTTTGGCACTTTCCGATACAAGTCCAAGCTGCGGGCGGAGAGCAGAAGAGGCCGTCAGGCCGGACGCCACGCCAAGGTAGGATGGAGTCACACCAAGGGAAGGAGCACTCACGCCTCTCGGAGACCGCCCTTCGACAGGTCAAAGACTTGCCGCGGGTTCAGGATCCACATGAACATCTGGAGAACCTTGGCGCCCTGGCGACAGGAAGCAGATGGCCCAGGTTGCCCTTTGAGCGCGTGACTTCGACGCCGACGCCGACGCGGCCTCGCTTCATCGGGAAATGGAGCGAACCTGGTTGCCTCCGCTCTTGGGGTTGACAAAGACCAGGATGGGCTTCATGAGCGGCGAGGGGAGGGGCTTCAGCACGAACGGGCGCCATTTGGAGTCCTGAGAAGACAGGCGCGTGAGCGGGCCGGCCTGGGATCGGGGGCCGAGGCTCCCTTACGTCCGGCCCCTTCTTGCTCGTCCTGCGCTTGAAAGACGTGCGTTTTTTCCTCCTGCCCGAGTTCTTGAGCGAGCTCTACACACGGACGACAGCGGTTAAGGCCGGCGAGGCCAGGGGAGGCGGCCGGGAGCGCCGCCGGATGCGGCGAGGCGTGCGTGCGTGCCTGCGGTCTCCTGACTTTGACGATCCACGACGGAGGCACGATGACGGCGGCGTGCGCCCCCAGCGCGCACGGCTCTTCGATCTGGTGGAGCATGAAGCACGTCACCTTGTTGTGGAACTGCCGAGAGCCAGAAGGGTCAAAAGTCAGCGAGCCGCCGTCCCGGGTGGAGGCGTCGTCTTAAAAAGAAAATGCATCTGGCTCACTGCCTGTTTGCACCAGGAACAGCTAATGGCGATGATGTCTTTGCTGTGGAAAAACTTTTGCTGGAATCCCTATGGAAAAAGACACAAAGGCATTGTTTTGGCATTTATTGATTGATTTTTTTGGCGGTTTTTCTGTATATTTTTACTGACCTTTCCGCACTGTTTGCATTTGCCCTCCTGTCTGCGCCGGTGTACCCAGTGATGCCTCAGCAGGTTCTGCTGTCAGAGAGAGAGAGAGAGAGAGAGAGAGAGAGAGAAAGGAGACCCTCCCGGACGTCGGAGATCGGGAGAAGACCGCACCCGGTGACTTACGTCTCTGAGGCAACGCGAGCCTCCCTCTCTGAACGTGGGCTTGCACCTGAAGTTGATCTGGAAAGGAGAGCGGGGGGGAGGCCGGGAGGGAGGCGTTAGGGGACGCCTTCTCACTTGGCGAGTTCCCCGCGTGGCTCTCGTGACGCAGCAACTCTCGGGCGACGCTCCGGGACGCCTTCTTACCTTTTCCAACTGCTCCACGCAGCTGGCGTGAACCACGATCTTGCAGGCGGCGCACTTCCTCCGGAGCGCCGACTTCTTCGGGGAGAAAGACACGGAGACGGATGCGAAAGGCTGTCGACATTTTGTCCATTTTAAAGGGACGGAATAACAATGTTGAGCCGTGGCCAATCGACGAGCACGCGCGAGGGACTCTAATGATGAGCAAAGCAGCCAGCGCTAGAGTCACGTGGCCTCGGCGCCATTTCAGCTGTGATGCACATTCGAGGTCATGTCGCCAAGGCGGAGATGCGCCAATGCCACGTCCATGCGGAGGAACGTGACCGAGTGCGTGGGTGGGGAGGTGCGTGTTTGCGTGCGTGCGTGACAGGCCTCACCGTGGCCTTGAGCAGGCAGGCGTCCTCCCCCAAGTAGCAGAGCTCGCCCGAGCAGCTGGTCTCCATCCACAGGTGGTCGCCGTTGACGGCGTTCTCCTGCCAGGTCAGATGGTCACGACCATCTCTTTTCAAAGTCAGACCGACCGGATGACGCCCGGCTTAAACAATCGACCAACTAGACTACCGGTGTCTCTGCCGAGCGGGAAACCAATGCCTTGTTTTATACGCCAGCGATCACGGAGAACGTGGATCGCGCCGGCGCTAAAGGCCGGCGCTAAAGGCCGGCGCTAAAGGCCAGTGCTAAAGGCCGGCGCCGGAGACGGCGGGAGACGATAATAGCGGGCCCTCTTTTTAAAGAGGCGTCGGGATGAAAGTCAAGTGTGTTTGGTGCGCGTGAAACTGACCGTCCAGTCCGTCACGCCGCGGGGGTCCTGGCCGGCTCCGTTGGAGGCCGGCCACGAGGCGGGCGGTCCCAAGTGCTGCAGGCCCGAACGCGAGATGGCTTTCCTGGAAGGGAAACGCCACATTTTGATTTGGAAACGGAGCTGTTTGTCACTTTTCTTGTTCCTACTTTCAACTCCAATCACGAGCCCGGAGAGAGATTCGGACCAATCGGTGACATTTTCCACGTCCATTTACCAATGGAAGTGGGACTAGCTGTTACAATACGCAGCAGAAGGAGCAACACCTCAATACGGCCGGAAATTCAGAGCTGGACGAAAGTGCCGGGAGAGGAAGCAACGCTTCGGACCAACCCTTCCATCATGGGCTAAGACGGAAGAGCCGTTGGCGCTTACCGGGCGGGCGGGAAACGGAGTCGAGCGGTTCTACTCTACCACATGTTGTCTTCAGCCCCAGACTACTGAGGAAGTGTGCTGAAAAGCTTGGAAGGGTGACTCTGCACATTCCCTTCCTCGGTCCCAGTCTGCAGAAGTTCCCCATCTTGTGGAAGACTTCCTGTGTGTGGCTCCAGTTTTATCCAACTTTACAACGTCTTTTTCTTGAGTCGGTATCCGTTTTTGCTATCCCAACCAAGATGGCGCCGTTCAAGTGGCAGCCGGTGGCGGTAGCTCCGTCCACTCTTGTTCGTTTTGTGTTTCATAATGATCACATTTACTTTGCTTTGCTTTGTACAGACGCTCCCCTACTTACGAACATTTGAGTTACGTACAACGGTACATACCAACATGTCTGCAAATTGCGTTTATGTCGAAAAATGTTCGTCAGTTCGATTTTGTATTGCGCAGCTTTTTCCGAGTAGTGCTTCTTTCAGCCGCTAATACCGACGACGCCTGGCACTGTGAGTGCTCAGCTCAGCCAGCATCTACCTTCCTCTGCCCAGTTCATTGCAGTGCGGAAGTGCGTGAACGTATCTCCAGTGCGCAAAGAACCTTTTTCATTTGTATCATGAAATATCTCATGCATCCATTATTCAATATGGTTGGTGAAAATCGAAAGGCTTCTATTGAGGGAGGTGCAAGGAAGAGGCAAGCCATTTCATTTTCAGTACAAACCAGTGTGTGTTACTTATACAAGCCTTAAACATACAAATGCACTTACATAAACCTTCAATATACTTATATAGGCTTCAATATACTTATATAGGCCTTAAACATAAATTATGATAGAAAATATAGCACTGAGCAACTTACGAACAAATTCAAGTTATGAACAATCGCTCGGAACCTAACTCTAACTCGTTCGTAAGTAGGGGAGCGTCTGTACTTTGTGCTTTTGCTTTGTTGTTCTGCGGCCTTTGCGACTGTACTGTCTAACTTTTTTTCTGTATCTGCATTCCGCCCCCTCCCCCTTGCTACTGTCACAATGACATTTCCCAAATACGGGATGAATAAAGTTATCCAATCCAATCCAATCCAATCAACAACAGCTACTACTCTGCTGGAAGTCCCAAGTTGAGGACAAAGAGGAATCGCTTTGCACACCCTGTAACCCGATGACACACATGCACGCACACTCACGCACACACACACACACACACACACACACACACACACACACACACACACACACACACACACACATACATACACACATACACACACGGACATGACTCCCGGGATAAAAATAGTCGTGCGTGGGTGACAACGGCAGAAACGCAAGCGGACAGAAGCCAGGCCGGACGTGGCAAGACAAAGACTCGCCGCTTCTCACCGCAGGCCAACCAACCAACCAACGGCACTCTGGCCAACTGGGGTTTTAATATCGGGGCGTGTAACGTAGCTATGTGAAAAAAAGAGAAGCAAGGGAAGCCCGGAAGGACCGTCGACCAATTGGACCGGACGTCAATGACGACGCCCTGGCAGCCATTCACCCTAAAATGGACACCTAACCGAGACAAAAGGAGCACCTCCTTGGAGGTGCCGGACATCCGAGCCCGCCGCCAGGCCAAATGTTATCAGGGCGACCCCCTCGAGCGGACGGACATTCGAGTCCGTCGCCTGCCGTCGTCGAATGGGGCGATCGACAACACCCGAGAGCCGACGGACATCCGAGCCCGCCGCGACCCGACACCTGAGAAGCGCTGACATAGAAGGGAGAGGGGGGGGGCGGTCTTAGAACTTGGACAATGACGACGTGGTCAGGTACTGCTGCGGGGGGTGCAGGAGGACCGTCATTTCCGGACTAAAAATGGCACCCTTCATTTTCCATCTCTCGCTCGGCCCACTCAGAGTCCAACGTATGCACCCTTATACAGTGGTACCTCGTCATACGACCGCTCGTCATACAAAATTCTCGTCTTACGGCGGAAATTTCCATCGAATAATTCGCCCGTCATTCCATCAAAATTTCGTGATGCCACCAAGCCAGGTCTTTTTTGCATATCTTTCATGTATAACAATATTTACTTACGAGCACGGAACGATTAATTCAGACGAGTTTCTCATACGACCAGGAAACGCGCAACGCGCATGCAAAAAGAGGGCTTTCTGGGTAATGAAGTACACTCGTGCACACAACACCGACCGATAGGCAATGGCAACCTTTCTCAGAATAAAACTTCATTACCCACAATCAATACGTAGGGTAAGCTCAACTATTGTATTTCCTGTTATTCTTTCTAAGGAAAGAAGCTCCCGCGATGGTTCTTTCAAGACTATTTCTCGTTGGCAAGTGGTCGTGCGTTATCGTGTGTTGTGAGGACATTTGTGCGCATCATTTTGGGAATATTTTGAAGGGAATAGTACAACAGCAAACAGTCCATCGATAGCGAACGTGAGGGTGGAGGCGTGGCAAACCGCCAAC
This sequence comes from Stigmatopora argus, assembly GCF_051989625.1. NCBI lineage: Eukaryota > Metazoa > Chordata > Actinopteri > Syngnathiformes > Syngnathidae > Stigmatopora > Stigmatopora argus. The sequence continues at coordinate 9,314,812 of NC_135409.1, read as the reverse complement.
CCGGCCAGAACGAAGGTAACAAAAGATTACAACAAAATTAGAATTCAGTTTTGTACAAAGTTACATTAAACGTATGTTTGAGTGTCTGTATATATTAATCCAAGTTAATTTAAATTTGTTTGTTCCGTTTACGAGTGCGTTGTCGTGGAAAAAAATAACGACACCCCCCCCCAAACGTCTGTCTCCCCTCAGCGAAATCTGCCCAATTTTAGTTAGATTAAACACATTTAATTACTATTAAACCACTCGACATTTTATTACTTTGTCAATATATGGCGAATTAGAAGAAATAAAAAAAAAATTCCAATCCAATATCCTGTTTTTGGTGTTTTTTCAGGGGGCTGGAACGAATTCATTTGTTTTCCATTCATTTCAATGGGAAACGTCCGCTTGAGTTACGAGAATCTTGATCTTGTCATACAAGCTCAGTTCCGGAACGAATTAAGCTCGTATCTCGAGGTACCACTGTATGGTCTATTTATGGATTGTCACAGAAGCACATCATTGTCCTAGTTTTGCGCGGGTGGAAATAACAGGCATTCAGAAGTAAGCAAGGGACACAAACAGGAAAGACTCATGCCATCTTCACATTCTTCCACCACATACACAATAACAGGAAGACCGACAGAATGACCCTTTGCGATATCTTTGCGAGAGAAGGAAGAAAAATCCAGGAGACGGCATCGGAATCGCCCGCCTTTGTTTTTTTGGGCCCACTCTGGACTTTTCCCCAAGTTTCACGCGCAGACGCCAGAGTGCAAAGGTGGTGAAAACGGACATCGTGCGTTAAAGCTAGAAGCGGAAAGGTGGGGACTTCCCCCTTGTTGTTATTTTTTTTTGTCACGGTGGGCGACGCATCCCATCGTGCATTTGCGTAGAGGAAGTCGGCCTCAGACTCTTTCCTTTCCGACCGTCCTCTATTTATACGTTTTGCCTTCTATTAACTGGACGCGTTTACGTGCTTGATGCCATTGTTTGGAGGTTTATGGTGCAGAAATCAGATTGGCTAACCTTCTATGTGGCTTGCGTTCCTTTTCCTCACGGAAGGATGGAGGGGAAAAACAAGTGGACGAAAAGGAGGAGTAGGAGTAGGAGGAGGAGGAGGAGGAGGAGGAGGAGGAGGAGGAAGAGGAGGAGGCAAAGAGAGCGAGAAACCTTGAAACGAACGACTAGGTCTTTTTTTTTCTTGCCTGGCTCTCTCTCCCTTTTGTACGCCGACTCGAGCGAGGGTCAAATTCAGATGAGACGCCAGCCCTTTTTTTGGGGGGGGGGAGCTTTCTGCTGTCCCGCCCCCCCCAAAGTCCCCCAGGGAAGCACCCACCCCGGTCGGTGCCCACGCCGCCGCGCTCGCGGAAAACACAATGTTTCATCTCCCCGCAAAGATGCTCCTCGTCGAAGAGGAGTTTGAACGGGTGCCAGAAGCGGCCGGAAAATCGGCGATAGCGCTTCAGCCTCCCTCTTGAAATGCGTGTGGGAGGGAGGGAGGCATTTATAAAAAAAAAAAAAAAAAAAAAAAAAAAAAAAAAATTACGTTGGCTTTTTTGGCGTGCGCATCTCCGACGTCCCCCGCCGAGAAGACATGCCGGCGCAACGAGCGGGAATGGAGAAGAGAAGGGAAGAGAAGAGGCCTCTTTGACCTGCAGTTGCCCAACGAAACGGATCGTTTGCTAATGACTAGCGGGGCGCAAAGCGAGTGGGACGAAGACGCCGTCTCGCTAATTAGAAGGTATGGCCACTGGGTTAGGGGTGGGCCACATGGCAACCAATGAACATCAGGAAAAAACAATCAAATCAAATTGCAATTTAGATAGGATCTCCATTTTCATCACTATTTTGAGATGACTTTTTTAAAGACTCATTCGCCACCATGACCACCAGGCATTTTGCAAAATGCATAGAAGGTTGAGTGTGGTGAAAAAAAGCCCAGGACACGACTTTGGGTTGAACCTTATTTTAGCTGCAAATATGAATGCCACAGATACAGCATACTCTCAGATGCACTCTGACTCTTGAGTCTGTGGTTTATGCCGAGCCCTCGTCCGTCTTGTGCAAGGTGACTTGCCATTTGTTGCAGGATGGAGAAATCATTGACTAACTTCTCCTTTGGCCTTTCTCTTTCTCTCTCTCTCTCTCTCTCTCTCTCTCTCTCTCTCTCTCTCTCTCTTCTTTTGGCAAATAAACAGCTGGCCGGACGACTACTAAAACGGCAGCAATCTCAGAACGACGAGCAAAATAAGCACTGGCGTCAGCTCTGGTCCGTCCAAGGCGGCCCATCCAATGTGACGGATGAGCGCAATTTGAACGAGAGGACTGGACTTTCTCTGTCTCTCTCTCTCTCTCTCTCTCTCTCACACTATTTCATCAGGGCCTTCTCTTGAGGCCAATTAATCCACCGCTGTGCGTCGGTGGAGGTGTCACTATCAGAGACAGGAAGTGCACTTAGCGAGCGGGCGGCTAATGAGAGGAGCATCTTCCGCACCGACTGTCTCGCTGACTAATTCACCGTCACTCTCTCTCTCTCTCTCTCTCTCTCACACACACACAAGATCATCTTCTAAGAATAGCTGAAATGAGGGAGGGCCACGATTCCGGACGGTAGGACGGCGGAGCGAGACCAATATCCGTCAGGGGCGGAAGGCCCAAGTCGGCTACCGTCGACCGCGTTTGGCGGTGGCCGGCGTCATTTCACGGCCGCCTAGGCGTATACGCATGTGGTCATGGGCGGAGCCATCTTCTTGTTTGTTGTGGGGATGGGGGAGGAAAGCATGCGGGGATTGAACCCTCCATGACAGAAGCCTGTGAGGCGCATACACTACGACACCTCCCTTCCCCCGCATCCGACATGACAGAAGCCTAATCCGCAAAATGTAACACAAACGAGTCGGTCCTTCGCTACACCTGATGAAGACATTGGGCGCCTTCCTGTCAAGATGGAGGGACTTGTCCCCCGCGTGTTTACGATCAACAGCAGCTGCCAGTCACACCGGGGTGTCCGTGTCCGTCTACGAGCGACACTCACGTCGAAAATAGCGAACGTGCTCCGGTACGGCGAGGCGCCATTCCGTCGTCGACGGCGAAAAAGGGTGCCAAGCAAGTCATGGTGCTCAAATGTGGGGAAGAAAAAAAGGTCAACTGTCAAGATCCCGCAGGAGATTCCTAGCGCCTTTGGGACGTGCCGCGGCCAAATTCACATTGATTTAGTGTAAGGAGTCGTTGAATTTGAATTTGAGGACAAACGCTCGTGATGAGAATGCTTGAACGCGGATCGTGCAGCAGAGGCGGCGTCGGCGGCACCAAGAAATCCACAAAGGCTTGAAGACCATCCTTCTTCCAGCTCCCGTTTGGAGCGGCAACTACGCACTGAGATGACCTCATTTTCCAATCCTATCCTATTCTATCCTTTGTCACCTGATGACGGAGTGGACGTGTCATCGCTTGTGACAGTGTGGCTCAAATGGAGACATGGACTAGTGACAGGCCGCTCGTTGGAGGACAATTTCGGCGTGCTACGTTTACGTTTTCGGAGAGCTTTAGCTTTGTGTCGAGCGGATGCGCCGCGAGCAATTGAACGGAGGCTTGTCTGTCCGTCTGTCTGTCCGAATGTCCGAATGTCCGAATGTCATCGCGTCCACTTACCGATAGGACGTCTGCTTCTTGAAGGCCAGCCCCCTCAACTTGTCCTCCAGGCTCTCGTGCTCCACGTCTGGCAGGCTGCCGAGCGTGTCGCTGCAGCATCCCGCCGAGGTGTCCTCGGAGCCTGCGCCGGATTCGGACTCGCCACCGCCGCCGTCGGCTCCGAGTTCGGCGGCGGTGCCCCCGCACGGCACAATCCGGGGCTGCTCCTCCACCGTCGCCGTTGCCGCCAACGTTCGAGGCTCCGAGCCGACGCGGTCTTCAGCCGTCGACGTCCGGGGCTCCATGCCGCCAGAGCCCCCTCCCCAAGCAAGCAAGCAGCTTCCGGAAGCAAAGGCTGGAGGGGCGGGGGAGGCGGGGGCGATTTCAAGGCCGCCGTGCGGCCGCTGAGCGAGCGACGCTCCTTCTTCCCCGACGGCCGGCCGTGCTGTGCCGATGCTGAGGGGCCCGGCGATTGCTCTTGGGCCGACGTCACTTTCCCGGAAAAGCTGCTGCCGCGTGGCTCCCTTCAAAATAAGAGCAACTACTCGGAGAATGAATGACACAAAGATGGCTCTCCACCAACCTTCTCAAATGTACTTTTTTTTTATACCATACCAGACGTCGGTATCGTTGAAATGACAGTCCTCGATTTCCTCCAGCCAGGAAATGCGGGCCTCAACTCCCTCCGACAGCTTCTCCCTTTGTCTCGTATTGCGAAAGGCTGTCGCAGGAAGTCTCGCTTGACGCTATCGGAATTTGGGCCGCTTGAGGATGAGATGCGCGCGAATCTCCGCTGCCGCTGTGTCCATCCACTTGAGCGATCAGCCATCCATCCATCCATCCATCCATCCATCCATCCATCCATCCATCCCTCCACGCGCCTCGCACTGCATTGTGGGATATTCCCTCTCCTCCTTTCTGCAAAGCATCACCACGCCCAAAGTAGGGCAGAGGGTGACACGCGCACACGTATGCTGCGTTCATCTTCTTCTATCTTTGTCCATTTCGAGCTGTAAAGGAAAAAAAAATTCACGAGGAAAGAGGTGGACACAGGACGCCAGGCTAAAGGGTTGATGCATTTACTCCTGAAAATACTTTATTATGCAAGGCAAAAATAAAATAAAAGACATGGCATGGCAGAAAAGGCCTTCTACTGGCTAATCCTTTCAGTCAAGGCGACATCATCGTTGTCCTGTCTATCTTTGTCTTGATATCGATATCTGACATCATACAGTTTGGGAACTTTCTTTAAAAAAAAAGAAGAAAAGAGATTAATTGGTCCTATTTACAAAATATTTGTTGTTTCTTTTTTGGCGGGGCAAATGCTGAAAGAAAAAAAGCTATCCTAATTTTTAACCATCGCACGACAGCATGAGGCCACGAGGCTTTTATCGAGCTAAGCTAACCATGCTAACATCTTGCGTCCCTTTTTCTGACATGTCCATATTTACAAATATTCCTCCTCTTCTGAAACAGCTTTAAGGCACATCAAGAAATAATACATAAAAGAGAAAACGATTAAAAAAAAAATAAGTACGAGTACGAGCACTACACGCTCAGTATTGGAATGAAATAAAAACAGCAAATATGAAGCCGGAGCAATAATCTTTGGATGGGGGGAAAAAGAAAAAGAAATGCATAAATATATTAGGGCAAATGTCCTCTATTGTCCACAGACGCTACGTTATTAACTTCTCCGTTGTTGGGAATTAGCCAGCGTGGCGGTGAAGGGAAACAAGTATTCAGTGCAGATTTACTGGGGAGCTTTCAGGGTAGCATCGCTCTCGGCGAGGTTGGGGGCCTTTCGGGGGGACGGGGGACCCTCAGGAGGTCTCCTTGACTCTTGACTCCAACGCGATGCGACTGGTGGCCCTTTGCTCCAAAGATCTGCGCGTCCGCACGACATCCCAAAGAAAAAAAAATGTCATATGGTCCGAGGCCAGCCTCGGGGCCAGGACTTCTCTTTTTACCTGAAAATGTCGTCGTCAGGGGCGCTCTGGTTGCCTTTACTCCAGAAGGGTGGACGCGTCTCGGCGCCCGCGCTTTCGGCCGGCATTTCCCGCCGGTGCTGCCGCTGCCGCTGCCGGCGCCACGCCGCCATGACGACGACGGCGCCGGCGCCGGTTGGGTCCTCCCAGCGGTGGGGGTATTCGCCGCCCAGTCCCGGCACGGGGGGCGGCTCGTCCTCGAAGGTGGACAGCAGACTTCTGGACTTGACGGCTGGTGCGGACAGAGAAAGGCGGGAGCCAGTTGAACGCAAGTCTTTGCCTTTGTTTCACCGAATGGGAGCCATTGGTTTCAGATGACCAAATATTTTCCAGGAATTTCAGGCGGCAGGTTGGAGTGAGAGCGAGACATGTTTAGGTTTAGGATTCAGTACGGGACTTTCTCTCACTGCTTTTCCCAGTCACACGTTAACTTATACGCGACCATCTCATATTTTCGGGACCCGCTTTCAACTTCCTGCTCCATGAAAGAGCCAATGGAAAGGGGGCCAGGTGTAGCCCTAAGCCTACCCCAAACCCAGGTGCAGCCTTTTTCAATTAGGGCAGGGGTAGGGAACCTATGGCTCGGGAGCCACATGTGGCTCTTTTGATGGGTGCATATTTCTCTGAGCTAAAATATGGAAACCGGTGGTGAGAGAAAAGAGTCTTGAACGCACCAATAGGAACGTCACGTCGGCACTGTGGCATTGATTTTTTTTTCATGAGTCTTCTGCATTCATTCTCTATGATACTCATTGACATTCATTGATTAGCAACAGCTTAACAATGTTGTCAAAATAATTAAGAGACTTTTTGTACTTTAAAAGTTGTAAAATGACTAAAAAAAAAAAAAATCGCACATTTTCATGTGTTTTGACTTTTAAATTGTGATTATGGCTCTCAAGGAATAATATTTGAAAATAGGAATTGTTTATGGCTCTCTCTTTCAAAAAGGTTCCCGACCACGGCATTAGGGCATAAACGCCCTCTGCTGGCTCCCGTACTCCACTCGTACTTTTTAAAGAAAGCCGATGGCAACGTTAGATCGATCGCAAAGGATTTCTTGGGGCTACGCTTTCGGTATTTGCCGATATCTGGGAGTGTGGATGCTTTCTTTTGGAATACTCTTGGAACGGGATTCTATCACGTGCGGGCCTCGAGAGGGCCGTACCTGTGGCGGCGTAGGACTCCGTCGGCGCCGGCCGGCCGGAGGCGAGGCCGCTGTCCGGCGGACCGGAGTTGGAGGCGAGGCCCGGCGGGTAGAAGCTCCCCAGAAAGAGAGCGAAACACAACACCAGCACCTGACGGGAAGGAAGACGAAGAGACGGCGGCGGCGGTCAGCGAGCCGGCCGCCGCCGATCGAGCGGCCGGATAGGCGGCCAAGGATCGCTAGGTACCATTAGGCAGGAGGAGGTTTGCGTGCCGGCCGCGCGGCACGATTTGGACACTTTGCCGGAGAGCAAAGCCTGCAGGGCCTGGAGCTGCTGCAGCAGAGACCTAGTGCATTTCCACAGAGGGGGGTTAGGGTGGTTAATGGAGTCCGTCAATCATCGGCCCACATCCGTGCCGAGTCACGGCACGCGTTCGTTCCGTTCCATCTCACTTGTTGGTGCACTCCAGCGTGTCCACTTTCCTGCGGAGGTCACCGTTTTCGTTGGAACACGTCTCCACCCTGTGGGGAAAGGGAGTATTGCGCGCGCCCTTTTAGTGCTGCCAACTTTGGCTCCGTTCCTTCAACGGCCGCCGATAGACGCCCCGTGCATTTTAACGGGGAAGCGCTGGCGTCGGCCATGGATGCGGGAGCCAAATACAACGGAACTCACTTCTTCTCCAACGTATCCATGTACTCCTTCTTCTTCCGGCGGCTCTCTTGAGCTGAAATCTGCAGGAAAAAAAACAACAACAAAAAAGAGAGCCCAATGAGAGTGAAACTGGAGTGATTTTGCAAGCGCCGTAGTACCTTGTTCTTAATCTTCCTGCGTATCTTCTTGAGCGCCTTCTCCTCGGCTTTGCTGAGCGGCAGCTTGGTGGGAACCGGGTAGCCTTCGGCCACCAGCGTGCGGCGCTCTTCCTCGGTCAGCATCAGCGGTCCCGAGCCTTGAAGTTTCTAGGTGGGCGAGAAAGCGGGTTAGCCCTAGCCCCAGCCCCGTCAGAGCGGGTTAGCCCCGTCCCCGCCGACCGCTCCCCGGACGCCGTCCTCACGTGTGCTGCGGTGAGAAGGGGCGAGTTGGACAGCGAGGAGGACCCGCGGGGGGACGCCTTGGGCTGGGCCGGCGAGGGCGACGGGGGGTGGGACAGGCCCGGCAAAGCGCGCGAGGGGCTCTGGCTGCCCTCGGAGTCGCTCTCGTGCGAGCTGGGAGGGGTGGGCGGCATCCGGAGGGCCTCCAGACCTGACGGGAACAAAAGACGTGGGGTCACGGGAGCGGGCGGCCTCCAAACGGCATCGGAACGGCCTCCGAACGGCCTCGGCGAATGGCCCGGACCTTTGGGGGATAGGTTGAGGAACTGATCCACTTGGTGAGGCTCCAGCTTGATCTCGGGGAAGACCAGCTGCTCCTCCTCCTCCTCCGTCTCGATTTTGACCAGGGGGGAGCGAGGGGGGCCGGCCTCGGCATCCGCCGCGTGGCACAACAGAGCCTCCGTGTCCACGTCCTGCTCCATGGGCCACTCGGACGAGTCGCCTTCGGATTCTGGAGCCAAAAAGGGAGCAGGCGGCGTCAGGAAGCGCCCGCCCCTCGGCCGCCGCCGCAGAGTCGCTCGGAGAGGTGGGCCTACCGGCGTCGCTGCCGCGCTCGCCGGTCAGGTGCGAGAGGGGCGACTGCGGCCTGCTGTCGCCGCACAAAGAGTAGCTGTGCTCGGCAGCGATGTGGGGCGAGAGCGACGAGGCGCGCAGGTCGTCGGCGTCGTCATCGTCGTCGTCGTGGCCGCCTCGGCCTCCGTCTCGGCGGCCACGCGCCCCCGACAAGAAGGGGTCGCTCAGCAGCTGGCCCAGCAGAGCGTCGTGGGAGAGCTCGTCCAACAGCTCGGAGAAGTGCTGCCAGACAAAACGCAAACATTCAGCGTGAAAAAAAGGGGGGCTGGGAAACGGGGGCGGTCCGGCAGGCCTCCTGACAGAGCCGCAAACGCTGTCATTTTTCCCGTGTGTGTAGGGCAGTGAAGCGGAGCACCGAGGGCCTTCTCCCACCACCACTGGCGCAAAAAAAAAAAAACAGGACCCCCTTTATGCGGCCAGCTAACACGGGCGTGTCGACTGTAACTCGACTGTAACCCGACACCCTCGCTGTAACTCTGAAGCAAGAATTTGCCAAGGAGCACCCACAAAGAAGCTTTATGACGCTGGAAAAGGCAGCATTTCTTCCCAACTTGGAGCCACTCCCAAATTCACATGAAAAATATGAGGGAGGAGTTCCAAGCTTTGAGCAGAAAGGGAGCAAAAAGGCCGCTGGCAAAACGCCATTAGTGGGGACTCGTCCCCAAACGGTGCCACATTTATTTGCCTTCTTAATAACCCTGTCCACAGCACTCACCCTCAAATCAAGTCACGTAGAAAGAGTGGAACGGCCGAGAAGCAAGCAAGCCGGCTAGCTGGGGCCATAAAAGCCCCCAGCAAACGTGAGGGTTGGTTTCAAGCGGAGATAATTGAGGCTCCTTGGAGAAGGAATGCCACCCTCTTCAATTAAGTCCAAAGTTCAAGCAAACTACAGAGGGTGCAAAGGCAAAAGCCAGATGCCACTTTGGAGGCTGGCCGCTAGCTAAAGCATTTAAGTGAGGGAGGAACGACGTCACGTGACCTTCCTCAGCTACCGTGCGCACTTTGCCCTCCGGCAGCGCGATGACACCGGCGGGTTCAGGTCAAGATAAAAAACAGCGGCCCGGTGTCGGCGTCTTTATTTGTTTGCCCTTTGGCTATTCCAGCACAGATGGCGGCTCTCCACGCCGCCGCCGGCGCCCGACGTCCGGCCGTTTCGGAGGTTCCGCATGCGCGAGTGACGCCGTGCTCTCCTGACCAAACGTGACGATAAAGTCACGCGGACCAAGAGAGCGCCGGGCTCGCGGCGGGAAGTCAACCAAATCGAATCTTTTCGTCGCCTCACGCTGGCCGCCACCGACGTGACGTGACGGCGAGGGGAAAAAAAATGAAATGAAATGAAAGAGCGGTCTGCATTTCCAACATTTCCAGCCGGCCCCCTTCATTCCGAAGCCTTGAGATTCTTCTCGGCGACCCGAGCTGAAATTCCGACGACCTCCAGACGATGACGTGATCGAAAACGAGCCTTGCCTTGCGGATACTTGGCCCGCTGACCAATCCCCATTTGAAGCAAAAGCAAAAGATTTCTGGCCTTTTTCCACGCCATCGGTCGTGACGTACTTCTTCCGCTAGCGAGTCTGCCTAGCGACGGGGGGGCCTGCGGAAGGCGACGCTAACGAAGCTCAAGACGCGTGCTTTTGTGCTCTTCCCCCGGCGGGCCCCGCCGCCAAAAAGGCCACCCCGATGGGAAGAAAGGAGACCCGGCGGGGCCGGAGGGTACACGCGGCCAATGGGCGGACGTTAAACGGAGCCCGCTGCACCTATAAAAGCACAACAGCGCCAGCTAGGTTTTTAATGAGCGCATTTACAAGTTGACGGGGGCAAAAGTGGACTTTGCTTGAGATTGTATCCCAAAGTACCATGGTCCAAAATTGCAGGCTGCGTGGCTTCAAAGGCCATTTGAACTTTTGGGGAGCGTGGGTGGGTGGGTGGATGCGGCCCCAACGGAAAAAGGCACGCCGTGTTTAAATTTAAATTCCCCAAGAAGAACGGCGGCTGTCGTGGCCGCAACGCGCCGCATGATTACCGCTTAGGGTTTGCTTTCCCCGAGCCGCCTCCCACTCTCCCACAGTCGCATGGGCCCGCAAAGCGGCCTGGACTGGGAGCTGCGTTTGGACGCCATGTGGCCGGGCAGAAGCGAGCAGGACGCCCTGCCCTGCCCTTCCCTTCCCTAATCTGACCTGCCCTGCCCCGCTAGAGGGAGAACAGGCACGTCACCCTAACCTTTGTTTACTCTGGCTGTTTGCTCGCCCTGCACATTCCGCCACTTGGGAGCCACCTGTCCATTTTGGAAAGGTTTACGTCAGGGGACGCGCTGTCCGAAAGGCCTCCGCAATTGGGAATGAGCATCTTAGCTTCTTGGCCCCCTGGCACCGAGCGTGTGGTGGCCCACAAATGGGGACCCTCTCTCGCTTCTGGCGAGGACCAGCGGACCGGCGGATTGGCGGCGCTACCGCTCAGGGAGATTGACGAGAAACGGGTGGAGTTCGTCAAGGAGCAGTCGTCGTAACGCTTTGAACATTTGGACAGACCGCAGGGTGGGACCTAATGACGTGCATTCGGGCAACATTGTTCCATTTCAGGTCCTCCTTCTTGCCTGCTTGCTTAGTCCAAATTGACCTTTCTAACTTCTTCAAAATCCACTTTTATTGAGTTTTTTTTTTTTACATTGGACTTATGCTTGCTTGGGTGCGACATATATATGAAAATAATTCCCTTCTCAAATGTTTACCTGCAGTACTCTTGTTTTTTCTCGGCGAATAAGGCCGGAAAATGATGGCTTTAGTTTGAGCGACTTTATGCTTCGGGCTGTTTTCCGACATTTGGCCTTAACAATGAGGGCCGACTTGTTACGGTTATGACGCTCGCTGTCTGTCTGGCTGGGCTGGCTGTCTGACTGACTGAGTGGCTTGCGGGCGCACGCGAACCAGAGGAACCTGACGGAGAATTGGACGTGGCTCAGGTAGGATCGATGACGCACGTGCCGACGTTGATTGGCGTGCCACCTCGGAGAAAGTAAAACCCGGAAAAGGAGGCGGGGCTCCCAAACCAAGCGTGTTCTCTATCGTACTCCAGGTAGAAAAGCCCTTCCAAGGTAGCCAGAACCACATAGCGCCCCCCCCCCCCCCCAACCGCATCCATGTAATGCTCAAAGGAATCTAAGCGCACGGCCATGTCGCCTCGGGATGCCTTTAAAGGGCCTCCCCGCCAGTCTGGACCTGTCAAAAGTTCCCCCGCTTAAGGAAGACGGGTGGTTTGTGCACGTCTTTTTTTTTTGCGGGCCTGGCTGCCTTCCCATTTGCCAAACTTTCTGGCAGCGACAAGTTACGTAATAGCAGAAAGGCAAAAGGGCCATTTTGGAAAAGCTTTGAGATGCACCGCCTTCGCCTTCAATACAACCTCGTCCAGACGAATTTGCAAGCAGGGGTAGTTGATTTGAGGTTTCTTTCTTTCGCTGCCATTGACGGCGCTAGACGTCCAATCCATCCGAACCGGCTATGGTTGGCGGAGACTAAACGCTCCTAGCCCTCCCAGTTCAAATAGAGTGGGCGTCTAACGGCGTCCGTGGCAGCCAACGAGGTGGGGATATTTGTTCCTAAAGTCTTCCGTCTAGTCCCAAAACGGTGCTATGCAAATGTCCAATTTTACCGGCTGTCTTTGAATCATTTGTTGTCATGGAACATTTAGCTGACGACGTCAGTCGGGTCTTCCAAATCGAAGAAACAACTATGCAAATAAAAAATACAAAATAAATAGATCGCCGAAAAATTCCACTCAAAGAGAGAGCATCGTCAAGGAGGGGATTGTTTCTTATTCGATGGACCCAATCCAGTCCGTCGATACACGCTTTTTTCGACATTATACTTCAAGAAGGAGAAGAAGAAAAGAAAAGAAAAAGCAGGGGCCTTGCTGTGCTTCTTATTAAACAAAGCCTTTCCTTCATTGTCAACATTCAAATGTGAAGGGTTCACCTGGACCCCAAGGCTTGACTCTTGAAGGGAGAGCGGGGGGGTGGGGGCCTACCTTGACCAAAAAACTAAACTAAACTAAACTAAAGCGTCTTGCAATGATTTGTGTGGGAGACTTACGTTGGTGTAAAGGGTGCAATCCATGTCTCCGGCTTCGACGTCGGCTTCGGACAGTTCGCTGAGGTTCCGATCCCAGTGCAGCAAACATTCGCTCGAGTCCAGGATCTCCATGACGGCCTCCGGGTGGCCCCCCTCCTTCTCCTCCTCCTCCTTCTTCTCTTCCTACTCCTCGGAAAACTTCTCAAATCCGGAAAAGTTCACGACAACTTTTTCTATTTTGGTCGGAAGGAAGAAGAAGAAGGCGACGGGATGGGGCGCGTGTCGTGCTATTTGTCAAGTGGTCGAGAAGGAAGGCTTAAGAGTTGGCGACGGTCGATCATCTTCTCTTCCTCTTCAGTCCAACATCCAAAGACAGCGAACTTTCCACTCGCCCCCTTCTTCCTCAGCGAGCAGACGGGCCGGAAGAGGCGGAGCCATACGCCGCAAAGCGGAAGCGTCGCTAGCCAAAAGCCACTTAGCTGGCAAAAGAAACATTGGTGGACATTAGACTCGTTTCACTTTGCAACACCAAAAATGATCGATATTGATCGGTCTTTCTGCTCCTCCAACTGTTATTCGGATACTCCGGAGCTCACTAAAAACAAAACACCCAATGAATTCATTACTTGTGAAATGAAAAGCAAAAGCAGAGCAGTCTACACGGACGCCTCATTTCTGGCAGATGCTTGCTTTTATTTGTTCGGGTTCCGGTTAACTATACGGCGCTCGCTCCGAACGCTGTAAAACCTTGATTGGCGACACAACTAGCCAATCAGGGCTCAACCTTCAAGGCGGAATTCAACCAATCACTTGTGGCCAAGAATCTCAGCCAGCAAAGTCCGCCTTTGCTAGCTGGAGTGCTCCGAGCAATCTTCCAAAGACTCACTTGACTCAATGTGAACCAAGACCACACGTTGCCGTTTTATTCGACGTTGAAAAAACACTGTCACTTAACTCTCGAATGGCGCCAACATGCGGGGGAGAGTCAAACGTTGACTTTTACGTCTCTTTCACGGCAAACCGAGAAAACAGCGGACACTTCACTTTGTAGAAAGAAGCCGTCCACGGGACGGTCGCACACCGGCGACTGAAAACTTGCAATCGACTATGAAATGAAACAATACAAATGTCATATAACTCAACTTAGCTAAGAATATAAGGGTAACGCGGAACAAAACAGGATGGAGCCATTGTCATTTTCTTTCAATTTAACAAGGACGACTCCTGCATGACCAATGATCATGTGTGTAAGGGCGGGCGGGATGTCTCATAAAGCACTCAAGAAAACCTAAACAAGAGCTGCGTACGAGTCTCTCAGAGGTCCTACGGGATGACCTTTTCCGCTCCAGTAGGATGGATGATTGGATGCCCTACAGTCAAACGGGCCTTTCCAAGGCTTCAAATTGGCTCATAAGAAAACTCTGTGGCATCCATGCCCTTTTTTGGTAGAAAGTCAACATATGGTAGGTAGAAAAAAAAATAGAAATAAAAAAAACTACAACAAAAAGAAAAACATGCGTCAAAGTGTCGTCTTTCAGGTTCTGTCCCGAACATTGTCGCTCAGGAAAATGATGTTGTCTGGAAACACAGAAGACAACTCTTAAGGTCATGGCTTGGATACGAGCATTTAGCTTTTGGCTTTTGGCTTTTTGCTTTTTCCAAACCTGCGATGATGGTGGTGGCCTGCCGTCTCACTTGGTTCTTGTCCACGTACTCGCCGTAATCCAGTTTGCCCTCCACAAGAATCCTGGCCCTGTAAAAATTCAAGTGGTGGGTAGGATCAACAGGCCACAACAAGTTCCCTTTTCACCACCAGTGAGATTTGAATGAGATGAGATGAATGAATTCAGACCCTTTCTTGATGTACTGGTAGGCCACGTCCCTCAAACCGGGTTTGAAGACGGACACGCGGTGCCATGTGGTCTTCTGACTGATGTCCCCTGGAGGGGGGCCGAGCGAGACAAAGGAGAAAAATATCAAGAGGGATTTGAGCCGCTCCGAGGGAAAAACTACCGTATTTTCACGACTATTCGGCGCATCGTCATTTACGGCGCAGTGTCAGTAACGACTGCTATTTCTGTATTTTAGACACACAAAGCACGCACCATTTCATTAGACGCATATATATTATATATCATATATGGATGAACATCGAAACGCAATAGCGCTGGCTACCGGAAGCAGACTATTTGCGGGTTCCGGTGCGCAGTGACTGCTGGGAAATATAGTTCTTGCACGCTACACCCACACGCTAAAAACACCTTTTTAAAAAGGCAACGGAAGCAAAACTGAGTTGGGTTGTACTTTATTTAGACATTTTACAACTTACTCACGTCATCATCACCCACAAATCCATCAAAGTCCTCATTTTCTGTGTCCCAATGAAACAATTGCCCAAATGAGTCTTCCAAAACGCCGGGTCCCGCGGTTGTAGTTCTTAAGCCTCCGGGAATGACGGCAAGCTCCGAGTTATTATATATAATATATACATAGTTCACAGTCTAGCTTTGAATGCTCTGTTGACGCCAACATTTAGCGGCAGGATTTCGGCCAGCACCAAATTAGTGTGGTCGCCATCATACTAACTGTATTGAAGAACTGGGTGTAATAAGAACTCTATATCCCAGCAGTCACTGCGCAGTACTTTTTCTACGGGAAAATAGTAGAGTCGGGGGCTGGTTTCCGTAGTTGTCCTATCGACTGATTTATTTGATTTTATCGTGATAACAATTTTAGTATTGGTCCATATATAAAGCGCACTGGATTATACGGCGCCCTGTCTATTTTGGAGAATTTTTTTTGACTTTTATGCGCGCCTTATAGTCGTGAAAATACGGTACATCCACCCAGTTGGGCGTGGGACTGTTCATTGGAGCTGCGCCGCCCTCTAGGGCTCAGAATAGACAAATGCGACCAAACGCAACGAAATGCGACGCCAGCGTTGGAGGAACATTTGAAGCAAGCATCTCAAGCGACTCCGATTTCCGGATTTCTCACCCGATGGACTGGTCTCGCCCTCCCCCGAACGCCACATTTCGTTGGTGGCGAGGGAGAAGATGGTGACGGGGTTGCGGCCCTCCACCTGTCTCATCACGGGTTCCTGGCCCACTCGGCCCAGCAGCTGCACACGGTTAATTGCTGAGAAAGAAGGGGAGAGTGAGGAATGGCCTTAATCCCCCTTGAAAGTGGGAACGGAAGAAGGGACGTCCACTTACATCTCTCCAGGATGAGGCTGGAGTCGGTGGTGTTGTTTCGCAGCAGCTGCTTAAATACCTGCAAGTCAACAATTCCAACCAATTGCAACCGTGTGAAAATTCAATGCCTCCACTGTGCTTTTTCCACAGATTTATCTTCTTTGTTTTTAGGGAGGGGGTGGAAAAGTGCCCTGGAGAACTAGAGGCAGCATTTGATCACGGAAGCAGTGTTTGTTGTGCCAGACCAAAAAGCGTCCAAGTATTTTGGGAAATCCCACCTGCGATGAAGCTCTTCTTAACATGTTGTCTGTCTGTCTGTCTGTCAATTCTTGCTTGACTTGGTAAAAAGGTCAACGATGGCAAATCTGCAAAAAAAAGAACCCCTTTCGCAAGTGTCCTAGCAAACTTTCATGTCCTTTCCCTCCAATATAACGTTACATAATTCTCGGTGAGAGGTCTGTTTAACGAATGGAAATTGAACATCTAAGTTGATCCATTGAGCTTGGAGTGCATGTCGTGCGCTTCCACGCAGCATCCATCACCCCAGCGAGGAAGATTTGGGTTTTTTTGCCCGTGTTTCTTACGTCACAAGGTAAAATGTGTTTATTTGCATTTGCTGTCCAAAATTTTGTGTTAAAAAAATCGGTAGGTGGGCAAACGCGCGAGATCAAGTTGTGTTTAAACTTACCGAGAGGTAACCTCGCAGCTTCACGCGTTTCTCGGTCCGTCGTCGATTATCGTCCGACCACGGCAGGAAACTTGGATAAAGAAGTACGGTTCCGCCTCTTCAATTTTTTCCAATTTTTGCTTGCCATTGCATTTAGCACGCGCACATTGGTCGCTCGTAAATGACATTCAAGCAAATATTTATCAATAGTCGTTATTTTAATATACATTTTGACAGTGATATTTCTAAAACAGAGGGCCAAATGACTAAAAAAAGAGCTTTGTGTAGTAGTTTTTGCCTTTTTAATAACCCTGTTTTTAAAGGTGAATATAATAATAATAATAACAATAATAGTAATAATAATAATAATAATAAATCAATGAAGAAAAATGATCGAAAATGAACATCAGCATTGTCCAGTGCTATTGCGCAATAGTTCTACTGATGTTTCTTCCATTGGGTTACATTCAAACCAGCAGGGGGCGCCTTTCTGACAGCTGGGAGGGGCCGATGTTGGTGGGATGCGGACCAAGAAGAACTCCCACGCAGTGTTAAGACTTTCTCCAGTACTCATACACACACACACACACACGGACAGACAGAACGAACCAACAAGAGAGACGCGTAGACGGGCGCCGTCGACTTTGCGGACAGGCCGTCATGTCGCTTCTTCTCATTTACGTTTGGACGGCTTTGGGTGAGTTTATGGAGGAAGGGAGGGGGACTGGGGCTTGGTTTGCTTCCCAACTTGTCATGTTTTCCACTTTGCTGCCAAAAAAGGCAACAACAACATGGCTTCTAACGGAAAGCACACGCCGCCGGCTATGACTCAAGTTGATGGACTTGACGGTAGCCGGCCGGGATGTTCGCCGGGGGCTTCAATTGTCGGCCGCAAGCGTGTGCGATGACTTACTTTTTGGACCGACCTTTTATGGCGGAGTCGTTGGGACGATCATGTTGATGATGATGATGAGGATGACGATGCGCCTCTCCCTCCCGGTTTTAGCGGCGCTGTGGTGTCCCACCTGGACGCAGACCCCCGAGTTGGCGGGCGTGTGCACGGAGGGCAGCTGCTACCCGGCCACGGGTGACCTCCTCATCGGACGCGCCCACAAGCTGGAGGCCTCGTCCACCTGCGGACTGCGAGGGAGCCAGCCTTTCTGCATCGTTGGGCACCTGGAGGTGAGCCGGCGAGCCCCAACCAAAATAGGAGCGCCATCGAGGCGCCGGGCCCCACCAATTCTCGCAGCGGCTCCGTTTTGATTTCGACACATCCTGGGAAGGGGGGGGGGGCGACGATTTGAGTGAATCGCCTGCGTGCTCCGTCAATTGTTCTCTGGACGAGCTTTTTTTTTGCAACCCGTCCGTGGGTGCTCATGCTCGGGTTTTCTCACTGTTACGGCGAGTGGGAGACAAGACGTTCCCGTGTGGACAATAAAAAGCACTATGCGGTGGGCGGGCGGCACAAATGTCGGCCTGTTTCCGCCAAAACGCCGGCGGCGGCGGCGGCGTGACGTCAAGGTTTTCGTGATGAGTCGCACTGTGGGGTGTCTTTGTGCACCGGGATGAGCAAAGTCTTCAAATATGTGCAATTGAATGAGAGGAAGTGGGGGGGGGGGGGGGGCGGAGGGGGCTCGATGGCTTAGGGTTGTTTTCAACCATACCAGGGGTCGGGAACCTTTTTGAAAGAGAGAGCCATAAATAATTCCTATTTTCAAATGTTATTCCTTCAGAGCCATACTCAAAATTTAAAAGTCATAATACATGAAAATGTGCATATTTTTTAGTCATTTAACATTGTTACGCTGTTGCTAATCAATGATTATCAATGAGAGAATAGATGCAGAAGACTCTAATGAAAAAAAATCAATGCCGCAGTGCCGACGTGACGTTCCTATTGGTACGTTCGGGACTCGGCTCGCTCACCACTGCTTTCCATATTTTAGCTCAGAGCCATATGCACCCATCAAAAGAGCAACATGTGGCTCCCGAGCCATAGGTTCCCTACCCCTGAACTATACCAATGTACAAGTGAGACCAACACAGAATAGAACAGCTAAACGTTTGTTTGCTTTCAAGAGCCATGCGAAGCATTTGTTACAGTCACCTTAGGGCTGAATTTTCTCAGGTGAACCAGACGCACACCCGACGTCCCGGTAGCTTCCCGATAGTACGTCTGGTCTGCCACGTGCGCGTCACGTCGGCAGGATCCCGTCGCGTGGTCTGAAAAGGCGACCGTTTGTTTGCTTTCTGCAATGTTTCATGGTCGGGGCCGTCAGGAAGAGACCAAGTGCTTCCAGTGCGACTCCGGGGAGCCGTACGACCGGGACGTCAACCCGCGGAGCCACATGGTGGAGAACGTGGTCACCACCTTCGGCCCCAACCGCCTCAAGACTTGGTGGCAGTCGGAAAACGGTGAGTCCGACACGGGCGAGACGTTCCCGTGGGAAGCTGGCTAGTAATGAGGAGAAGGGGGGTGGGGGTGTCTTTGTCGGGGGGGGAGGGAGGGTGCTAAGGGGAGTGTAAGGTTGTAAGGCTGTAGCATAGGTGACAAACAGGTGTTTGCTTGTGTGTGTCCTTTGATGCATCAGAAGGAAAAGCTAATGTTAGCAAAGTCCAGGGGAAATGGACCTGCCGGGGGTTTATCCCCCAATATACGTGCACCAGCGGACTTATTAACAGGGAGTTAACATGTGGGAACAGATGTGTAAAGTGTGTCTAAAGCAGGAATCCCCATCATCTGCTTTGTTTTCCCCGGGGGAGTGGTGGGAAGGAATTTTCAACGGGGGGAGGGGGAGGGGACGTCAGCTGCAGGAAGCTGCAGATGCACTTTATCACTTTGGCCTCCATTTCCTAATCCACCAACCGCGACCTGTCCGAGATGACTCGCGCCTCTGCTGCCGCGTGGGCGTTTTCTACGATGGCGCACAAGCGCTCGCCCTGAAAAATGCGCTTTCCGTGTGACCTCATCGGATTGTCCCCTAGGAGGAAGCGTGGTGGGAATCACTTGGCCCCGTTTAGATTTCAAGGCGCAGATGTGCGTCGTAAACACACGCGTTGAAGCCAAAGTGCGCCAACTCAGACTGTTCATTTCCTGTGCGCAGGTGTGGAAAACGTGACCATCCGACTGGACCTGGAGGCCGAGTTCCACTTCACACACCTCATCATGACCTTTAAGGTGCGTCTTAAGTAATCGATTGTCGGGAAAGGGTCCCGCCAGACCCCGACAGCTGTGACGGAGAGCGCTGGGAAGAGAGCGAGGAGGAAAAGGCCGTTCCGTCACGGTGACGGCGGCCAGCTGGAAGCAAGCTGCCTCGCCCCGCCACCGTTGCGACGTGTGGTTTTAAGCGTGGGTGGAGGGCGGCCGGAGCGCTCCACCAGCGGGCCGCTCAGGTTTTTGCGCCGTGCCCGTTCGCAGACGTTCCGGCCGGCCGCCATGCTGATCGAACGTTCCATGGACTTCGGGAAGACGTGGCGGGAGTACCGCTATTTTGCGTACGACTGCCGGACGGCGTTCCCCGCCGTGTCCCCGGGGCCCGTGGTCAAGGTGGACGACGTCATCTGCGACTCGCACTACTCCGACATCGAACCCTCCACCGAGGGAGAGGTCCGTTTGACGGAAGGCGGCAAAACAAAGGCCACGTGCGGCCCCGACACCGACATCACGTCTCTCTCGCCTGGCCAGGTGATCTTCCGAGTGCTGGACCCCGCCTTTGAGATCGAGGACCCGTACAGCTTGAGGATCCAGAGTAAGACGTCCCCCGAGATAACCGTCTTCTTCTCGCTCCACGAGTTGACCCCGTCGGAGAGAGAGGACCGCTTCCTTCTTTCTAACCCCAGAGAAAAGTGCGGAAAATGCAGTCTGGGAAATGAGGTCAGGCAGGAAGAAAAGCCTGGGAAGGAATTTCACATGTAGAGGCGGATATGTCCACGTACACGTAGCGGACTTTCGCGCCCAACTCAGAACAACCAAAAATACGCCTTTTTCCCAAATTCTCTGGACACGTGGCGAGGGGTCTCTCTCTCTCTGTCTCTCTCGTTTTCTCTCTCAAACGGAAACAAATGTGAGCCAAAAGAATCTGGCCATTTCAATGGCGGCTTATCCCGTTTGGGGATCAAAAGAAGTTGGGGTCCGTCTTCGCCGACGTGAGGGGACAGGGAAGCGCCGGCTAAGTTGCCGGTGGATTTGCGGGCAAGCCAGTCAGGGTAACAAAGCATTTGCGTTGGTGGCACGCAACACGCAAAGGCGTGGGTGGCTGGGGACAGACTTACTAGCACGCGCCAATCAAAGTTGGGGCTTGTTTGCGCTTAGGATAACGCTTCCCCCTGAATATGAAATTCATTCATTTCTCCCAATCGTCTCTTCAGACATGCTGAAGATTACCAACTTGCGCATCAACTTCCTCAAACTGCACACGCTGGGCGACAACCTGCTGGACACGCGAGAGGAGGTGACGGAGAAGTACTACTACGCCGTCTACGACATGGTCGTCCGCGGCAACTGCTTCTGCTACGGCCACGCCTCCGAGTGCGCCCCCATCGACGGAGCGCCGACGGGGGGCGAGGGCATGGTGAGAGGAATGCCAATTCCGCCTCCGCCGTTGCCGCCGCCGCCGCCACCGCCGATGCGTCCCAGGCGGACCCGTGGCGCCGAGGAGAACGTCTCCTGAGCAGCTTCCGTCTGGTCTGGTCTGGCCCAGGTCCACGGCCGCTGCGTGTGCAACCACAACACCGAGGGCCTGAACTGCGAGCGCTGCAAGGACTTCCATCACGACCGGCCGTGGAGGCCGGCCGAGGGCCGGAACACGCACGCTTGCGAGAGTACGCTTTGAAAGAGCGCCGTCCGGGGAAAGTGGACGGCGTGCTAAAAAGAAGTTTGGGCCTGCCTTCTCCTCAGGGTGCGAGTGCAACCGTCACTCCGACTCCTGCCACTTCGACATGGCCGTCTACGTGACCACGGGCAACGTCAGCGGCGGCGTGTGCGACGACTGTCGCCACGACACGGTGGGCCGCCAGTGCGAGCAGTGCGCGCCCTTCTTCTACCGCCACCCCGACCGAGACCTCCGGGACCCCGCCGTCTGCGAGCGTGCGTTCCGTCCGTCGTCGCTCGGGCGGCCGGGTGCCGATCCGGCCGGCCGTTCCATCCTCCGGCTCCACTCACCGGAATCTTTTTTTCCCCCCGAAGCTTGCAACTGCGACCCGGTGGGCTCGCTGCGGGGGGGTCTGTGCGACGCCAGGACCGACGTGGGCGCCGGACTGATCTCGGGCCAGTGCCGTTGCAAAGGCAACGTGGAGGGGGCGCGCTGCGACCACTGCAGACACGGACACTACGGACTGGGACAAGGGCCGCACGGATGTCTGGGTAGGCAAAAGCACCCTCGCCGAGAGCGGCGTTCTGCTCCGCGGGGTGTATTTGAAAAGGAGAAAGCTCCATGATGATTTTGTCCGATTCCCACGACGTGGTCGGACATTGACGGGCTGACTTTTGTTTGGCGCGCTCGGGCAGCCTGCGCCTGCAATCCACTGGGAACGCTGCCGGGAGCCGACTCTTGCGACTCGGAGTCCGGAAAGTGTTACTGCAAGCGGCTGGTCGGAGGACACGAGTGCCACCGCTGTCTGGTAGGTAGACGGTCTCGCCCGGCGGTCTCGCCCGGCGGTCTCGCCCGCCCGCCGGCCGTCCGTCTGAACGCGCCAGTATCTACCGTAGGCGCAACACTGGGGCCTCTCCAACGACATGGACGGATGCAGAGCTTGCGATTGCGATCAGGGAGGAGCCCTCAACAATAAGTATGTCGGCTAACTCACCGTTACGGTCGCGGAGTCAGAGTCGAGCGTTCCACGACGAGGTGACCTTCCGCAGCTGCGACCCGGCGTCCGGACAGTGCGAGTGCAGGGAGCACATGTTCGGCCGGCGCTGCGACCAACTGGAATCCGGCTACTACTTCATCGCCCTGGACCACTACACCTACGAGGCGGAGGACGCCCACCACGGACCTGTGAGCACAGCAATCATCATCATCATCCAGGTCTTGAGAAAATGATTTTAAAAAGGACCGCCCGTCTGTTTGTCTGTCTGTCTGTCAGGGCGTGTCGGTGGTACACAGACCCCATCCTCTAGATCGCAGCCCCACGTGGACCGGGATGGGTTTCGTAAACGTACCGGAAGGGGCGTATTTAGAGTTCAACATCGACGACATCCCAGATTCCATGGACTACGACGTTCTCATCCGCTACGAGCCGCAGGTTAGCGTGACTCCATTTCGACCGACGTCGATGGTTCCATCGCCGTGACCCAGAAGCGCTTCGCATTAGCTTCCGGAGCAGTGGGAGCAAGTCAACGTGGAAGTCGGACGTTCGATCCCGCCTCCCGACGACTACCCCGCCCACTGCAGCGGCTCATTCAGCGACGGAGACGAGCAGTACGTCTCTCTGGCGCCCGGTTCCAGGTAACGGCCACCCGGCGTTCATCTGGCTCGCTCGTGGGGCGAGAGCCTATTTCCTAAAGCCCCGCCTCCTTCCCTCCCTCCCTCCCTCCTTCCTTCGCAAGACACATGTTGCTGCCAAGCCCCGTGTGTCTGGAGAAGGGGCAGAACTACAGCATTCGCCTCAGCTTGCCCCGCTACTCCTCCGAGAGCGACACGCAGAGCCCGTACACCCTCATCGATTCGGTAGGTTCGACGGCAAGGAAACGTGCCGTGCCGCCCCAGGACGGGTGGGTGGGTGCCTTACCTTCTTCTCTGGCGTAGCTGGTGTTGATGCCCAGAGTGCAGGAGCTGGAAATGTTCCGTGGCACGGAGGGCCGAGCGGCGTGGGACACCTTCGAGCGCTACCGCTGCCTGGAGAACAGCCAGAGTGTGGTCAAGAGCCCCACCACGGACATCTGCAACGACTACGTGTTCAGTGTCTCCGCGCTGCTGCACAAAGGAGCCATGCGTAAGGCCGGTCCTCTGACAAGTAGCGCCAGTTCCTCGTTCTGGCGCCAGTTCCTCGGTCCGGCGCCAGTTCCTCGGTCCGGCGGAATCCTTCCCTTTCAAATCCTCGTCTTTGTTTGACTTTTTCTAGCATGCCAGTGCGAGCCGCAAGGCTCCGTCAGTGCCGTGTGCGAGCCCAGCGGAGGCCGGTGCCAATGTCGCCCCCGGGTCGTCGGCAGGACTTGCGACCGCTGCGCCCCCGGGACCTTCCTTTTCGGCCCCGCCGGATGCAGGCGTAGGTTTTGGCCGGCCGTAGAGGAGACGGTTCCTTTTCTTTGGGGCGCGGCCGCAACGTGCCCCTTCTCGCCGCAACGTGCCTCTCTCTCGCCCCAGTCTGCGACTGCGACCCTCGAGGGTCAATCGGCGCGCTTTGCCACCCGTCCACGGGACAGTGCACGTGCGTCCCCGGGGCCACGGGCCGCCAGTGCGCCCACTGCCGAGCGGGATTTTGGGGATTCCCCAATTGCCGAGCGTGCCGATGCAACGGCCGCAGCGAAGCGTGCCACCCCGAGACGGGAGAGTGTCGAGGCTGCCGAGATCTGACCGCCGGACATTACTGCGAGAGGTAGGAGAGGGTGCCCACCCAACCCCACGGTCCCGGCTCATGGGATCGTCGCTCCTTGCCCCACGCAAAGGTGTCAAGACGGCTACCACGGCGACCCGGAGTTGGACTCCGGTGGCCGCTGCCGACCGTGCATGTGCCCCGACGGGCCCGGCGGCGCACGTCAGTTCGCCGACAGCTGCTACGCGGAGGCCGGGACCGGGCAGCTGCGGTGTGTCTGCAGCCCCGGCTACAAGGGTACGCTCGGGCCCACTCTGGACTACAACGGGGGTGGCCGACCGCGGTCCTCCGGAGCCGCGATCCGCTCCGTGTTTTTCCACGTCTCCCTCCGGCGACACACCGTTATCAAATCATCGGGATCGGCGGTGTCAAGCTGCCGATGACTTGATCATTTGATTCAGGTGTGCTAGAAGGAGGGAAGGAGGGAGGCTTAGGCAGATATGGAAACCAGAGCGGAGACCGGACGGCGGCTCTCCGGGACCGGAGCTGGCCACCCCTGCCTGGCCCGGACTCCAAATTCCATTTGCCGAGCTCTCCGCAAAGACCTTGCGCTTTTACTCCGCTCAGGTGCCCGCTGCGACGAATGCGCCCCGGCTCACTTTGGGGACCCGCTGGCGCCCGGCGGCCGCTGCTCGGCGTGCCGGTGCAACGGCAACATCGACGAGCACGACCCCGAGGCCTGCGACGTTCGGACGGGGGCGTGTCTCAAGTGTCTGCACCACACGGACGGCTCCGCCTGCCAGGACTGCAAAGCCGGCTACTACGGCACGTCGGCCAATCGGAGCTGCGGGAGTGAGTGGCCGCCGCGCGTAGCATCCGGCACGGAAAAAGCACCGGCCGGCCGTCGGTGGCGGACCTCCAACGACTTTGCTCTCGACCCGCCGGGGCGTCTCGCAGAGTGCACGTGCCACGCGCCGGGCACGGCCCCGCACGCCTGTTCCTCGCCGGACCGGTGCCAGTGCGACCGGCGCAGCGGGCAGTGTCCGTGCCTGCCCAACGTGGTGGGCCGGAACTGCCAACGCTGCGCCGAGGACACGTGGAACATGACGAGCGGGACGGGTTGCCGGCCATGCGACTGCGACGCCGTCCACTCCTACGGCTCCTCCTGCGACGAGGTGAGCGCCGAAGAAAATCATTCTCCTCGGGGTAAGAGCGCGTGGCCAAGGTCCGTCCGGCCGGCCGGCCGGCCGGTGGGAATGGCTGCTCTGGCTTTCCAGCCGGCCAGTGGGAATGGCCGCGCTGGCTTGCGCTCCGTTTTGCTAACCCTAACCAGCACAAGCCGCGGCGAGACGCTCCTTCGTCAATGTCGACGTGTGTTTGCTTTGAACCCTAGGTGACGGGGCGGTGCTCCTGTAAACCGGGATTCGGTGGCAGGACCTGCCGAGAATGTAGGGAGCTCTTCTGGGGGGATCCGGAGGTCGAGTGTCACGGTACGCCAAATAGGAGCGCGGGGGGGGGCGGGGCAAGGCGAGGCGGGGCAGTGGTTTCGCGGCAATCGACCAGTCTTCAACAAGACTCACTCTCGCCCCCTAAGGGTCAAAGTGGTATCGTGTGAGAACAGACATTGGATTAGCTGCTTATTCCAGGAATGACCTTGTGTTCCCAGCTCATGAGAACCAGATGTTCTCAGTCTTCTCTCTTTTTTTTGGCTCATCCCAGCAACGGCCTCATCACTCTGCGGGAATCCTTAACAATTGGGCGCTAAAAGTTGTTCAAACCGTGGGGCGGTGCCAAGTGGCCAAATTGTTGCATGGGAGGAGGGCGTGGCGCTCCACCGCCGTGTGAGAGACAGTCGTAGCTTCCACATTTGAGAGCTGTCAACTTGAAAGCCCAGCTCGTCTGTACATTGTTGAGTGGGAGGAGACTTGTCTCCTTGCCGGGCCTCGCCAAAGTCGAGTCCGCTTGAAAAAGCCTTCAATCAGGCAAACAAGCACGGGAGGAGGCGGCGGCGGCGGCAGCATTCCTTTGCAGGCTTGTGATGTAACTAAGGGGCACTTGGGGGCTTAGTCTGCTCCGTCGCCCTATGTCAAAATGGGGCTATTTCCTCAGTTCTTCACCAGGCGAAGCCGGCCGGCCGGCCCTCTTCATTTTTGCCCGTCCTCTTTTGCCGCAGCTTGCGACTGCGACGCGCGTGGGATCTCTAGCGAGCAGTGCGATCGGGCGACCGGACACTGCACCTGCACCGAGGGCGTTTCGGGCCCCCGCTGCGACGAATGCGCCAGGGGCTACCGGGGGGACTTCCCGGACTGCCGGCCTTGCCACCGGTGCTTCGCCAACTGGGACGGGCTGGTCCGAGAGCTCGCCGACCAGACGCGTCGATTGGAGGCCGAGGCCAGCCGGATGCGGACCGACGGCGTGACGGCGCCGTACAAAGACTTGGTGGCCAGCTTGGACGGCCACATCGAGGCGCTGGGGGAAATCGTAGAGAGAAACCCCGCGGCGGCCCAGCTGGTGGAGAACCAGGACCTGATGCATCGGATCGCGTAAGTGTGCAGACGCGTGCATCCATGCTCCCTCCGAAGCGGTCCTTGAATGGAGGTCTCCTTCTCAGCGGCGTCATGTCCTACGTGGACGGCAAGCTCAACACCACAGAGGAGATCCTCCACGTCCTTCGGAGCGACGCCAACGCCACCGACGGCAACCTGGACGAGCTGACGGAGCAGGCCGACGGGTTGGGGCGCCTTGTCCAGGAACTCAGACAGCGGGTGTTTGATGCCAAGAACGCCAACTTGGAGGGTGCCCATTTACACTTCTTGCAACTTTTGAACGGAGCGGTGGGTGCAAGACCTTGACGAGTTCTGGGGATTTTTTTTTTTAAAGGTGCCACGGACACGATCGCCGAGGCTAGCGAGGAATCGCTCCAGGCGGAAATCCGAGTGAACGCCTCGACCGTCGACCCCGGCAATGCCGTGCGACGGTCGGCGTCGCTTCGTGAGGCGACGGAGGAGAAACTGAACGGCAGCCAGAAGGAGTTTGATCGCCGGCATCAGCGGAACGCGCAGAAAATAGACAAGCTCCAGAAGGAGACGGACAAGCTCCAGTCGTCGGCTCTGAGCCAGAAGGTGAGAGCCGACGGGCGCCCGTCATTTGCTCCGGAAAAGAGCCGTTCGCTCTGCGTCGGCGCAGGTGTGCGGCGGCCAGGCTCGGGGCGACGAGTGCCTCGGCTCTTCTTGCGGCGGATTGGGCTGCGCCGAGGGGGACGGCGCTACTCGCTGTGGCGGAGAAGGATGCCAGGGCGTCGTCTCCGCCTCCCAGAGGGCTCTTCGGTCGGCCAAAGAACTGGACGGGGCCATCCTCGCCGCCGCCAAGCAAGCGGACGAGCGCTCCAGAATGGCCAGTGGACGCCTTTGCCGGCCCCTTGCCTTGTCTCGGACTTTTGGCGACGCGTGGACTGCCGCTGCCTTTCAGGTGTGGGAGGCCAGCAACGGCGCCAGGGAGGCCAAAGTCCACACTCGGCAGGTGCTGATCAAGTCCAACCGGAGCAAAGAGCGAGTGGAGCAGAGCAACGAGCAACTGCGACGCCTCATCCGAGACATGAGGGACCTGCTGACGGGTAAGGGGGCTCCGCTTCGGCCCGCCGGGCCGGAGACGGACCGCGCCACCGACACCTCTGGTCCGCCGCGCAGACGACAAGGTCAACGCGTCCGTCGTGGAGGCGGTGGCCGACCACGTCTTGGCGTTGGAGATGCCCACGTCGGCGGAGAAGCTAGAGGAGCTCACCGCCGAGATCGGGGAGAGGGTCCGCGCCCTGACCGACGTCGAGAGCATCCTCAGCCGGAGCGCCGACGACGTGAAGGCGGCCGAGGAGCTGTCGAGGCGGGCCCGGGTCGCCAGGTAAGAACGGTCGGCGGGGGAACGGGTAGCGGCCGATGGGACTGGACCGTGCTCTGGTCCGTCAGCGGAGAGGCGGGAGACCTGAAGGAACGATCCGACGCGGTGAAGACGGCTCTAGACGAGATGGAGAGGGCGCGGGCTCTCGCCGCGGACGCCGTTCGATTGGCCCAGAACGACACAAAGGGAACGGAGGATTTGTTGCTTTCCGTGAGTTGCCTTTGGGCTTGGCCTTGGCTTTAGGCTTCGGTTAGGGCACAGGTGGCAAACTGATTTCAGAAAGGGCTAAGAGGGTGCAGGTTTTGCCTCCCCGCTGAAAGCTACAGCGCGGACACTTAGGCCAATGGGGAGGTCTGCTGGAAAGAAGCAGCACCTGACGACGGCAATCAACCCATTCCAGTCGGAAGAGGACAGATTGGCCAAAAGGTGTCGTCTTGGTGCCCGGGAACCAAAAAGCGCACCCGCTCGGCCCTTTCCGGAAGGAGTTGGACACCTATGGGTCGGGTCGGGGCGTGGCTAACGTCCAACCGTTTCAGGCCGACTCGGAGACGGCCGAGTCGGAGCTACGTCTGGGCAACGCCACGGGTCGCTTGCTGCGGCTGGAGCGCGAGGCGGGCCTCCTGAGGCGGAACCGGCTGGAGGCCGACGGCCTGGCGGAGACGGCGGAGCGCGGCGGCGAGCGGGCCGAGAGGGATGCCGAGGAAGCCCGGCAGGTGGCGCGCAAACACGACGCCACCCCCCAGGTACTCCGTCTCTCGTACGGGAGCCTGACGCTTGTCCCTCGCCCGCCAAGGAATTGGACTCGGAGGTCAAGAACAGAGTGGAGGAGGCGGAGGACTTGATGGAGGACAAAGGGGAGTCGGTGCTGCGGGCCAGGAATCGAGCCGACCGCTTGCGGAGCGAGGCCGGCGACCTGCTGGCCGAGAGTAGCGGCAAGTTGCAGAGGCTGCGAGGTGAGCGGACGCTCGCCCCGAGGGCGTGGCGTCGTGGCGCGCCGCTGGCCGTGGCGTCACGGCGCGGCGCTTTGGTGCTTTCAGAGCTGGAGATCTCCTACGAGGCCAACCAGAGAATCCTCCACGCCAAAGCCGCGGAGCTGGCCCAGTTGGAGGAAGACGCCCGCCGCGCCCTGGACGACATCAGCCATAAGGTGATGCTGTACAGCACCTGCCAGTGAGGAAGAGGAGGAGGAAGAGGAAGAGGAGGAGGATCCAACCGAGGCAGCGGCCAGCCAACCCGACCAGTGATGACCGTTTTTCCGCTTTCGGTCATTTTGACCACTACACGCCAAACGGACCTCGCGCACCAAAACCAAAGTGTCACCAATACACTATTCACTCACTCGCTATGTGCTAATTGTATTGAGCACTGGTGGAGTATTTTACACGACAAAACATTCAATGGTTTGACATGTACGTTCATTCTAATTTGAAAGGCTTTGGGGAACTGAGATTTGGATGAACTTTGGTGTATCTAACCTCCAATTTTCTTAACATGGCCGACGAGGCCGAGAGGTACAGTATTGACTGACCAATGATTCCAGTCTCTTGTCCAACAATATTTGTTTATGGAATCCTATTTAACCAAACTTTGGATGCAAATATATACTACTAAAGATGAGAAAAACTGCTTTCAGTCAATCACTGGGATGATTTTTTGTAATAATAAAGCAGCTCGACCCACATACACACTTTAGCAGCAGTGTTTATTCCTGTAAAATAGAGGATAGAAAAAAAACCTCAGGTAGAAAGAAGCGCCACGGACAAGAACGGGGCGGGGCCAGGCCGGGTCAGACCGGATGAAAAGCCAAAAGAGACAAAGCAAGTCTCCTATCGGCGGTTGCCGGGCCAGCGGGGAGGCGGGGCCCCTTCCTCGGCGGCCCAAGCGGGCGCCGGGAGCAGCTGGCCGGCGTGCAGGTGCTCGTTGACACGGAGCCGACAGCCGTCCCGCAGCATGCGCAGCGCCACGCGGGCGATGTTGCGCGAGTCGTCCAGGCCCGAGTGGGGGCGGCCCTCGTACTGCAGGCCCAGCTTGGCCAGCATGGTGCTCAGCTTGATCTGGATGTGGGGGACCTTTTGGCGAGGGATACAACGCGTTACTGGCTTCCAGTCAAAAGCCACGCCCGCGGCCTCCGCATTGTCAGCGTGGCTGCGCGGACGGCCGGCCGCCGTCTCATTTATGCTCTCGGCCAACTGAGGTCATGTCTCTCAGCGAGGCTGCCGTTTGATTTACACGGTCAGCACCGATTTGGAATCTTAGTCAACTGAGGAGGACGCAAATGGACTTGGTGACTTTTATCAGCCACACATCTCCCTCTGCTGGCCGTTAGCCGAAGCGCAAGGCTTTTGATTGGGGGCTGCAAAAAGCACGAAAGCGATGCACATTGCAGAAGAGTTGGTTGGAGAGGAGTGCTTTAAAGTTTGGCGCAAATGCGCTCATTTGGATGAAGAAATGTCGACCGAGGCAGCCAGCAGCCATGATATCCGCGTCAAAAATGAACCCGCGGGCCGTTTTATCATTAAGCATTGGACAGCTGATCTCAAATCATTGCTAAATCACTTACAAGAAGTACTACTTCACATCAAATGTCCTAAAAGACAAAGCTAAAGCACTCTGTGCATTGTTCAATTCTTGAAATCAAACATTTTCTACTTGTATCATTTCGATTGATCCTCACCCGTATATGGAGACTTTTGTTTTTAGAGAGCAAGAGATAGATAGACACGTCCATTCTCTTCTATGTCATGGATGTCACGACACCAAAAGAATGGCTAAATTATTTGTTTTCTAGATTGAACTCAAGTCAGCCTCCAAGGGACAATATTTAACTTGAAGGAATGCATGATTTCATCTGGTCTTTCAAATTGAATGGCAACAAGAAGTCACCTGGTTGACAGTAAAAAGTCCAAAAGTCAAACCTTGTAGAAGTTTCTGTAGGCTTTGCGTATGTTGATCCACCTCCTCGCAAACTGCGGGTACCGGATCTGGCTGAGGCGACATTGGATGTTGAGAAACTTGCTCATGTCCCAGGCGCTGCACATGACCAGAAAAAAAAAAACAATCAGGATCTGAAGAGTTGGGGGCGGGGCGAAAACATTAAGATGGGGGTGGTGCCAGGGCAGGAAGGGTTAGGGGGTTGGCGGTGCCACAACGTTATGATTATTATGATGATTATTTTTTGCCTTCTCAAATCAAAAAAGTGAAAGTGTGCCACTCACCCGTCTGTGAGAAAAGTGTATTTGTATCGAGTGCCTAGCTCCTTCTCTTCCAGCCACTTGACCGCCTGCTTGAGGACCAGCGGAAAGGGCTGGGCCGCGTTCACCGTTTCCTGGGTGGTGGGGCGCGACAAAAACAAAGACAAACACAAACACAAAGGATGAGGTGACGCAAAGGAATGGCTGGTGAGCAATCACTTGTCATGTCATTCATTTCAAGGCTCCAGCCGCCCGTGAAAAAAAGCAAAGAAAAGGCACCTGCGTTATTCCCGTGAGCTGGACGCAGAAGTCTGACAGTTTGGAGCACAGTTCCGGTTTAACGTATTCCTGAAAAGTCCCCGCCTGAGGACAAAAGAAAATGCGCTCAGGTACCCGGCCGGGCGCTGGCCAATTGGGATTTGGGGGCTGATTCCTCTCTTACAATCTCCAAAGTTCGCGTGTTGATCAGCACCATAGGGAACTCGATGATTTCGTGCACAAAGTCCGGCGGGTTGTCCTCCTCGCACGTGGCCTCAAAGTCCACCACGCAGATGTAGTCGTAGTAGGCGTCCGCCTGCCCGGCGTCGCCCGCCGCCGCCGCCGACGATGTCAACTTCTGCTTCTTGTAGTGGCTCTTCAGTCGCTTCTTCATCACGTCTTTGACGCCTCTGCGTTGACAAAACAAGGCCAGTCCAGCGGGCGCCCGCTCGCTCGCTCGATCGGTCGCTCGCTCGCCCCTACCTGGTGTCCAGCTTCAGCTGAGATAGCTTGAGACGAAGCTCCTCCTTGGACATGCGGTTGATCTGACCGTTAGCCAAGGAGATCTCCTTGTACACGGCGTGGCTGAAGTCACTGTTAGATGCCCGGGGAGCATCTTCCTTTTCTTTGGGACATATGGTGCTGCCAGGTTTCAACTGAGAAACAATAACAAGGCCAGGTCATTAGCGTTAATACAAGTACAGTGGTACCTCGTCATACGACCGCTCGTCATACAAAATTCTCGTCTTGCGCGAAATGCGTCTAATTTTACTTCTATTAAACACATTTTATTACTATTAAACCACTCGTTATTTATGACTTTGTCAATATATGGCGAATTAGAAGAAATAAAACATTTTTTTCCAATCCAATATCCTGTTTTTGGTGTTTTTTTCAGCGGGTTGGAACGAATTAATTTGTTTTCCATTCATTTCAATGGGAAACGTCCGCTCGAGTTACGGGAATCTCGTCATACGATCTCAGTGTCAGAACGGATTACGCTCGTATGTCGAAATACCACTGTACCTGCCTGGTGTTATGATATTTAAAGCAGACGGAGACCAGATTGTGAAACTTGGTTGTTGTTTTTTTTAAACTCTTTTTTTTAGGACTACGTAGCCAGGGGAAATGACTCGGTTTTCTCGTGATGTACATTTCTTATAGCAATCTTGATCCTGTCATCATTTAGCTGCTAAGAAGCTGACGTGGGGTTATTTTTTTGTCCTAAGGACTGAGTAAAAGCACAGCAAGCACGAATCTCGATCCCATGTTTCACGAAATGGTCTCAAATTCGCAGTTGGTGTGGTCTCATAGCTTTGATAACTTCCGACAGGAAAAATGGATTTTCCGTTTTGACAGCAAGGCTGGAATCACGAAGAAAGAAGCCCCAAATACCTTGTTGTCATCGTCTCCGTTTGACACGTTTACGTTGCCGTCCGCGCTGTGAATATTTTCCTTGTGGTCGTCCATTGAACTCGATCCAAATCTAAAAGAAGCACATTTAGCCTCGTCGCGCTAACAGGGAGCGCTACCAAACATCGGAAGTGATTAAAGGCGCACTCCGAGTTTGAAACGCACTATCGTCACTTGTAACCGCACAAAGTCAAATATTTGAATAGTTTAGTATGCATTAAATGTCACGAAAAGGTCGTTGTCAAGATCGGGCGACTGATATTACCAGTTACACAGCATGAATGATTTTTCTTTCAACTTTTCAACCTCAACTTCCGCTTGAGTGTTAGAGCAAATGAAAATGAACAGCGCTACCCTGTGGTCGGGTGGACAAACTGTAGCTCATTTCCTTCCTCCATATACATAGTGCATATACAATACTTCCCCATTTGGAGACAAGCGAGCGTGTGATGTCATTTTATTTCACTCCCTAGTGATGCTTTGGGGAGCATTTCATGAAATACAGCATGTTTTACATGTTTTATTTATTTATGTATTACAAAAGACATGGTCCAGAGTATCATGGGAGACAAATGCTTAAAAATGTGCGCTTTTTGTGACTTTAAAAATGAAGAAATGACGCGTGAAAATAGATCTTTTTTTTCCTTACGGTCTTTAGACGGGAAAGAAAGGCGCCAACTGTGAGATCTGGTTCAAGCTCCAGTTAACATCGACAAACAACCCTCCCTCATTCCAAGTATACGTACATAACGCTGCATTCAGGTCACACTGAAGACCACAGGACGTTTCCACTCCTGTTTTAAGTGGTGAAGGCCACTTGGGAACGGTGAAGCATCACCATTTAACCACCGTCATGTTCTGTGTTGTAGATTCCTCAGGGGAAGAGTACAAGAAGAAGAAGAAGAAACAGAGGAAAAACAAGCCGGAAGGAATTTATGAAAAAAAAAATAACAATAGATTTTATGGCAGTCAGGAACACTTTAAACTTTAAGTGCTGATGTTCCCATGTCCGCACGAACACAACGCAAAATGTGACAAAAGGCAGTTCAGGACAATGTTTTTTTTCCCTTTTTTTTTTTCTCTCCCCTTCCCCCCTCGATTCACCTACGTGCGTTAAGAGCCCGCTCGGACTCGAGCGTGTCCGTCAGTGCGTCAAGAGCAGTCGCTCCAGCGCGCACTGCAAATGTTCCGAGTTCTTCCACAGCAGCGCCAGGAGGGACACGCCCACGCAGGTGAGCGCCAAGCGCAGGCGGCTGCGCAGGAGCGGGGCGGCGAACTTGGCCGCCGTGGACACGCACACCAGGATGACGGTGGCGAAGGCCAGCATGATGTTGATGCACTTGCCCAGCAGCACCTTGGCGTCGGCGTTCTCCAGCTGCGCCGTCTGCTGCTGCTGTTGCTGCAGCTCCAGCTTGGCCACGCGGGTCTGACACGACTCCAGCACCTCCTGAAGAAGTGCCGGCGGCAAACGGTTTAGGGGGAGGAGCCGCCGGCAGAGCCGTCGGGGCGACCGCCTCACCTGGATGTCCCTGGCCCTCTCGTAGGCCTGATAGGCCACCTTCTCCTCCACGCTAGCCAGCTCTTGCTTCAGATTGCCGGTCTCGTGCTGGTGGAGCTCCGTCAGGTCGTTGAGCTGCTCTTCCAGGCGCTCGTACCTGACGAGGTCAATGGTGCTGAAAGGGGAGCGGTGGGGAGCGGTGGGGAGCGACGGCGCTCACCTGTAACGCTCCTCCTGCAGCACTTGGGTGAAGTACCCGTAGTCGTGCCTGAACTGCACTTCGAGCGCCCGGATGTCGTCCCCCAGGCAAGTCTGCGCCTCCCGGACGCGGCGGACCGTCTCCAGGACTTCCGGCAGCCGGCCGTCGGAGCGGGAGGTGGCGGCGGCGGCGGTGGCGGCGGCACCGGATCCGCCCGCGGGGTTGCCGTTGGAGTCGATGGAGGCCGAGGTCCCGGTGGAGCACTCGTCGTCGCTTTGGTACTTGCCGGCCTTGGCCACGACGGTGGCGCTCCCGCTCAGGCCCCGCCCGCCCCCCTCGCCGCGCAGCCCCGAGCCGGCGTCCATGCCCTTGAGGTGCGCGATGTTGTCGGCGCTGCCGTACTTGTTCCGAATGAGGTTGGCCAGGCCGCGCGACTTGTTGAAGAAGAAGGGCGCCGAGAGCGAGACGCCCGGCCCCACCGTCTTGACTTTGTCCAGCGCGGGGTGGCGGGCGGGGGCGCCCTCCTTGGAGTGAGCCCCCGCGTCGCCGCCGCCGGCGCCCTCCTTGCAGTGAGCCCCCGAGTCGCCGCCGGTGCCCTCCTTGTGGCCGGCGGGCTTGCCGTTGGCCTCGCTCTCCTTGGCGCGGCGGTGGTACCGCTCCAGCTTCCTTTGCAGCCTGGCCACGGAGTGCGCCGACTTTTGGTTCTTCTTCTCAAACACTTGACGGATGCGCACCACCTGGGTGGGGACGTGTCAACGGCACCAGCCAATGGAATGAGCCCGACTCGAGCCCGACTCGAGCCCCGCGTTTCATCTGCACCTGTTGCTTGTCGGCATTGTTGACCAGCTTCAGGTACTCGGCCACGTTCTGGTCCCGCGCCGCCTGCTCCACTTTGATCTGCTCCGTCACCTAAGATGGCAGGCGGGACTGTTTGTCAACATTCCCAAAGCTTGCGACGGCCAATATCAGATGTCGTTGGAAGGCCATTTCATTGGATTCGAGCGTGGCCACTGGGAAAGCTGGCCGGTCGGCCGGGCGGGGATTTTGCAAGAGATGATGTCGGCGTCACATTCATCTTGGGCTCTCACCTTGAGTATCTTCTGCTGCAGGCTGTCGATGCCCAGCGCCCCCTTGTTGAAATCCAGACCCACGCCGCCGCGACCCACGGCATCCACCGCGTCCAGGTTGGACTCGGAGCCGCCGCGCCGCATGGGCACCGTGACTCCGAGGACGTGGCAGCCGCTACGATCCACCTGGGTAAAAGTGTGAGGAATTAAAACAAAACCAAAAAAAATCTATTCTGTTAAGGTGTGTGTATATATATATATATCTATATATGTTGCACAGTTTCAAATCTGTCTCAATCGGTGTACACGTGTGTTTTGCTTGGAAATAGACAAGAGGTGGCTAGACTTTGACTGGTGTCCACTAGCAATACACACACGGCTGAAAAGAGAGTGCTACGTCTTACGCAACAAAGGCCCCTGTGATGTCAAGGTGCTCATTGAAATACTTGACAATGAGCACAAGTGGAATAGACCGTCAGCGGGCTGCATTCGTTGACCTTTGTCGTCCTCTTATCTTGCCGCTCTCGGGATAAAAATGGAATTTTAGCACTGAACCGCTGTAGGCTTTAACGCAGCACACCATGCAACAAATTAAAATAAATAAATAATAATAACCAAGCCGGTTTGCGTCGCCAAGCGGCCAAAAAGGTCAACAAAGGGGGAGGGGACATAGGGCAGAAGCTATGCTAAAATGACCAACTCTAAATTACAACTACATTTAGATTCATAGCACGTGTGCACCAAAACACAAGGAAAAAGGAAAAGGACGGTGGAAGGTGAAAAAAGCCCAGTGGAAGGCCGGCCTCGGGTTGCTCCAAAGTACGCTTAGCTGGTGCCAGCCCCGGACTGCCATTGGCGGATGCTTTGGATGTCTAACACCGTCAATGGCAGCTGCAGAAATTACATTACGCTAGTACCAAAAAAAAAATCTAAAATCAAAACAGGAAGTCATGTTTGTTCTGCTGTGCCGCAGAGAATCAATCCACGTGAATCCGGAGACAATGGTAACTCGTGAGGAAGTTAATGACAGCTAATATAACAACATACAAAATGCTGTCATTAAACAATTTAAATGCCTTCCTTCGTTTTGGTCAGACGACGACGACATGTGCCCCCACGTGTAGCTGGAGATTTAAAAAAAATAAAAATAATGCAACCCCCCCCCAAAAACTGTTGTAATCCCTCCTCTTCTCTACTCTCGTAATCCTGACAATTTAATCTCGGAAAGATTACAAGGCAACCCGAGCTTCATTTTTTTTCTTTTTCGGGGAAAAACGCTGAGTCGGCATGCACTTTTGACCACGCAAAAATGAGAAAATCCATGTCAGGTGTTTGAATATATTGCAAGGAAAAACTAAAAATAACACGCATTTGCAGAGCTGTTGGCTTCCTGAAGGTGTCAGAATTTTTTTAAATATTTTTAATAGTGTAGTTAAAACTATTTCAGGGTCAAATGTCTTCCAAAAATATGAGCATCAAATCAAAATACAAAAAAAAAAAAACATTTACCAAAAAGCTATTTTCCCAAAACAGTTGCTTTTAGTACAAG
The DNA here is from genome assembly GCF_051989625.1 of Stigmatopora argus. NCBI lineage: Eukaryota > Metazoa > Chordata > Actinopteri > Syngnathiformes > Syngnathidae > Stigmatopora > Stigmatopora argus. The sequence continues at coordinate 9,277,936 of NC_135409.1, read as the reverse complement.
CAGTACACTTTTGACTGTAAATTACTCATCAAGTACGGTAGAAAGCAACTTTGTGGGTGAATGAAACAAGAGCATCTTATCTTATATTTGATTTGCTGGCCTTGAAATATAAATGACACTGCTTTTTTTTGGAGTAATAATGACCGCAAGACACCCAAAATGTGAGGCCGACGTTCTGGATTAGGCAAGCGGGCGGTCAAATTGGAGTTTACGATTGTCTATTGATGCTTCGAAAAGGGCCTTTTTTCCTCCATTTGTGCTATTTCCATAATCCCATCGAGGACATTTAGAGATCAAACTAAAGACATGCGTTTCTCTCTCTCTCTGCCACTGTATCAGCTGCTTGGGCATGACTAATGTGTGTGTGTGTGTGTGTGTGTGTGTGTATCACTTTAACAGGCAGCGTATTCGCAGTCTATTTAATCCGCAGCGTGTTACTCACACACCCTGGCACCGGTGTGTGCGCGCATCTACGGACGTCAGGATTAGCCCACATTATCTGGCTAATCCGTCGGCATCGAACTCGCGCAGTTGCCGCGTCGCATCGGGATAGAGGAGTGCGGTCGCCGTGACGACGCAGAGCGACGACTATAAGGCGAACGGCGTCTACTGGCTCCAATGTTCCCTCTAATTTTTCGTTGGTCTGGGCAGAAAGACAACCTCCCAGTGTGAGCGACATCATCGGTACTCGGATGATTCGCCTAAAGACGTTTCGCCGACGGACGTTTGACAGACGGGCAGGTCGCCCAATGGACATTCCGCGAACGTTCATTCGGCGACCTGTCCGTCTGTCAAACGTCCGTCGGCAAAACGTCTTTAGGCGAATCGTCCGGTCACGACATCATCATTGCTCGCTATGGGCACACCAGTATCACACCTGCCACAAGCAGGTGCATGTCAATGTTCCCTCTAATTTTTCATGTAAAACATGCTGGAAAAGATGAAAAACATAAGAGTGGACAGAGCTACTGCCACTGGCTGCCGCTTAAACGGCGCCATCATGGGGAAAGGGGTAAAAAAAAAAGGGGATTTTATTTACTGCGCGCCATATGATTGCTGCTGCGCAGAGAAGACAAGAGTAGTGCGCAACTTAGAGGGAACATTGAGTGGCTCCCCTTTGTCGCCGGGGCGACTTGGGAGCTCCGTCCAAAACAGTACGCGCTTGTCCAAAAGCCACAAATGACCACAATTAAAGAAGAAGAAAAAAACAACAACAACGACATAAGTGTGCCAATCAACTTCCTCCAAAATGCCCAATCGACCCTGTGGATTTCAGTTCCGTAGCAACTGAGGTCAACGTGGAGCCATCTCAAATTTGGTGGGAAAATCCAGCAAAATCTTTTGCCGTGAATTTCTTTGAAAGGAAAGGAAAGGCAAGCCGCCGTATATTCCACCGTCCGACGTCAACACGGACGAGGGCGAGCGGGACTTCCGAGGCTTTCCACGTCGACGTCCCGATAACGAGACAAACGGTGGAGCGAGTCCGAGCAACCCCCCCCTGGCGCTCTCCGACAAGGCCTCGGGAGTCGGCGAACCAGGCGGAAGGAAGACCGCTTCCCGATGCCGTAATTGGACTTTTGGTTGAAATGTCAAAGGGAACCCGCGGCCCCCCCACCCCCGAACGTAACGGAGCGTTAACGATAGCATCGAGGGGAGGACTTTTGCCAAAAGACGGGGGAGAAAAATAGCGACATAGAGACGCTTATCGGAAAGCAATGGCGTCCAAACAAAGACGGGGGAGGGATGGAGCACTTGGGAACTCTGGCCCCCCGGGTGTGACCTTTAAAGGCCGCAAAAGCAAAATAGTGCTCCAGCTCGGTGACGCGGGCCGTCAAAGCACGAGCACAAGATCCACCTGAGGGGGAAAAAAGCTCCAAATTAGGGCAAAGAAAGAGTTTGGCCCGAACACCTGACCAACCCGTTCTGCCTCGCATGCGTGCTTTGCGTGCTTGGCTTTTGATGATTGATGACTCGTGCTTAGCGTGCAAGCAAGTCAAGTTCCAACGTTTCCAACCTACTGCCACCTCCGATGGGGTTTTTTTATTTCCCATTTTAGCCGCTTTCCTTTCAAGAAAACGCCTCTCCTCCTCGGGGGTGCTCCAGTTAGGGGAAAGGAAAGGATAGGCGAAATAGTACGTACATGGCGATGCATTATTTAAGGCACAGCTTTCGTAGGGGTTGTCAAAAGAAATGCTGTTGTCAAGTGGGCGACGACTTACCTGATTTGTTTTCATCAACGTGGCACTAACACACTTGCAAATTCAAATAGCCCCAGTGGGGCTGGAATCAACTGATCAACTGTTGCACTGTGTTCGAGGGTTAAGTGACAGTGAACGCCCATACATCAAATCAAATCAAATCAAAATAAGACGTGAACGTGCATAGCAAAAAAATAAATAAGACGTTTACCATGTTGGCGTCGATGGCTTGGCCGCGCCGCGCCTTGCGCTAAACTTTTCCCCCAAGTAGTTCCGCTGGTTCCGGGCATCGTTTGTTCGTCTGTTTGTCTGCTCGTCCGGTCGCCTGGGCTTCAATTGTACGTCCCAGTTTTCGCCTTGCAATAGCTCCGACTGAGGGGACGAAAGAAAACCATCTCGGCAGACTGCAAATCCCGCTCAGCGTACTCGTCGTCCAGGCGCCACACCACGTCGACTAGCACCGCGAGCCCGTTCGCCCGTTCGCCCACTCAACCGTTCACCTGGCCGCCCGTCAGCCAGGCAGTCCGGCGTGGGGAACGATTTGAAACCGCCTGCAACCCCTCGAAACCCGGGTGAAATAAACAAACTCCGCCCGTCGCGTCATGGCCAGGGGGGGCGTGGTGGGAAGTGGCGGGGCGTGGTGGGAAGTGGCGGGGCGTGGCTGCTTGAAATCGTCAGCGTCATCTCAATTCAAGTTGATACCTGTGCAAAAAGCCATAACTTGACGATCCTCTAAGTCAGGGGTAGGGAATCTATGGCTCGGGAGCCACATATGGCTCTTTTGATGGGAGCATATGGCTCTCCGCTAACCTGTGAGGTAAACTATGGAAACTGCTGGTGCAAGGCGCGGGGCGTCAAATCCAGCCCGCCCATGTCTTTTAATAAGGCCTGGCACTCCTGTGTGGATTCGACGTCCACCTCTGTCCATGGCACTCAAACATAATCCTTCACCAACAAACAATTGCACTTCCCTTGCAAAGGTGTGTGGAAAAAAATCATGAAACAGGCAAGTGCGTCCACATCTACTTATTTTTTTCACTGCTGCCAATCGTTTCCTCAAGTGAGCCCAACAACGGCAAAAGTCATTAGCGCGCTCGGCGTAACGCGATCTTGCCGGGCCCACGCCATCTTAATAATGCATCTCGTCAGACCGTTTCACCACGTCCAGTGTCGGGGGGGGGGGGGGGATTTACTGTTTTAGTCTCGTCGTCCTCACGCGCAAACTTTGCTCCCATCCAGCCGGCGTTCAAAACGCGGCCGAGGCCTCCGGCGCCGTTCCTGAGTTGGGACGGATGTTTTTTTCCCCCCGTGTGTGAGTTGATTGACGCCCCCAGCTACAATCGATACTAATAACTTCCAACACTTCCCGTCCATTTCGGCCGCACGATCAATGAGCGGGATCGATGCGGGTGCGCCGAACACGGACGAGAGGGACGTTTAACGCTCGTCCGATGGGAACGTCACCACGCTGCCGGGTGACGACCGCGATGCCACGCGTGCGTCAGGAGCCGACGGGGATGGAAGCGGCCATTGTTCTTCTTGTGTTTGTCTTCCTGGCGGACTTCCCATTTCACTTCCCGTCTCCAGAATTTGAAGCCCGGACGTGAAAACGGGCCAGTCGGAGGCGAGGGGCGATGGGATGTAGTGGGCCTGTCCACAACGTTTAGGGCGGGACTGGGGATGACCAGGAATGCACCAAGGAGGACGACTGGGCTTAAGCAGACATTTCAAACAGGTGGGTGGCACACAAGGCCATGGACGGGGGACGTGAGCACAGGTGCAATCGGTGGACCGCGACAAGTTACAGCGGAAATAGCCGAGAGTAACGGCAGGCAAAGCTCCAAAAGGCCACAAAGCCAACACGTTGATCATGCCAGCGAGCGAGCTCACATCATAAACGCGGCGCGGGGAGCGACCGACCTTTGTCTTGCTCCAGAGTTTGCTTTGAAAGGACAGCTGCCACCACCAAAGAAAGGCCTTTGCTGTCATCAAAAGAATCCTTTCCCTTTCTTTCCAACAAAAGGGCGTCTGGGAAATATGTTAATGTCATGGTCAGGTCTGGCAAAAGCCTTCAAACCGCCATGTAAGCGCCACTGTTTTATTTTGAGCCGCACGGTGAATTGACATGACTGTTACGATCTCGCTGCGTCGCTGCGTCGTCGCCGCGCGATCGGGAATATATTAGGACCCATGCGCGGGAGACGTGAATTGAATCGAGCCAGTTGGCTTCAAACGACATCCTTTAATAAATCAACGGGGATCTACAAATCAACAATGGCATGAAAACAAAACGGCAGCATGCTGCGCGCACGCATAAACAGAAGAACGATCCGGCAATGGTCTTATGACTCATTGCTCCTTAAATAACAAAACAGGAAGCAATCAGCAGATCGACTGCAGCTGCTCCCTGACGGCACGTCAGGAGGGACAAACGGGCCACTCCTGACAATAACAAATATCGCGGCTGCTCATCGGAGTCGGAGATCACAGTGAGTCAAATGCTCCTCGCCGAGGACGGACGGGGGTGGGGACTGTGTCTGGTCGCCAGGGTGACAAATTGAGCAGTGCGTGCGTCTGGGCTTGGATGCTGTGGGCGTGCCTAATCAGCATGACCAATGCTAATTGTTTACACGCTTGGCTAGGTTTAGGGGGCCGGGCCACTGATTGGCGCTGAAAAAGGACAAAAAAATGGATGCTGTCATTTTCCTTTGCCAGTGGGCCGTACTGGCGCGGCCGCATAACAGGAAATGCCCCATTAGGCCGACGCAAGGACGCGGTTTCCTTCGTGAAAGCACAATTCATCTCAATAGGTGCATTATTGTCTTGTGCTTCTGCCAGTGTATTATTCCCAATGCCCAAACACCAGGGTGAAAGTAGCCCATTTTTGCTCCACGGCCCGCCAAACTACGAAAAAGGTGCCACCCGCCCGCGGTGGGGCAAATACGCTACGGAAACACAGTGTCAACGCGCCTGCGCATCTTGCTTTTTGGAGCACGCGCACTTGGAAAAGGTGCGCCTGCCCGACTTGGACACTTTTCAAGCATGGCGCAAAAGCTAGCGAGCAAAGGTCAAACGCGGCGGTTAAACGTCACGGTCCCAAACGTGGCCCGACCTGCCCGGCGCTCGGATCTGCTTTGACGTGACGACGTCGGCGAGGCGAGGCGCGGCACGGCGGTTCTTCCCTCGGGTGCGCAGTAACAGGCCGTTTCAAGCTTCTGTTTCCGCTGGAGCTTTTGTCACACTCTTGTTGTGAAATTGTCCACTTCCCGCGTCAGGACAAGACCCGTCAGTGCATGCGCCGCTCGGTCACGCGCACCGTAAAAAGGCCAAGGTGGGGCGGCCTGGGTGCGCAAAAGGTTGATTTAAAAAAGAAAAATCACTAGGATGCAATCATTGAAATGAAAATATAAAAAGTCGACTTTTAAAATGGTTTCCTGAATCCAAACATCCTTTTTCCAAAGTGTCCAAAGGTCGATTTGGAGGGATTCGACCTCTGGCGGCGTCAAACGGTACTGCAACAACATAAGTGAGATAGATGAATAGGCAGGCCCAATTTTTTGAACGTCATATAAAATGATGCTCCCTTTAGTATTCCATGCTTACTAAAATGATTGACAACGTGAAAGGGTTGACATTGAAAAGAAATAACTTAAGGACATCAGGTTTCAATTTATGGAGGGATTGAGATTTTTTTCTTTAGGACAAAAGGACAAAATTGAACGAAATACCAAATATTCACCTCCAAAGTTGAAGAACTAATAGGACTGCAACGACAGTGTTTTTCCAAGTCATTTTAATGAAACAAGTACATTTACAAGCAGTTCTGGAGGGGTCACAATGATATGACAATAAAGTCTTATAAAAGTCATCGTGATCATCCATCTACGGGGGCGGGATAAAAAACAACCTGTTAACTACCACGGAAACACTTTAAACGGGCTCCAACAGGAGGAAATGAATGACGCGGGAAGAATTTTTTTTTTCACTGTTCTTTTTTTTCTCTGGAAAATTCTCCCCAAAAGGAACATCCACTCAAGACTCTGTATCATATCAAAAATATATATATATCATGGATCTATGACGCTACACAAAAAGAGAGGACACACACATACAATAGTCAAATATGTACAAGTTGTATGTATGTCCATTTTGGAAAATTCTTTATATACACACGACGACTTTCTTTGCATTGAACCCCGAAGAAAAAAAATGAGACCATCCGCTGGGGTGTGGGGATTTTTGGATGACATATTGGGCGTCACCGCGCCGACGTTCCTGCGAGACGGAGCAAAAGAAGGACAAAAACGTGTCAAATCACTCTGTGGGTAAAGTGGGTCCGAGGGTTGGCCGTCAATGAGTTCACTTTCACTTGACTCACATTTTTTTGGACCTCCGGCGCTTAGTGTCGCTGGACTTTGGAGCTTTTGCCGTTTCCGCAGTCCTCGTAGTGACGCTTGCCGCTCGTTGGCGTGCCGCCCGAGTGGTGCTCCAGCCCTGGGGAGAAAAAAAACACACAACAAAAAAACAAATTGAAAAAATATGCGGGTCACGAGAAAGCGGCTTTTCGCCCTTCATTTTGGAAGCGGCCATTGACCTTTCTGGAGCGCGGGACTCTGCCGGTTGTTGCCTTGAGGGTAGCATAACATACTGGAGCTAACGTAGCCTGGAAGGAGAAAGCGCCGTTAGCTTTGCCATCCGGAGTGCCTTTAGCATTGCGAGGTACCTTGCTGATGTGCGGACACGCCGCCGTGGGCGTCTCCCTGCAGGTACATCATCGTACCATTGGCGCCATTGACGCCGTTGCCGCCATTGCTGCAGCCGCCCTGCCACTCCGCCTGGATCTGACCCGGCGTGGGATAGCCTGAGCGGAAAGGACGCACTTTGTAACTTCTGACATTTCTGTGTGGAGTTTGTTTGTTCCCAAAAACATGCTAGCTAGCTAGGCTAATTGATCTCTCTAAAGCAGGGGTGGGCCAAGTAAACAAAGGGCCACGGTGGGTGCGGGCGGGGCTACTCCGGGTCCAAGCTCCAAAGGGGAAAGCTTTCCACCAAACTAAACTGGTGTCCTACCAGTGGAATCAGTGGATTGCCGTCAGGTGCTTCTCGCAGAACAACCCCCGCTGCTTCAACTTTGTCAGTCGGCTACGTCTATAACCAGCACAGCCCAGAGAAATAAGCTTCCCTAACCCTAACCCTAACCCCCACCCACAGCCACAGCCACAGCCGCCCAAGCCCCGTTGATTCAACTTTGTCTGCGTCGGTCAGCGCTGGATGGCTTGGAGCAAAAAGCTGCACCCAAATTGGCCTTCCAGGACTGCTTTGGTGTAGACTGTCAAAGCCAGTTCAAGACACTTTTTGGGGACCTTTTTCAAATGTTGCCAATCAAAGCACAGACTTTTGGGCCATTTAAGAGCACCTTGAAGAAATTGAAGCATTGAACATATGAAGGAAGACGTAGCATCCCTTAAAACTAGGCCTTCATTTAACATGGCTGGGTGGGCAAACTATTCCACTGGGGGTGCTTTGGTTCCTAGCTCAAAAGAGGAACACTTTCCACAACTCCCCGTATGTTACAAGTGCAATCGGGTGCTTCTCTTCTGGCAGGCAGCACAACCCCTGTTGCTTAAACTCAGTGTCTGTGCTGGATGGGTTGAAACGAAAAGCTGCACCTACGGCGGCCCTGAAAAGGAGCGCTTTGCCCACCCGTCCTTTAAAGGCCGTTGCTTAGTCTCAGCGTGCCCTGCAATAGGCTGGCAACCCACATGCTGGGATGGCCTCCAGCACCCCCCCTGAGTGGATACGCTCATGTCTGGTACGGTATTCGACGGAGGGCCACCCCTCCCCGTCGGACCAAATTGGTGGAAGACAGGCTCCTTTACACCAACGCCATCAGAACGGCACGAAGGCGGTCGCTGCGGCGGCGGCGCCGTCGTCGATGAAAGATGACTCACCGGAAGATGTGGCGGCGCTGGTATCGCGATGACCTTCTCCGGAGTATCCCATGACGTCCGAAGGGGGCTTATTGTTTCCGACGGCGGTGGGGGTGGAGGGAACGGACGCCAGGAGACCTGCGGCGCCAGAGAAAAGGTCACGCACGACGGCATTACGTAAAGGCCGTTACGTTTCTTGATCAAACATCCAACAGTTGAAATTCCCCGCGGATAGGCTAAATGTGCCCCAGCCAGCCCATTTTCCTTTTGCGCAGATCGGATCACCCACCCAGGCCTCTGTAACAGGACAGCTGCTGGTAGATCTGCTTCATGCGCTCGATGTTGAGGCGACTGGCCTCGGCGTGGTGCACCATGGGCTTGGGGTAGTGCACGCCCACGATGCAGCGCGCCGCCTTCTGCACCGCCTCGGGCGCGTTCCACGGCTCGTAGATGTACTTGGCCGGGAAGCCGCGCAGCACGGGCAGGTAGCGGCGGATGTAGTCGCCGTTGGGGTCGGTGCGCCGGCCGAACACCACCGGGCAGTAGCAGTGGAAGAACTGCTGGAAGAAGGAGCTGCAGGACAGCCACATCCAGCTGCCGGCGTTCACGCTCCAGTCGGCGTCCAGGAGGAGCTCCTCGAAGACCTGGAAAAGATTTAACCCGTTTAGAGGAGGAGGGTGGGGGGTGGGGAGAAAGAAAGAAAAATGGCAGCGTTCCAAGCCAGAAGCGCCCCGAAACGACCGCTTCTGCGACACGGGGCTCCCGGCGACGGCTACGACGAGCCATTTCCAAAGGTTCAGGGCGCCCACCTTCATGCCTTCCTCCCAGCTGATCCACAGATCTCCACGCGTCAGGAAGCAGGCGACGGCGTGGCGGGCCAAGTGGTGGATCCAGCCCTCCTGCCGCAGTTGCGTCATGATGGCGTCGATCCAGGGGAAGCCGGTGCGGCCCTCGGCCCACTTGGCCAGCGCCTCGGCGTTGCGGTCCCAGGGGATCTGCACGCAGATGGGGTTGCTCTCCATCTTGTCGAAGCAGGGGTTGTTGGTGGCCGCCGTGTAGAAGAACTCGCGCCACAGCAGCTGGCCGTACAGCGACAGTGGCGGGGAGCTGTTCTTCTTCACCTGGGGAGCAAAAAGGCGGGAGCTTTTCACCCGGCCGCTCCTCCTCCTCCCGGGGGAGAAGGGGCCGAGGGGGCCAGACGCTACCTTCCGGTAGAGATCGGTCAGCTTGAAGTAGAAGAGGCGAGAGGAGAGGCATCCGAAGCGCAGGTAGGGGCTGAGGCCGGTGGGGCTGGCCAGTAGGGAATTGGCGTTCATGCGGGGACGCTCAAAGTTGGCCACCCAAGCCTGCGGACCACCACACGGAGAACGCCGAGGGTCAACGGGGCTCTGGGGAAAGCTAACCTCTCCGGACGGGCGCTTTTTTTAAAGCGGGAAGCCGGCTCTCCGGACGCCACCCACCTTCCTCTCCAGGTGGCGCTCCAGCCGCGTCAGGGCTTCTGACTCTCCCCCGGGCCACACGGCCGAAGACAAGCCCTCGGTATCGAAACCTGCGGGGGGGGGGGGGGGGGGGAAGCAAAAGGTGGGCGCCGCGCGTTAAGTGGAGTGGCGTGCTAAAGGCGGCTTCCGAGGCTTGGCCGCGGGCTTCTACTGACCCAGCTCCTCCAAGGAAGGCACCCCGAATTTGTCGTCGTGGTCGTCGGAGAGCGGCGTGGCGCACTTGCCCATCACGTCGGCGGTGATGAACTCGGCGGGCACCTCCACCGCCTCCATGCGGCTGATTAGGGTCTGGAAGCGCTTGTAGGTGAGCGGCGACTGGCCGCCGTTCAGCTCGATGATCCTGAAGGCGGGCGGATGGGAGTTGAGCCGCGCTCCGCCAGCGAGGTGCTCCCGCCCGCCCGCTCGCTCGCTTCGCCGCGCCCCGTTCGTCGGCTTACTTGTCAAGGTCGTAGAGGGTGTGCGATATGCGCACCGTCACCTCCACGCCGGCCTCCGAGGCCAACTTCTTGATGGCGGCGTCGCGCTCCTTGCCGAAGGGCTCCGAGTCGTACTCGTAAGACAGGCGGGAAATGTTCCACTCCTGGAGGGACATGACGAGGCGGGAATGGTCACAATACCAGGTGTATAACGGGTGTACAAAAAATAAATAAATAAAAACCTACCTTAAAGAGTCTGGGAAAGACATCGGTGGGCTGGCCCCGGATCACGAAAAGACGCGAGTTGAGCTTGCGGAGGTTGGAGTCCAAGTCCTCCAGACTCTGCAAGAGAAACCTACACAGAGGATGACATCGTTAGCCTCTCAGTCTCCCGGTCTTGTTTACATGTATCACAAACATCTGTCTGTCAGGGTTAGCGGGGGACAACTTTGTTTGATTCAGTGGAAAAGTTCTGCACCGTGGGCTCCCTTGGGATTAGCTTTCACCGTACTTTGCTCGAGGTCAATTATTCAAGGGAGTGGGAGGGGTCGGGGTCTAGAATTAGGTCACGGGAGGAGGTATAAGGGTTCCACTAACACACTGACCCGCTTGTGTAACGGCGCCACCGCCGGGGGTCCACCTTCGCAGAGACTTTCAATTCAAGTGCCAATTGATGACAAATGTGGCTGCGTCGCCGGATAATTCAATTGAATGCCTTTATTGTCATTATACACTGAGTACAATGACATTTTCACAACGGTGGCCGTTCCTTTTGCTCTTCCAAACATTAGCAATAAAACTGCGCGCTGGATTCCAAAAATAGTCTGTCACATGATGCCAAACGAGGACGATTCATTGCACGTGCCACCAGGGGGCGCATGATATTCGCCAAGAGCTGAGCTGCTTGGGCTTCCACTCGGATGACCTATTCATGTGGTTCACCTGACAAATGCCGCTTTTGGTTTATGCTTTGTCCACTCTTTTAGGCTTCCCGTAGATTTTGAGTAGAGATCTACTGGGATTAAGGGAAAGGCGGGAGCGCTGGAAGAGGGTACATTTGATGAAACGGGTAGTAAATAACGAAGGGGGGCTCACCTCCACCTGTTGATGCCCACGTTAGAAGAGCCGGCGAACCATGGATCGAGGATGTAGATGCAGCGGACGGTGTCGGCCCCCAGCAGGGAGTCCTTGAGGGACGGGTTGTCGTGGAGCCGCAAGCCCTTCCTGAACCAGTGGATGGTATTCACCACCATCACTCCAACGGATGGAGAGGCCCTGGGTTAAGATCCTTGGGGTTCGCTGGCAAAGATCCTTGGGATTTCTCGACACTAGCGCAAAAGGGCCACCACGAGGGATTTCCTGCAGTCTCTTTCTCGCCGTCAACAAGGGCCGCCTTTAACCTTGCTCTAATAAAACCTTTTCCATGGCCACGAAGAATTCAGAAAGCGTCGGAGTTGGAACCATTTGGTCACGAAGAGGAAGAGTGCTCAACGTGACGGGAAGGCCGTCAGTCGGAAGGAGGGAGGGAGTGCGGCCGGGCGGGAATCCGGTCGGTCGGTCGTTCGTTCACTCGGGCGGGCAAAGAGGCGACTGGCGCTAGGACCGGCGCGTCTCGCAAACGAGGCCGCCTCGTTGTATAACTTGTTTTTCCAAAAGGGGCAAAAAGAGAAGGAAAAAGTCCGCCGATTTCAGCTTTTCGTCACGCATACACCCACGCGAGGCCAAAAGACATGTTTTCAAGCGACACTTTAACGTTTGGTCGTCGGATGTTTTCGGCCCCGCCACGAACGTTGCAACGGGGAAAGCTGGTTATGTAAATACGCGTCACCGCAGGCAGCGATCGCGTCCCAAAACCACGACGATTGCGACGCAAACGCACGCTTATCGCTTGAAAACAACAACAAAAACACCTCCCTACCGGAGCCTTGAGCCTCGAAGGCCGCGCGGGTGATCAATGGTCAGGCTGTTTTGTTGGGGTCACAAGCTTCCGTCGCAACGCACACGAACGTCATCTCGCTTCTCCAAGCCTCGCGACGCGCCGCGCCTTCTGCTTTAGCCCCGCCTGCCGGATGACGCACAGCGCGCAGCGTCCTCCGATTGGTCCGCCTGGCCCCCGGCCCAGTCACGTTTCTTCAGCGTGGTTTTCTCTTGTGGCAAACACGAGCGAAGCCACGAAATCACGTAACAGCGGCGGTGACGTCGTGTTAACAGTTTATCGGAATATTGGACTATTTTACTCTTTGAAAAAAATCTCACTTGAGTGTACTCGCCCTTCAAACAATTATCATCATCACCATCATCATTTTGTCAGGAAATTCAATATTGGGGCCACGCAGTTTGGAGCGGCTGCTGAAAATGCGTATCGGGCTCGCTAGAGGGCGATGACGATTAATACGGTTCCGGGATGCTCAACTCCGGTACTGGTCTGGAGGGCCCTTACCCAGTCTGTCGTCCAGTCTCTTTTTCACGTCTCCCTCCACCAACACAGCCCAATAAGTATGATCGGACTTCTGGACAGCTTGCTGATGAGTTGATCAATTTATCCAGGTGCTCTAGAGGAGGTAGATATGGAAAACAGAGAGGATATTAGAGAGGGGCCCTCCAGGACCGCAGGTGGGCACCCCTGATGTACAGTTAGTTGAATTATACAAACACGTTTTTTTCCTACAACTAACCAATAATAGTAGTGTGTCTTTGTGCTTTGCAGATACAATAAACAGTGAAGAGAACGTCATTCACACATTTGTGTTGTTGTTGTTCGATTGTATGAAGGTGTATTTTCCGAGTTATCTACGTGGGAAGACCACTTGGGGAGTGGCATCTGAATATTTATGCCGAACAAGAAAAAGAGCAACGATTGTTGGTGTATATACGTATATTAATGTTGGGACAGCCAGTGGATGAATTCTGCCCTCTGCTGGGGGAAAATATATAACCATCTTTGTTTTCCATGTAGCTGTCTCTTACTTACTACGAAACACAATTTTACTTGGACACAAAACATTGTTTCCACTCCAAATGACATGCGAAATATATTTGAACCTGAAATAGTAATACTGAAACCTTCTTCATTTCGAAACTTTTAACAGTGTGTTGATCATTGCTACGAACATAGGATTAAGACATTTGAACTGTAAGACCTTTTTGTGACTTTTCGGATGAACGCAGGAGGCTTCGGTATCATGGCACGTTGAAAGTTGACCGGTAAGAATCACCGAGTGGCAGACATCCGATTTTCTGTGTGATTCGCGAAGGCATCATTCGTCCGTGTGGTTCCTCTTTTTGTACGCACGCGCAGTGGCGCCTGTCTGACCTTCATTGCAGCGACCATGTTTGCCCGGACTAGCGCACTGGTGTTCTCCCCACAATGGTAAAAAAACGCCACTATATTCAATAGTTTTACAGCTAAATTTGAATTATTTTGTCCCCGAGTGCACAATGTGTGTCGAGTGCGAAGATCGTGCCGTTATTGGGAGCTAAAGGACGTGTTAACCGCGGAGGCCGCGACCGATGAATGGCAGCGGCTAATGCTAACTAACCCGATGACATTGTGTTGCTTGTTTCACCTTCATAAAAGTAGTCAATCGGATCGATTGTGTTATTGGTGACAAAAGTCGCGGAATGTCTCAGAAACGGTCTCGGTGGCGTCCGCCTTTCCTGCCAAGGTTTGACGCGGAGAACACTGCGGACGTGTATTTCTTGTGCACAGTGCGACGTTGACGTGACACGCAAGTTCAATTTACCTTTTTATTTTCAACAGTGGGCAGATCAGGAACATGGCGACCTTGAAGGACAGTAAGTTGACCCTATTTGACCCTTACTACTTTAGGTCTGGCGGCCACCATTGGCAATGGCGCTGGGCCACAGTCATTTCCCCCCACCACACATACAATAAGTATACCATACTGTATATACTCGCTCCTCCGATGAATACGCGCATGCGTATTCGTTGGCTAACAGCATATGGGGAGTCCATTTTTGCGGTTGTTCGAGTTGACCGCCGTGAGGCAATTCCATACTAAGCAAGCGTCCATTGTGTGCAGTCACCATCCGCCTGAAGTCCATCAAGAACATCCAGAAGATCACCAAGTCCATGAAAATGGTGGCAGCCGCCAAGTACGCTCGGGCTGAGAGGCAGCTCAAGCCCGCCCGGGTCTACGGCACCGGAGCCCTGTGTACGCCGAACCGCGCCTCCCCCACGGCCGCGCTAGCGCCAGCACCTGTACTCAATAGCGGCCGCTTCTCCCCCAGCTCTGTACGAGAAGGCGGAGATCAAGGCGCCCGAGGACAAGGCGTCCAAGCACGTGATCATCGGCGTGACGTCCGACCGCGGCCTCTGCGGCGCCATCCACTCGGGCGTGGCCAAGACCATCAAGAACGAGATCGCCAACCTGACCGGCGGCGGCAAGGAGGTGATGGTGATCAACGTGGGCGACAAGCTCAGGGGGATACTGCACCGGTACGGCCCCGCCGCCGCCCGCGACTCGGACGCCGCCGGCCCGAGTCGCGGGCGCTCGCTTCAGCGTTTGCCTGTCTCGCCTCGCCTCGCCAGGACTCACGGCAAGCACATCATGCTCAACTGCAAGGAGGTGGGCCGCAAGCCCCCCACTTTTGGGGACGCGTCGGTCATCGCCGGCGAGCTGCTCAACTCCGGCTACGAGTTTGACCAGGGGTCCGTGGTCTACAACCGCTTCAGGTGGGAATTGCGTGGTCTTCTGAAGCCGGAAAAAGAATCCCAATTAGTCCCACGTTGAGATATTCTCCTTCCCGCCAGGTCGGTCATCTCCTACAAGACAGATCAGAAGCCCCTCTTTTCCAACGACGTGGTGGCCAACGCGGGTGAGTTCCGGGAGCCGCGGGTCCCGACCGTGACGTCCGCGGTTCCGGGAGCCGCGGGCCCAGACCATAACGTCCGCGTGGTGCGCCTCAGAGACCATGGGCGTGTACGACGACGTGGACGCCGACGTGCTGAGGAGCTACCAGGAGTTTGCCATGGTCAACGTCATCTACTTGGCCATGCGGGAGTCGTCCACCAGCGAGCAGAGCGCCAGGATGACGGCCATGGACAGCGCCAGCAAGAATGCTTGTGAGCGGGGGAACAAAAAGAAAAGAAAAAATCATGAATAACGGCGGGCGGATTCCACCGATGAACAATATTTCCTTTTTTCTTCTCTCCTCCCCGCCACAGCCGAGATGATCGACAAGCTGACGCTGACCTTCAACCGCACCCGGCAGGCCGTCATCACCAAGGAGCTGATCGAGATCATCTCCGGAGCCGCCGCTCTGTAAGTGTTTTTGTGGCCATCCTCGCCGCCGTACTCTCCACCATCTCGGCCTCGCCGCTGAAATGTTGTTGTTGTACTCTGGCCGCCATCCAGGAATTGAAGGTGGCGGGAGGTAACTCTGTGAACATTAGACGGCATAGGCTGCTTTCAGTGTGCTTTGAGTCGAGCAGTAGCCTCCGATTTAGCCTGGCGTCTTTTTGAACCACACTCATTCTTTCTTTTTTTGCAGGTAATTGAGGAGAGACGGACAGGCATTTGGATGGAGCCATTCCGGCCATGTTTGTTTGTAAGATAGATGCAGAGAAATAAAACTTACACGATCAATGCTGTCTGATTGTTTTCACGTAATTAAAAAAAAGATTGCACGAAGGACTTGGTTGACGATTGGAATTCGCTTTCCGAATCTGTATGAACGAGACATTTTGAGATACTCGTTACCAACACATCCTATTTAAACATAGCCTGGAAAGAAGTCCCATTTGGGACCTTTGAATTGGGGTCGACGTAAGAATGAAACCGTGGCTGTTGCTCTCGCTGTCTAAAACATATTTAAAGAGAAGCGTTTGAATTTTTACACAATTTCTCTAGTCCTATCCCTCCTTCCCTTTGAAAACCGAGTATTCTCTGATGGCCTCATTCATTTCCCTCAAATAAAAGTGCTCCATCCAAAGAACAAACAGTGGTGGCTGGCTGGCTACTTCACGATGATCGTCTGGACGCAGTTTCGCCCTTGTCCGCTTGGGGACGCTCTCGGATAAGGAAAGCGAGAAGTTCCAATTGTTTTGTTTGGGCGTCGCGGGGTTACTTACCAAGGGTCGAAGTCGAAATAAATGCCGCTGGAGGTAGAACGATCTGCTCCGGGGCCCGCGACTCATTATGACGTCCCAACTACGGCCAAAAGGACGACGTGCCAAGATTGGCTCGCCGTAACCCCCTTTTCCTCACGTGGGGTCAGTGTGACGTCGTGGAGAGCTGGAAAAAATGCACTGTTGAATATCATTTCAGGAGCCAGCAGCGTTCGTTGAGCCCCAATCCTACTTCCATATTAGGGCCCCGCGTTGGCGTTCACGTTCTCCTTGAAGTCGCCCAGCGAGCGTGTGGTCAACGGCCAGTCCGTCCGTCCGTCCGTCCGTCCGTCCGTCCGTCCGTCCGTCCGTCCGTCCGTCCGTCTCCCGGCCTTCCAGAGTGGCAGCCGTCGTGGCGAGATAAGGACCGGGGCTCCCGCGATGGCCCCGATAAGGCGCCAATCGCGTCGGCGCCGTTAACGAGGGCAGGACGGCGCCGCCCTATCGCCTCGCTTTTGGAGCGACGGCACTCCAAACGTTTTCTTTGCAAACTCAAAATTCGACCAGATGGACCCCAGGTGATGGAAGACGCTTCCTTCCAAGTACTGCGCTGAATATCTTGTCGATTAGGTGGGGGACGGTTTGTCTTGTCTCCTATTTTGCATCACCGTTCCACCCCGATACAACACTTTGAGTCGACAATTGGCGCTTTTGGATATGGCAACCGCGGAGCCGAGCTTTGTTTTGGAAGTGCAGCCGAGCCGCCCATTCTCGTTTGAGGCGGATTTGGAACGAGTAGCGGGAATCGCACCACGCCGTATCGCCGACAACACCTTTAGCGTGGATGGCCGTAAGTTGGGTTGCGTCGAAACGCACGTCCCTCTTGGGAAGCCTCTCTCGGCCGGCCGGCCGGCGTCCGTCTCGTGTCGGTCCCGAGCGAGCCGTTGAATTATTGAAGGAGTGGCGGCGGATGAAGTTTCACGCCGCGTGGAATATTCTGAAAGACAAAGAGTAAACTTGAATGAGCGGGCGTCCCAGATTAGATCTGCGCCGATCCATTAGGCGACACCCTAGCCGGCCTGGGGAAATATTCCCTATTTTGGGGCTTTGTTTGTTTTCTGACGTTTTGAAACAGAACAGAGAGTACAGACGCTCCCCTACTTACGAACATTCGAGTTACGAACAACGCTACATACCAACATGTCTGCAAATTGCGTTTATGTCGAAAAATGTTCGTAAGTTCGATTTTGTATTGCGCGCCTTGAGCGTGAGCGTTGCACGGGCATACAACTTGAATCGTTCGACCGTCAGTACCATTTATAAACATAAAGATGGAGCAGCAGGACCCAAATATTGAACGTTGCACAAAGTTTGCAAATCAATTGAATGATGCCATACAGTGCTACCGCAACATCTATAATGAAAAAAAGAAAACTGCAATCGTCATTAGATAGCTTCTTTCAGCCACTTTCTAGTAAATCTCTCTCTCTCGCTCTCTCTCTAATGTATGCATATACAGTACTGTATGTATTCTCTCCATTTTATTAAATGTTTTTTTCAGTACAAACCAGTGCGTGTTACTTATACAAGCCGTAAACATACAAATGCACTTATATAAACCTTCAATATACTTATATAGGTAGGCCTTAAACATAAATTATAATACAAAATATAGCACTGAGCAACTTACAAACAAATTCAACGTATGAACAATTGCTCGGAACCCAACTCTAACTGGTTCGTAAGTAGGGGAGCGTCTGTATTAATATTCTCTTTGCATCCGCATTTAATACGAGATCAATGCTTCTCCACCAACTTAACGCTAGTTTATTTCCGATGTAACAACTTTGAAGTGGCGTGTGCCAGCCGGTGTGTGGTTGATCGACCGAACGACGGCAGGTTGACAATGGCCCGTCGCAAACAATACGCCCGCCCGTGTGGCGTCTCTGCGCGATAAGACGCGGCGATAAATAATCAATGTTGTAATGAAGGGGGGTGGGAGGTCCTATCACACGCAGTCATCAATGGAATTTATAAAAGTGTGTCAGCGTATGCGTGTGCGGAAGCGTGACAAAGCCACCATCTGGTGCGTGCTAGAGATAAGCGGCAAATAATTGCGCCGAGACGGCCCTGAATAATGTCCAAATTCGACAGAAGGTGTACATTGGAGCACTTTGGGCAGGACGCCACCAAGATGACGGAGATGGCCCCTTCTTCCCTTCCCTTTCAAACATGGCGGTGGCACCCCCCCAAAAAATCCCATTTAGCAGACGCTACCTGCTCAAGATCTCCCGTCGAGCCGGCTCGCCCACCTTTTGTACGGAGGCCCTCCTCCAGCGCTTTGGAGGAGGTCGACCGGAGTCCAACTTTGATGCCAGAACTTTTGTTTTGTCTGAGGCCCGCCAAAGACGGCGCCACGGCCACGCTCGGGTGGAAGCCTCGCCCAAACACGGGCGGCGCCGGGGCCCCCCCAACTATTCCGTGCGTGTCTCTTCCGTCCGGGGCCCCAAAGCATCTATTCTGCCATATTGAAGGCGCACGGGGAATGGCGTGAGAGCTCGTTCTACGGAATTTGACGCTTTGGACTTTGGCGTACGTGCTTGTCAAATGAAGCAAAAAGCACAAAAAGCACAAAAAGCCCCAGCTTTTGGGCAAATTTCACTGGCTTGAATTTCACATGCAAAACTTTTGGACACTGACAAGATTGGATGATGGAGCGGATGCACGCGGGCGGCGTCCGCAGGCGTGTTAGCGCGCCTCCAAGTCCAAGCACAACATTTCAACTCTCAAAAGTAAGTGGAACAAAAGAGGAGTGGGAAAAGAAGACAAGGGAAAGTGTTGGGGGCGCTCCCATGGCACGCTCGGAGAAAAGCCCGTTTGGCAAGCGGCGGCGCCGACGCAATCTCCGCCGTCCACTCGCCTCCCCTCCCTTCGCCGGCCGCGGCAGCGGAGAGCGGGACCAATCCCGCCCGCGCGGCTCGCAAACCCGTTTGTCGCGCGCGTGCCGCGTCGGCCAATGGGACTTGGGAGCGGCGCCCACCCAGCTCTCGATCCCATTGTCGGGCGCTGGCACGCGGACGCCATCTTGTAATTGTGCCGGCGCTTCCTCCTCTTCCTCATCCTAACTTCATCCTCCTTCGCTTTTGGTCTTAACCTTAATCGCTACGCCGTCGTCGTCCTCCATTTTGGGCGCTCGCTTTGCCTCGGCAAACGCGCCACCCGGCAAACCCATCGGAGCCGACGCCTGTCTGCTAGCCTGGCCGTAGCTCGGGAGCGGTCGCCATTTACTGGGCCCTGACCACGCGTTTGGGGGAGGGGGAGCGGCTACCAAAAAAAAAAAATGGAACGGATGTCGAGCGCCATCGACAGCAGAGGTTGGAGGACAAAATTCAATTGGATGGATAGGGAGAGATAGGAAAGCAAGAAAATGGCGCCTTGACTTTCTAGGCCAGGAGATTGTCAACGCGTCCTTCTTGTTGTGCTTAACACTTGTCCCAATCGCTTTTGTTCCAAAGGTTCTATCTGGGGCCCACCGCCAAGCTAGGACAGCGTCCAAGCGGACGCTCCAAACACGGCGTGGGAGCGTGGAGCGCCGCCGGCGAGCTAGCGTGACCACCGCCGCCGAGCCGCGGACGAGACGGGACCCACCGCGTCCCTTTAAGACGCTACCCTGGCGGAATGGCGCTAGCCGCGCCCACGCCGCTCGGGCGGAACCGTCACGGGGACGCCACGGGATCCCGGACTTTATCTGCTCCGGGCCGAGGAACGCCGCCGGCAAATATTGCTCGACGCGCCTCGCTGCACCGTGCCGATCGCCGTCTCGGCGGCCGCGTGGGCGGGTCGCCGCTGCGGCGAGAAATCGCACGCGCAGGCCGCGCGGGGCGGGGCGAGGACTGCCGAAGAAGTCGGCACGCCCGCTCAAATGGGATTTCAAATTTGGGACTTTTGGACCGTCGTACCTTACTTTGACAGCTTAGCTTTGGATGTTTAGCCAAAGACCATTTTAACATCCTCGGTCATCAGTTTTGACGACTTAACCTGAGCGGAGAGACGCAAGCGGCGCTCTCATTAAAGCCAACCCTCCCCTTGCGGCCGCCCTCCATTTTGGAGCACAAAAAGCCGCGGGCGGGCCACAGGAAGATAAGCAAGCCGTCATTAGCATAAGAAACACTGGCCGTTGTCCCCGGGGGAGTGTGGCTCCATCTAAGTGGGAGCGCATGTTGACATTTATAAGCATCTGCGGGCGGGGGCCGTATTTGTCAGCTGTTTAACTTCAATTAGGGAAGGAGGCGGGACTAGGGGGGGCGATCCGGGCCTCCGTTTGGGGGGGGAAATGCTCCCAAATGCTGGAATTTGCACAAAGCACTTCCTATTTTGCTAGAGGATCCATTCACATCATTTCACGCCATCAAATAATTCAAGCTCTGTCTTTTTTAAAAATTTAGCGACAATACAGCAAGCACAGCCAGCGGTCCTCCACGGGATCGCGTTCCCCCCAAAATGTCATTAAAAATAAATAAAATAAATGATCCCAATACGCGGCGGCTGCGAGATTTGCTCAAAGATGGAGACGGCGTGGAAAAATAAACACCTCCCTCCGAAGAAATGAAACGAGGAGGTGGGAAATAAAGTGAGCTGTCAATCACCCGGCGCCGTGGCTTTTTTTTCTCGGTGAGAGCCAATAGCCCCCCCCCCCTCCCTGCCCACTGCCCCACGCATTCGTCTTCCTCACGAAGGAACAAAGAAGAGTGGAATTAAAAAAAATATATAGCTGGCATCAGATAAGGAGAAGAGGAAGGGGGCGGGGGGGCTGTCGTGGGGGCCATGATGTGTGTATTCAACTCTGGGCTGACTCCTCTTATGCTAATACAGCCAATTTCCTCTTTTATTTCATTTCTGGAGCCCCAAATCTGCGATCTGCGATAAGGTTGCCGTGGCGACCGCCCGCTCCCCGGGCGGATGCGGGCAGCCGTGTGATGGAGATGTGGAAGGCGGCAAAGGCGAACGGGGAGGAGGAGGAGGAGGAGGAGGAGGAGGGAGGAGGATGAATAATTTAAAACTCCGGCAAGCTGCACTGATAAGAGCGCGCATCCGTCTTCCTCGCCGCTCGGCAGACGGGCTTGTGCCCTCCCCACCTCCCCACCGACCTTCACGGTCAAGGTCGCGCCGGCTAATTGAACCGGCGGTCTGGAGGCGGACGCCGCCCATCCCGACCCGCATCAAAGAGCGATAGGACGGACGCCGCCCTGGAATTAGCCGGGCGGGCAGGCGGGCGGGATGCTAATTTTGCCCACCTCAAGTGAAATGTCACACGGAAAAAAAAATCATCTAAAGTTTCGCTGGCATTGTGGCTTCCCTCCGAGAAACAAATGGTTTGGAAACGCTAATTGCTAAGATGCTACGAGACGGCGGCAGAATGCGTCCAAAGTGCGGAAAGCGCACGTCGCTCGCTCCAGAAATGATCTCTGAAAATAGGTCCCAAATCATGGGCAAATAACGCTTTCCTTCCTCTCAGACGCCAGGCCCAGTTATATCGATGGAACGTTTAGGCCGTCGACGGACGAGCGTAAATCTCTCTCCCTCTCTCTCTCTCTCTATACAGTACTGTATGTATTCTCTCCATTTTATTAAATGTTTTTTTCAGTACAAACCAGTGCGTGTTACTTATACAAGCCTTAAACATACCAATGCACGTATATAAACCTTCAATATACTTATATAGGCCTTAAACATAAATTATAATACAAAATATAGCACTGAGCAACTTACGAACAAATTCAACTTATGAACAATCGCTCGGAACCTAACTCTAACTCGTTTGTAAGTAGGGGAGCGTCTGTATATTCGTCATTTAGACGACGCTTTCATCCCCAACGGGTTCAAGTTCGGGAAGTGAACGCAGTCCAGTGAATGTTTTGCTTTCAGTGGCGGCTAATGGGTTTTTAAAAAAAATAAGGAAATCACACACATGGAAACATACCGTGAGTGATTGTTGCTCCCCTCCCGTCCAGCGGGTGTCAGCGCTCCCCCTGAAGAGAGAGAGAGAAAGAGAGAGAGAGAGTGAGTGAGTGAGTCAGCCACGTGGGCGGCCCAACACGAGTCAACGGCACAAGATGTGCAGATAAGTGCAAGATAATAGCTAAATATTGGCCTGGAGAAATAATACAAGACAACACTATCCCTATAGCGACGCTGAGAGAAAAAAAAAAAGAAGAAGAAGAAGAAGGTTGTGACAGGAAAAGAGCTGGTGAAATGCGGAATGCCAAAAGCTCATTAACAAGAACAATCCGAAAGGAAATACGTGCGAGGCGTCAATTTAGGCCTCCCTCACTGGCAATCTCTCTAATTAAATTATTCCCAAATGATCCCCTGGCATAAAGGAATCATCAAAATAATCATAATAATAATACAAATAATACCAATACGCGGAATATATTGGCGGCATCCGTCGGAGGCGGCGAGAGGCGCTTTAATTAGCGAGGGGCCCCAAACATTTGCGGGAGCCTCCGTTAAATCTGATCTTAATTAAATCTGATCTTGTTTTGTGCATTAATCGAGCGGCAATTTTAATTTAGTCAACACGCCACGCTCGGCAGAAGCACTTTTTTTTATTTTATTTTATTTTGGGTTTAATCTAGTCGGCGCTCGGCGCTCGCGACTTTAATTTCATGCTTGTGATGAAGCTTTGGCTTTTTTTTTTTTTTTTTTTCTCCTCTCTTTTTTTTGGAGGGGCGCTTTAGCTTTTTATTTAGCTGACTTGCATTACTGCCTAATCTGACACTTACCCAAAAGCCCCCGCCCGAGCCCCGCCTCCTCGCCCCTTTTTTTTTCCCAGTCAGAGAATCGAGACCACTGTTGCGTACTCGGCGTTGTTATTATACTCTGATTATGATATCAGCAAGTCAGCGCTTTAGAATGGCTGACGTGACATGTGGAAAGAAAGATATAGATATTACTGTACAAAAAAAAAACTTTCTCAAAGGACGGCAATTGTGTTGATTCCGAGTCAAATTGGTGTGTTTTATTTAAATCGCAGAAAGAACCAAGTTTGTTTTTCAACGCTCGACCCAAAAAAAAATGGATTCTGCGAGCCATCGCGTCGATCTTGATCCATTGCGTGATTGTCCTCGCACGCATGAATAAAATCGATCTTTTCGCCTGGTATTTTGGTGGAAATAAACAATTGGGCGTTGAACCTCTCTCTCGTGGTCGGCGGGCGGCCGCGGCGGCACTCAGATGCCGTGCCCTAACGGGAAGTAACGTTGCCTGGACGCGCGAGGGCGCTATTTCCAAGCTCAAGTTCCATATTGAGCGTGTGATTTTTCCTTTCCTTCCTTTTTGGAATCCGCCATCGAAGCAGGTTTGCACTAAAAACGGAGAGAAATCTTTCCATCTGCTGTTCAAACGTTAAAAGTGATAACTTTGCTTCTGAATGAGGTTTCAATAATAAAAGACACAAGCAGAAAAAAAAACAATGGCAAGTATTGGGATGAATAAGGAATTGATTGCCACACAGGAGGCCTATTCATTGAGCACGGCCCTAATTCCAATTTTCGAACGCTAAATTGCACGCCATCCGTCACTTTTTGACCCGGGTCCAATTTGACGCCACCGCGCCTCCATTTCCGTGCAAAACGCCACTTGGCGGGACACGGAGAAAGGCGACTCGTCACCAAAGCCGTCGGGGAGCGGCGCTAATAAAAAGGAGCGTGAGAGCGGCAGGTGTGTGTGTGTGTGTCTGTCTCAAAATTGTTTGCTTTGCAGTGGAGGAATTGAAATGTCAGTTGAATGGCGTGGACACGGATCACGCGTGTGTCCCGCCAGCTAATGTACGTTGAGCGCCACGGCTGCATTTCACAGGCCAAGGCCAGCCAGCCAAGGCAGCCAAGGCAGACGGGCTCAGCCGGCTAGAACAATAATTAGAATGGAGATTAAATGAAAATAATTACAAAAAGTTCATCAACTTTTGATGTATTAATTATTCCGCCCCTGCTTTATTCCGACTCTAATTATCCGCTTGAGTGGAAATGGCGGCGTTTCGGAAGCAAACAAGTTTCCGAAAGCCCCCCCACCCCATCCAAGACCCCTCCCCGTCACCGAGCGACTGCGAGTCAAAACAAAAAAAAATCCCATTGGTGTAATTATCACGTGCACGCTTGGAGGAAGTCACTGGCAAGTTTACTTTCAAAGCTTTCCCATTGACGATGATCGACGTCCCATCAAAAGAGAAAAGAGAGAGTTTCAAGTGATCTCGTTGGCTGCCAACTTTTCTTCCTTTTTGACTTTGGTCCAAAAGGCACGCCGAAGAGTCGGTCGGTCGGTCGCAACTTTAACGCCAGTCGTCAAAATAATAGAAAGCGTGCCACGCCGGCCGAGACAACGACCTGCGCCATCTTCCTACTTTTGCTTGATCCATTCTTCTTGGTCACTAGATCGTCATTTGCATATAAATGGAAATATTTATTGGTCCACGTGAGCAAAGCAATGTGGTCGGTTTTTTTTTAGACGGGCGCGCACACACACACGTGTATTTTGGAAGTCGAGCAGTTTAGGGGAAAAAAAGAGGAAAACCTTCTAAGATGTTTAGCAGAGGCGATAGCGAGAGCGCGGGAGGGTCGGGGGGAGGCGGGGGGAGATGGGGGGGGGGGAGGTTGGCAGGGGAAAGGGAGGCCTACTAAGCCGTAATGACTTTTGCCGCCGCTCGCTACCTGCCCGCCTGCCGCCTGCCGCCTGCCGCCTCAAAGACGGAAAAAGTTGCAGAAAAAAAACTTGACGCAAAACTGCAGCGCATTTGCATGAAAACAATCGGGTCTTTTTTTCTCAAGGAAAAAAAACAAGCGCAACTTTTTGGGATGGCGTGGCCATACACTTTTTTTTTTTAATTTAATCTAAATAGTCTTTTGAAAAAAAAAGAGACCATTCCGACATTTTCAACTTTTTGATCAATCGTTCCATTTTTTTTTATTTGCCCTCATTCGGAAATACAGTGGTACCTTGTCATACGACCGCTCGTCATACAAAATTCTCGTCTTACGGCGGAAATTTCGATCGGATAATTCGCCCGTCATGCCATCAAAATTTCGTGATGCGACCAAGCCAGGTCTTTTTTGCATATCTTTCGTGTATAACAATATCTACGAGCACGGAACGAAGGTAACAAAAGATGACAACAAAATTAGAATTCAGTTTTGTGTAAAGTTACATTAAACGTATGTTTGAGTGTCTGTATATATTAATCCAAGTTAATTTAAATTTGTTTGTTCCGTTTACGAGTGCGTTGTCGTGGAAAAAAAACGATTAGTTGGGGTTGGTCTTGCCAGCAAAATGGATGTGGACATCCACTTGTCATTTTCTTTTTTATGAGCCACGGACGTCCGTGCTTGTCACTTTAGCACTGGAAAATAATGGCGAGTCACGGCCGGCGGGTCAAGTTTCGGGGCCAACGTTCATTTCTTTAATGGCTTTGGGGATCCCCGTGGGAGCCCCGTGGGAGCCCCGTGGGAGCCCCGTGCCCGCCCCTTAATGGCCCCCTGGTGCATGTTGGGAAGCGGCGGTTTGTTGTTGCTATGTCTGCGGCGGCGGCTAATTGATGACGGGGAGGATTTTTGACACCACGGCCTACATCCAATAATATTGCTTTAGTTTTTCCAAAAGAGCCTTAATAGATTCTTTGCTTTTCAATTCCTTGAAATAACAGATCCTATGAGCCATTTAACATACTCTGATGATTTCAAAGTCAACTTCCTTTCACTCCATTTGATTTGACATTGACATTTCCTTTTTTGGTTGTTGCTTTTTTTTAGTGGGATTAAACAAATCCCTTTAAGATAGACATTGAACTGAATGAATTGACTTGATTTGATTCCCACACGGATCTCCATTTGGTTTTACATGTCTATTTTTTGGGGGGGTGACAGATTTATTTTTCAAGGCCTGGTTATATAGGACTCTCCAAAAATGGATCCCCCCCTCCCTCAATTAAAGCATTAGCGAGGTCAAAGGTTACATAAGCAACATCAGCCAGGGAAAAGTTCATTGAAGGCCAACGGGTGGGACGGGGGGGATAGGTCACTCAAATGTCATTTTCCCGAGACATGGGAGCGATCGGGCGCCAATCTCCTTTTGGCCGTCCCGTATGTTCCGGACGATAAGTCGCACTTTTTCCTCAATGATTAGTCTGGGCCTGCCAATAATACTCCAGCGCCACTTATTTGTTTTTCTCTCCGAGCTCGTCACGTCGCGTTTTGGAGACCCGAGGTTACGTCGACGGGGGTCGATGTCTTGTCCGCGGAAACTAACATCCGGGAACTGGCGTACCGAGCCATTTGAATGAACAAGCTCGACGGCGGTATTTGGCCGCCGGGGTCCGGCCGGCGTCCGCTCTGGGACGCGCGTGTCCCATTTCGGGCCCGATCGGAAGCGACGGGCTGTGATGGGACGGCGCGGCGGCTGTTTGCTTTGCAAAGCCCGGCCCATTTATCCCGCTCGAGGAAGCGCCCAAGCGCATCGGAAGTCCCTCCGTCGCTCGCCGCTATTTTGCCACTATTTTGCCACTATGGCGACCGCTCCAGGCGGCTCACAGTGCGTTTGGGGGGAATTTGTTGGCGGGAGCGAAGGGACGCACCCACGGTCAGCGAACCCCCCCTCCCCCGACGGGGTCTCTCGAGCGGAGAAGAAAGAACCGGTGTGGTAGTCCGCATGCTTTGTGGCAAAAGAAAGGGGGAACAAAACGCGGCGCTTCTGTTACCGGGAAAGGCTGTGGGAATGACCCGGATTCTTACGGGGCCCGTGGGCACTCCTTTCCGAGCCTGACACGCACATAAAGTCCGTCAAAGTCTTTCCCCGGTGCAAACGGGAACACCTGCGGTGGGGCCGAGCGGCGCGTCTTTTGTGGCCGCCGTAAGGGAATACCGGCCACCTGTGGCATTGTAGTCGCCACCTGCAGAAAGGCCAAGCGCCCCCGTCAAACGTCAAACATACTACGTGCCTCCGGACGGCTTCCGACGGGAACCTGGCCGCCCGCCAAGACCTGGTGGCGAGAAGCGAGACGGCGAGCGGGACGGCCAGGCCGCCCTCGCTCCCGTGGGGGGTGCGCGCTTTCTCCGTCCGGGTGCTCCGCTTTGCTCCCACGTCCCCAAAAGGTGCGTGCTAGGCTGACTGCTAAAATGCTCCCGAGGGAGGACTGGTCTCTGATTGCCAACGGCTGAGTACAGACTTTTGCGAGGCTATAGTCATCCCCAAAAAGTATCCCTTAATATGTGACAGGAACAGGCGCCTATTTTGTCCGCTGTTCCGAGTGTCAGCGCCGTTACTGGCGTTATTGTTGCCGTGGCTGGCCTGCCTGCCTGCGGCGAGCCAGCCAGCCTAATCCGGACACTCCAGCTAATGACCTATAATTGCTGGCCAGTCAAAAGGGAGTCCCGAGGTAGGCTGAGCCCTGAGAAACACACACACACACACACACACACACACACACACACACACACACACACACACACAAAACTGTCGCTCCCCGGTTTTAACGTCAACTCTGTGAAAAAGTCATCAGCGCTTCTCCCATAAGTCGTCCAGTCAGCTTCCGTCGGGATTTACTCCGACAGAAGATGTCCAAAATGTCTCCCAAACTCTTTTTTTTTTCTCCCCCAGACAGACTTTTGCTAGGCTTTCCCATTTTCCATGGCAAAAGAACGGAGCGGCTTTACGCGTTGACTTTGGTAGCGCGTGTCCCACCAAGCCAAGCCTTCCTCCCGCCAATCGGCCCAAATCTCCAATTTCGGGGCAAAAATCATTTCCAGTCAACAGAGATGATTTTTTCACTTCCTCAATTTCTATTTCTGAGGGAGACGGACTCTCAACGAGGCTTCCCGAAAGGCGGCCGCTGTGCGTGGGATATTCCCGCGCGGCCTTTTCCAAATGCGACCCGCCGAACCCCGCGGGGCGCGCGGCGGCCGCCAGAGTGCGCGGGTCGGAGGTCGGAGGCGGCGGGTCGCCGAGGGAGGCGCTCGGGATCGTTGCCCGGCCGTAACCGAAGCCGTGGCTCGGGTCGGGTCGGGCCGGAGGTGGCCTCCCCAAAGCACGCCGCCTGTCTCTGGCAATATATACTTTGGAGCCAGAATGGGACGGACGGATTGATGGACGGACGCAGATCGGGGGAGGGGGGGGGGGGGGCTTCACGGCCGGTCAAATGAAAGGCCCGAGCCCGTGGACCACACGGCCCGCGGACGGCCCGGATGGGGCGCCAGCGCCGCGGACCACGAGCCGACGGAGGCTCGGCGGGGCGTCGTCGGCCCCGGCTTCCGAGCGCGCCGTTGAACTTGGGGGACGAAAGGCGATACCCGGAGCAGACCGGCGGGGTCCGGCCGGGGCCGGCGTCCCCGCTGGGACGGCGAGTCCATTTCAAGCCCATCAGTGTCAGTGATTGGACTAAGTGGTGACATAATCACCATGGCCATGGATGCTCCTCTGGGAGGGACAGAGGCGGGAGGTGGCGGGTGGCCAATTGCACGATTGCAAGCAGGATAAAAACAAGCTCTCAGTCATGAAGGATAAGACTTGACGGGAATGCATTTGACGAGGCCTTCTCCGGGCACCTTAAAACGGCGGCTATCTGAAAGGCTTTTTCCACCGGGGGCAATGACTTGTATTTGAATGACCACGTTCACGCCGCGCGTCAATCCACAAGGAAGTGGCTGGCGTTGGGCACGCTCGGCGACACCCCGTTGAATCATTCATTTCACACTTTGCGCCGGTTGTTCACCACGCGGCTGGAACCAATTCATTTGTTTTCCATTCATTTCCATGGGAAACGTCCGCTCGAGTGACGAGAACCTCGTCATACGATCTCAGTCTCGGAACGGATTACGATCGTATGTCGAGGTACCACTGTGTATGACATTTCGTCACCAGTTTTTTTTTTTCAACCAGTTGAACCACTACTGTATATTCTAGGAAAGCCGCCATTCCAATGCAGCAGTTCTTCTTAAATCTAAGACACAAAGTCCGTTCTTCATGAACATTATTTCAATCAACGGAAGCGTCAATAGGGCTGAAAAAGCCAATGTGTGTGTGTGTGTTTTTTTTAACCCTCTGCTCATCAGAGGCACTCAGAAGTGGAGGCAAACAGGAAGTGGGCCGTTTAAATCACAGGACGCGTGCGCACGCGCACCTTGTCATATTTACGGCGAGCCGGTCGGAAGGAGGAGGACGATAACCGCCTTTTATGGCGACCTGTCGGCGTGATGGAGAGGGCCGGGCCTTATCGACAAACTTTGGATGGGAATTGTACGGGTACGCTTTTATCTGGCGGGCCCCAATGCGACGGCACTGAGCAAACCCCCCCTCCCTTTAAATAGCGGTACGTACGTATATATTTTTATCAGCACTGGGGCCATCCGTGCGTGCGTTCGTGCGCGCGCGTGGGTGTGGGTTATGGGAAATAATCTCTTGCAGCAGATTAAGTGGATTAATTAGACCGGTATTGACGGGGGCCGATCGCTAGCTAAAGAGCTTCCCGCTGCAACCACGGGGATTTTCCAAGCCGTAATTATCCCGGGAAGCGGCCCTACCGAGCGGGAAGAGGTCTTTGGCCGCAAAAAAAAGAAAGAAAAACTTTTGTTTTCTTTTATAAACTGGGGTCAAATCAAAAAGATCGAGATTTTTAAAGAGGCCTTCGTATAGCGGACGATTCCCACCTCCATTGTGGCGCTTGGGGGACCCTTTCAAATGGGAATTTTTGGCAACTCCAATCAATCAACAGAAAGACGGTGGACTCGAGCAATAGCCGCCGCCACCGCCACCGCCACCGCCACCGCCACCGCCACCGCGCAGCCAATTTTCGGAGCGGCCGTCCGTCATCGGGACACGGCGACCGCAACGTTTCAAAGATGGCCCGAGAATCCAGCCAAAAGAGGGTGGCGGATGGATTGGGAAGCCACGCGCCACAACTGTGCAACGTCGCAGAATGGCCGTTTTTAATCAGACTTGGGCGGAGGGCTGGCCGGACCGGGATTTTTTTTTTATTTTTATTTTTTTTACCCAGTACGGCGTCGGGTTCGACGGCGAAAAAGCCCAGTGGAGATGGCGCTGGCCATTTTGACTCAGCTGCATCTCACATCTAAATAAGCTTTTCCAGGTGAGGGGGCGGGAAAAGAAATTCCGACAGCACGCTCCCAATAATAAAATGCGGCAAGATGGATGTCCTGCTGGCGTGAGATAGGAGGCCGCCATTACTTATTTTGTGAAAGGCCACCTGATTGCAGGCGCGCCATAAATTCAGCCACGCTGCTGATTGGGATCTGACTCATATTCCCGCGTCACCAAGATGAATGCGGCGGCGGCGACGGCGGCGACGGCGAGAAACTGGCACGGCGTTTTAATAAATTTGCCATCATAATTCCCGCCGGCCCCGTTGACAAGTGTATTTGTTTAAGGACACGCCAATGAATTGGATGATTAGCGCGCCGGATTTGGATATTTACTTTGGTGGCCAGACCTACGTTTCACCTTGAAAAAGGAAACCTCGCCGCTACTTTGCGGAGGGAGCACTGAGCACGCGCGTCCCTCTTGAAACCTTTGAATAGGAACTGAATCGAAAATGATCGGCGTCGCATCGAATGCATTTATAAGGGCGAGATGTCGGACCCTAAGCCTAACCCCGGACAGAACAGCCAATGCAAAAGACTTCCTGGGACGCCTGCATTTGTGGGGGGGGGGGGGGGGGGGGGGCGGACCAAGCCGACTGGCGGCATTTATAGACGCTCCGAGTAAAAGGGGATTTTGAAAAGATTTCCCTGAAAAGCAGCGTCGGCACATCCGTTTTCCGGGAGAAAGCCGGGCGCGGACGTCCACGCGTGAGTGACGGACGGCCTTCCCGCCAACGGATCGCCCGCCGTCCATTAGCGCGCCGACGAGGGGAGAGGCCACTCGAGTGTCAGATAAGACGACGACGGCGGCGGGCCGTTATCGCCGCTGGCCATAATGTCCCATCTGCCTTGCTTATCGCACGCCAGAGTAAAACGGCGCAAGAGGAAACGGAGGTGGTCGCCTTCCTTCCACCCGAGAAGCCAACCTGCGGGCGAGGCGTGACGTCAAACGGCGCAAAGGAAAGTTTGGGCGCTTTTGGGCAAAAAAAAACTTTGCCATTTTTTTCTTCCAAATGAATAAATGCCATTGGCGAAGGAGGACTAAAGTAGAGCGGCACGAGCTCCAAAGTGGATTCGGTGCTACGGACTCGATGGCAAAAGAGCACGTGGGCCAGTCCAAAAATTAATCGTTCCGTGCTCGTAAGTAAATATTGTTATACACGAAAGATATGCAAAAAAGACCTGGCTTGGTCGTATCACGAAATTTTGATTGCATGACGGGTGAATTATTCGATGGAAATTCCCGCCGTAAGACGAGAATTTTGTATGACGAGCGGTCGTATGACGAGGTACCACTGTATTTGGCTATGTCAGGCGATGGTCCGCAGCAGTAAAACAACGCGAGCAAACCCCCCCCAAGCCGCCCCCTTTTGTTTATCCGTGGCCTGGCGTTTTATCTGGCCGCCCACCTTTGCAAGCATCACGTGTAATTATCTATCCGTATTCCCCGCGGGCGCCCTATCGCCGGCGTCCATCTCGCCGTCGGAATGACACGGCGGGCGCCGGCGCGGACGCCCGCGTCTCAGGTGTAATTACTCGGCGCCTTTTATCTGGCCGGCGCGGACTTTGCATCGGCGAAGGCCCTTTTACGGCCGTGCCGCCGCAATAATGAAGCCGTGGCCCCGCCCCCTCCCCCGCCAAAGTCGGCGTGACCTTCCCGCTCGCATTGTGGCAATAAGAAAACCAATTAATGACTTATCCGTCCATCTCAATGTCAAGTCTTTTTCCGAGGTGTACTATTATGCGGCGGCCCCGGCTGACGTCCGGGACGTTAATTAACTCGGCGGCGGAAACTGGACGGGGACGACGATGACGACGACGACGGAGACGATGATGATGTCGCCCCGAGCGAGACGAGGCGCGTGGCATCAAAACTCCACGCTTTGGCGGCGACGGCTTTAGGGCTTTTTGGGGGTTTTCTTTCTGGCTAGCGGCCAATGAAGAGGAAGGAGGAAAAATAACTTTGCTAAATGTTTTTTTACGACGACTCCGATGACTATTTGACGTGGCCAAACCCTTGGGGTGGATCTTGATACGACACCGACAAAGGCTGTGATTTTTGGGGAAAAGGAAGGGAAAATGGATAATAAAATAAAAGGAGGTCGGTCCACTTGTGCAAAACGCATTGAACACGAGCAAAGTGGTTGAAGGACCTCCGGCCTCGGCCACAAGTTCTCCTCCATTTTTAGCGCAAAGCGGCAAGCGACTTTGGTGACTTTGGTCTTTCAACAAAGCTGCTGAAATCCAGCATTCCAAATACAGAAAAGCATCTGAAAGGATGTAACAAACAGTTGCAGGTAGCACCTCACCATAGGACATTCCGACACGTTATATTAGCGGCGATAGCACGCACTTTCTTTTCTTTTTTTTTTACTTTTCTGGGCCGGAATAAATGAGGCAAGCGGTTGGGGCCATATCTTTTAATTTCCTGAATGCAATTCTGCTCCAAACACTAATTAATTTGTATTTGATCATTTGGCCACTTTCACGCCAAGGCTGCAATTTTCCCCCTCCTTCAACTTTGGGGCCGCGCCGGCAACTTTAATTAAAGCGCCGGTCGGCCGGCGCATTTATCATCCTCGCCGCCCGGCCCGCTCGACCCGCCGTGCTTTGCGGCGCAAATTAAGAGGGAAAGCGAGTGGGACGGAGAACGTGAGCGGGGCCTAACCCGCTCCCCCCCCCCAAAAGAAGAAGCATCATTTGAAAAATCCAGGGATCTGCTACACCAGCCCTTTCCTTCGTAGACGGAGCCTTCGAAGTTGGCGCCGCTTTGCCAACGCAAGTCACTTTGCGGTGGGTGGCGGGCGGGCGGGCGGAGAGGCCTTTGTCGGGCCTGTACAGACGCTCCTCTACTTACGAACATATGACTTACGAACAACGGTACATACCAACATG
Organism: Stigmatopora argus; assembly: GCF_051989625.1. NCBI lineage: Eukaryota > Metazoa > Chordata > Actinopteri > Syngnathiformes > Syngnathidae > Stigmatopora > Stigmatopora argus. The sequence continues at coordinate 9,244,787 of NC_135409.1, read as the reverse complement.
TCTGCAAATTACGTTTATGTCGAAAAATGTTCGTAAGTTCGATTTTGTATTTTTTTCCCGAGTTGTGCTTCTTTCCGCCGCTAATACCGACGACGCCTGGCTGGCGCTGTGAGAGCTCAGCTCACTTAGCATCTACCTTCCTCTGCCCAGTCCGTTGCAATGCGGAAGTGCGTGAACGTATCTCCAGTGCGCAAAGAACCTTTTTCATTTCCATCATTAAATATCTCGTGCATCCATTATCCAATATGGTTGGTAAAAAGCGAAAGGCTTCTAGTGAGGGAGGTGCAAGGAAGAGGCAAGCCATTTCATTTGAAACGAGTGGCAATAATATCGAAGCTTGATGCGCGTGAGAGTGGTGAGCGTTGCACGGGCATACAACTTGAATCGTTCCACCGTCAGTACCATTTCTAAACATAAAGATGGAGCAGCAGGACCCAAATATTGAACGTTGCACAAAGTTTGCAAATCAATTGAATGATGCCATACAGTGCTACCGCAACATCTATAATGAAAAAAAGAAAACTGCAATCGTCATTAGATAGCTTCTTTCAGCCACTTTCTAGTAAATCTCTCTCTCTCTCTCTCTAATGTATTTATACAGTACTGTATGTATTCTCTCCATGTTATTAAATGTTTTTTTCAGTACAAACCAATGTGTGTTACTTATACAAGCCTTAAACATACAAATGCACTTATATAAACCTTCAATATACTTATATAGATAGGCCTTAAACATAAATTATAATACAAAATATAGCAGTGAGCAACTTACAAACAAATTCAACTTATGAACAATCGCTCGGAAGCTAACTCGTTGGTAAGTAGGGGAGCGTCTGTACTTTTCCCGCGCCTTCCTTCCTTCCTTCCTTCCTTCCTTCCTCTTTTGTCTCCACCCGAGCGGCTTTGGAGGCACAGGTGGATTTTTTAATAGGATTCGTCCATTCCCGCAGACGCGCGTCAGGCTCAGCCTAATAAGCTAACGTTAGCTTTGAAGTACGCCGGGTCTTAAAAAAAAAAAGAGCCGATTCCCACCACATCCGGCGGCCCGGAAAGATTTCTGTTTGGACATTTTCTCATTCTCGCGGAATAAAAACAAGACAAGTGGCAAATGAGGTCAACTTTTACGCACCCGGAACAACTTTTACGCAGGTTGAGTCCATTTGGAAGGGGTTTCCGACAAATAGTCCAGAAAGCTCCAACCGAGGTCGGGGAAAGTACGAAAAGGGCTGCCAAACGCTCGGGCGCGCCTTTTTGCCGCATTAATTACAAGCGGTGGCGGGGGCGGAGGAGACTATCATTTAATTGGGGGTGTAAATGATCCCAATTGCGGCAAGTTGTAATTAGAAAAAGAGCGGAAATCTTATCGCGCGTTCCTCTCTCTCTCTCTCTCTCTCTCTCTCTCTCTCGTCTCTCCAATCCAGGAGAAGACAATTGCCCGCCAGACAGACAACGGCGCAAACAAAGAGATGCGCATCTGAAAGCTTATCGCCAGCCGCAACACAACAAACACAGAGCGGCTTTTGTGCTAGCTTGGCCCAAAACCCCCCCAAACAAACGTCTGGTCTCTCATTTGGCTTCAATGGAATAGACTTAGAAAACTGGGGAAAGCAAAAAACGGATCGCGCTGTTCCCGTCGTCACGACTTACGAGCCGAGTCGCCTACGCTGGTTTGCGTTTTCCTGATACAGTGGTACCTCGTCATATGACCGCTCATCATACAATATTCTCGTCTTACTACGGAAATTTTGATCGAATAATTCGCCCGTCATGCCATCAAAATTTCGTGATGCGACCAAGCCAGGTGGCCATGGCACTGTCTTTTTTGCATATCTTTCGTGTATAACAATATCTACGAGCACTGAACGATTAATTCAGACGAGTTTCTCTACGACCAGGAAACGCACAACGCGCATGCAAAAAGAAGAGGGCTTTCTGGGTAATGAAGTACACTCGTGCACACAACACCAACCGATAGGCAATGGCAACCTTTCTCAGAATAAAACTTCATTACCCACAATCAATACGTGGGTAAGCTCAACTATTGTATTTCCTGTTATTCTTTCTAAGGAAAGAAACTCCCGCAATCGTTCTTTAAAGACTATTTCTCGTTGGCAAGTGGTCGTGCATTATCGTGTGTTGTGAGGACATTTGTGTGCATCATTTTGGGAATAGTATTTTGAAGGGAATAGTACAACAGCAAACAGTCCATCGATAGCGAACGTGAGGGTGGGTGGAGGCGTGGCAAACCGCTAACCCGGAAAACCAAGGTAACAAAAGATGACAACAAAATTAGAATTCAGTTTTGTGTAAAGTTACATTAAACGTATGTTTGAGTGTCTGTATATATTAATCCAAGTTCATTTAAATTTGTTTGTTCCGTTTACGAATGCGTTGTCGTGGAAAAAAAAAGAACCCCACCCCCCCATTTGTTTTCCATTCATTTCAATGGGAAACGTCCGCTCGAGTGACGAGAATCTCGTCATACGATCTCAGTCTCGGAACGGATTACGATCGTATGTCGAGGTACCACTGTATTTTTCGACCAAATGGGGACGCTACCGTTGACAAAGTAAGAATTCCTCCAAGCCGAGCCTACATCGAAGGCACGGGACGTCTCGGATGTCCCGGACATCCTGTGCATTTGAAGTGGCAAGGATGGGGACGACGACAATCGTTGCCGTCGATCCTTTGACTTTGATTGGATGACGCGTCTTGTGGGTGATCGGATGGACTTTGGTGGGTCGGCCTGCCGCCCATTTCTCTCCGATCTGATCCCCACGCTATTCCAAGACGGATTTGCTTCTCGGGGCGGGTGGGAGGTTGGGAGGGAGGGAGGGAGGATGGGGAAAATAGTTTCTTTCCGGCACTGGCGCAGGCATTTGATGAGCTGGTGCAAAAGTGATGATGGAGTGTGTGCGTGCGTGTATGCGTGTGCGTGTGTGCGTGTGTGTTGGAATCAGCGTTCCCACTTTGCCTAGCCTCCTCGCTCGGATGGCTTTAGCCGGGCGAGCGCACTGAAGCAGGAAATCCCGATTCGCGGCCTATCAGCGAAATAGCACAAATAGCACATAGACTCTATGAGCCCCCCTCCACCTCCAATACGCCACCCCCGCCCGCCCCCACCCGAGACAGCCGAACGGGCCCCCCCCCCCCCGACATTGGACCATTCCTGGCGTTGACTTTGGGCAGATTTTCACCCGCCACGTTTACCTTCCGCTCTTTCGGGAGACAAGAGACGTATTTCGCAAAGGAGGCGCGCCGTTTGATTGGTGGAAGCGCCATCACGCCACGTTTTGGCGCATTGATGACAAAATCAAATTGCAGTGAAGGCATTTTCAAAACAATCCAAATGCAGCGTTCCAAATCTGTCTGAAACGGGCGTTTTTGCTGGAAATACGTAGGAGCGAGTGAGTAGCTGCGCTTGTCAGAATGGCCATTTCTTTAAGCGCTGCTTTTGGGGCTTTTTGTGGCGGTGATCTCTTTTCCGAGGCAAAGAAAAGCCCAGCCTTGGCCGCCGCCGCCGCCGCCACCGCCGCCTCTGTGATCCGGGCTGAGGCTTTGATAATTAGCGCAGCCAAATGAACTCGGAATTCTTTGGCTTTCAAAGGCCAGGCGCCGGCCCTTAATTACCGCCGTGTAATTAAAAGTCCCAATCAAAAGAGGGGGGAAAATATAGCCAGCCCCTTTTAATCCGCCACCGCCGCCGCCCGTCGACGACACTCCGTCGACCTCAAGTGCCAAAAAAAGTGACGCGCGCCATTTTAGCAAAGAAAGCCTAAAAGACAAAGCTGCCCACCTCACCAAGCGACGTTTTTGTTCCCCGGGGGCTCGTTAGCCCCGCCCCCTCCCCCCCGAAAGGCCGGCGGGACGCGACGTGGCATGCAATTAACGGGCAGAATGGATCTACTTTTTAAAAGTTAGCCGGGCACAATGGAAGGCTTTGGACGTCGTCCGGCGTGTCAGGCGCGATGATGCTAAGACCCCCACCCCGTCGGCGCCCGCCGGCTCGACAGCCGAGAGGTGTCGGACGGAATTAGCCGTCAACCACCGGGAAAAAAAGCGCAAAGCGTCAGCATTGTTTGCCAATCAAGGCGATCCCAAAGTTTGCGCAAAAGGAGTGGACTTGACTTAAGTTGACTCGGAAGCACGCCGCCTTTTTTTTCCTAGTCGGTGCTTTTGCGTCGTCTCTTCCACTTCCACAGAGACGTCCGTAGGCCAGGTACCTTCCTGCCAATCTACCTGGCCGCCTCCCTCCCTCCCTCCTTATCTAACGCCCTCCCTCCAACCATCCCTCCCTCCCAATCGCTCTCACCGGATCTTTCCGCTTTGAGTAGACAAAGTGGTCAAAAGCGATTAAAAGAGCGGCGGGCGCCACAAAGGCCAGATTACTCCCAGCATCCATTAAATGAAAGAAGACGAGCGAGGAGGTTTCAGGTGAGACAAACGCCGACGAGCGCTCCTTCTTAATCCCGAGGCCGTCGCCCAAGCGGAAAGTCGGCTCCGTCCCGTTTGACAATGGCAACCCAGCGCGCCAGCCAGCCAGCGAACTAGCGGGAAGAAATAAAAGCCCCGCGACCCTCGCCAACGTTACTTCCTTTCATTTTTTTCTTCTTCTAATCGCGCTGCCGTATTCTATCAGCGCAGGTGAGGCACAATGGCGACACGGCGCGCACAATGGCGCGCCTTAACTCGCGCGCCGGCTGATCGCTCGGCTGATTTTGCTCTTTTCGTGTCAGACATTTGGTGTGCTTTAAAGAAAAGGCGTGCGGGGGCGATGAAATCGCCGCTTTGTTTCCGCCGCTCGCTCAAATTAGGCAAATGAGATCAAGTGGGGACCGAGCAGGTACGCAGGTAGGGGGGCTTTCTTCATCTATGAGGCGTTCGCTCGCCGGTTCAAGTCGGGCTTGGGGTTTGACGCCAAAAGAAAAGCGCTTAACGGCTCATGGGCTCAAAGGCGAGCGCGAGCGCTTCGTCGCCCTTCAAATCAAGATTTCCCAGCAGCGTTCTTGGCCACCGGTCGATGGCGAAAGGCATCCCGCCGACCATCTTCTCCCCTCTTATCGACACCCGTGCCATTAATTCGGGCATCGCGCACAAAAAGCCGAGCGGATGGGCGACATCGATCTCGCCGGGCTATCCGGGCGCGGCTAATCCGCTCTTTACGGGACGGGTCACGGCCAACGTGGACGAGACCGCGACGTCGTTATGCGACGTGGGCGGCGGGCGGAGGGGCTTTCTTTTGCTCCGGAGAAGCTGGGCGGAATGGGCCTGCTCAAAATGGGAGCGGCTCCCAAAAAGAACACCGCTAACCGACCACAGCCACCAGATGGCACCAAAACACTGCTTTAGGACAACTGGAGCGCCTCAACTTACTTCCACATAGTGTGTCTGAATGATTTTCAGGATGCTCACTCGATGGCGATGAAAATGAAGAAAAACAACAACAACAAGATTTTGGTGGAGGGGTCGACAGTTAAGGTAGCCCCCGATTTGCCCTCCCCGACACAATCTCCGCGCAGTAGGGATGGAAAAAAAATACAGATCTTTTGTTTATCTGCCAGCCATGCAAATGCCAGCGCGTCGGGATTAGCCGCTCGGCGACGATAGCGCGGCAAGAGAAGTAAAAAAAAAAATCAAAATAAAAAAAACAGGCGGGCCTTTTTATGCAGAAAGACGGGGCGGGGCGTTCCTTTCCTTTCCGAAGCGCCGCAATGACAATTGCAATGCATCACTTCATAGACTATTTTTAATCTGTTTCCCGGCGCCGGCACACTTTGAACCGCTGCGAGCGGCAGATACAGAGCGCGCGCGGGGGCCCGCGATTAATCTTGGCGGCCGCTTTAAGCGCTGCGCCACGCTGACGCAGCACTGATCTCTAACGGGGTCCGGCCGCCCTTGGAAGGGTGGCGCGTGGAATAACATCAAGTTTGCATTCTAATTGGCTCTATGAGGACAAGTGGAATAAAGAGGGAAGACTTTGGGGCGTCCCGACCGGCGTCCGTCAAAGCGGAATGGTTCTTGGCAAAGACACGAGATGCCCCCGCCGGTTGGGAGCAAAATAACAATACAAAATTCTCGTCTTACGGCGGAAATTTCCATCGAATAATTCGCCCGTCATGCCATCAAAATTTCGTAATGCGACCAAGCCAGGTCTTTTTTGCATATCTTTCGTGTATAACAATATTTACGTGCACGGAACGATTCATTCAGACGAGTTTCTCCTAAGACCAGGAAATGCGCAACGCGCATGCAAAAAGAGGGCTTTCTGGGTAATGAAGTATACTCGTGCACACAACACCAACCGATAGGCAATGGCAACCTTTCTCAGAATAAAACTTCATTACCCACAATCAATAAGTGGGTAAGCTCAACTATTGTATTTCCTGTTATTCTTTCGAAGGCAAGACGCTCCCGCGATGGTTCTTTAAAGACTACGTATTTCTCGTTGGCAAGTGGTCGTCGTGCGTTATCCTATTGTGAGGAGGACATTTGTGTGCATCATTTTGGGAATATTTTGAAGGGAATAGTACAACAGCAAACAGTCCATCGATAGCGAACGTGAGGGTGGAGGCGGGGCAAACCGCTAACCCGACCAAAACGAACGTAACAAAAGATGACAACAAAATTAGAATTCAGTTTTGTATAAAGTTACATTAAACGTATGTTTGAGTGTCTGTATATATTAATACAAGTTAATTTAAATTTGTTTGTTCCGTTTACAAGTGCGTTGTCATGGAAAAAAAAAAGAACACTATTTGCCGGAGAAAAATAAATAATCCGGGAAACAAGGACGGCGATTTTGGCTTAAATACGTCGGTGTCACTCGACAAGAGCGAGCGATTCATTCACCTGACGACGGCCAATCCGACGGCCGTCGAGCGCAGACCGAAAGGCGAAAAGAAAACCCTTCCTCGGCCTTGTTTATCTTTTTTTTTTTTTTTTCTCGCAGGGGAAGCGCGACGGGGCACAAAAGGCGAGATAAAGCTTTGAGCAGACTTTTTCTTTTGCGTCCAAATTTAATAAGGCTGACGCGTGACGCGCTTTGAGGGGGAACAGGTAAACACACGACGGGCTTTTGTAAGCCGCCGCCGTCGCCGCCGAAGCCGCCAAACACAAACAAACCCCCAAAGAGCGCTTGACACGCTTTCTTAAGGCGTCAGCGCCACGAGAAGACAAGAACGTCTCGGAGTTGACACCTGGGAAAAGGCGAGGAACACGAGGGGGGCTTACCTGCGTAGCCCCCCCCCCCCCTCCCCCCTCCTTTTCACCTGGCATTTCCAAAGCGGCTCTCCGAGCGGCACAATGGCGACACCGAGACGCTCCGAGGGGATCGGGGCGCCGCCGAAGTGACAGCTGACGGCGAACCGGCGGAAACAAACAGTGATCCACCATTCGCGGCCCCCCACAAAAAAGGCCTTTGACAGCACCTGCGCGGATTAGCGTGTCAGGCAACATGGCGGCTGACAGCTCTTTGCGCTTTCTTTTCAATTGTTCTTTTTTCTCTTCTTCTCAGAACGCTCACCTCCGCGGCTGCCGCTCAGTGATTGAAAAGCCAGCGCCGAGAAGAAGAAGAAGAAATAAACATTTTTCAGTTAATTTCCCGGATTAGCGGACCCATCTGCCTTTTGACGTTCGCACCAGAGATCCTAACTCCGTGCCGCCTTACCCAAAGGTGTCCAAACACAAACCCAATTGGATGGCGGAGGCACCTTTGTGGCCGCCATACGAAAGGCGGTGGAATTGGAACCGACAATTTTCTTTTTTTTATAGCAATTGGTTTCCGAAGTGGAGGTACCGCCGAGTGTACAATGTTGCTTGGCGTCCTTTTCGCAATGCCACCACGTTCTTTTTTGCCACACAAAAGTGAATTTGGACGTTGAAATCCACATCTGCTTTCTACTACGACTACCATTGGCACGCACGCACGCACGCAAAGCATCGTGCGCCATAGATGCCCAAAGTTCAATTGAATTTAGCATCGTCGCGGGCCGGTACTTGACGTCGCTGGCCAAAACCAATGGGATAATGCCACAATGAATATTTGAGAAGGGCCCAGCGTGCGCGCCAGAGGCCCTCCACGGAAGCTCTTAGCGTGGAATGCCGGCCGGCCGGCGTCCTTGTGTAAACACGCCAGCGACTGCGGCGCCGGCGCCGGCCTTTCGCACGGGAAGGGCCAGAGAGGAGCACGGCCGCCTCCTTTTCATTGGCCGTCCATGTCGCGCCGCCAACGCCGAGTGGTGGCGTGCGCCGTCGACGGCTTAACGGCTTTAAACGGTAAACAAACGCAAGGGGAGGGAAAAGGAAAAAAAACAAAAAAAGAAAAACGACGCCGGCGACGTGGCTTTGAAAAAGCAATTAATTCCAGATAGCGAGCACATGAAAGGCAGCGGGATTGCGGCGACATAAAACGCAGCGCCCCGCCTCCGATGACGTCCAATCGCGACCAGGTTGCTTTTTGGTAACTTCAAAGCGCGGCTTAAGCCGGACGCGTTCGCTCGCTCGCTCGCTGGCTTTATTGGCGTCAACGTTGACGACAAGCTGTCCTGGAATATCTAGAAGCTGAAATGTTTTCACTTTCATTGTGACAAGTTTGCGCAAGCGATTGGACAAAGAAAGGTGGGGGCTTCCAAACAAAAAACCAATGACTTCTTTTTCCACTTTTCAATGATTGGGCGTATCAATTTCTCGCTTCTTTTTGACGGGAGCAAAAAATGTCAACGCAGGATGTCAACGCAGAACATCGAAAAGTAATGCAAACAGAAAATGCCACCGTTTATATCATTTAACTTCATTTGCGATTTTGTGCCCGCCGCCGCTGGCCTATCGGGAGCCCCCCACTTCCAAGACTACACCCCCCCCCTTATTGCGAGTGAAACTTCTTCTGCTTAGGAAATCCATATAATGAGAAAAGTGTCCAAAGTGGAAGATAGCAAATTCAATTAGAGGGAAAAACACTTTTGTCTTTGATGGCGGACAAAACGCCAACCCCGCGTCGCCCAAAAAGATACCAAACGCCCCCCCACCCTCAACTCACGGCTTCATCCGCTTGAACGTTTTTCATCAAACGACGCTTCCTTTTTTTGGTTTTACAGACGCTCCCCTACTTACGAACATTCGACTTACGAACAAGCTGCTACTGTGTTGGAATTGTGAGCGGCTTTGCTATTTTCAAATGTTGGGGCCAAAAAAGGCAGAAGGAAAGTTTAATCATTCGAATCTCATATTTATTGACCAACGGCGCCACTGTCCAAACCTGGTGATCATTATAGATGATGGGCTCAAACAGAAGTGTCCTAAAAATGTTTTTTTTTTGTAACATTAACCACACGCGATGGCTGCCACGCTGCGAAAAAAAGGGGCCTTGGAAAAAAAAGAAAAAGCGCATGCGCCAGAAAAGTTTCTTTTCATTCATTTTAAAAAGGATGGAAAGTACGGTGAGGGGGGTTAGAACCATTTGAAATATGTTCTTTAAGTCCACGACAGGATCAAAAAAAGTGGAGCCAAGAGGCGCTTTCAGTTGTCGTTAGCTAATACGCTCAGATGCTAACGTACACGTTTACTTGTTGTCGGCGTTGTAATGACTTGCCGATAATCCCACGTTATGACGCCAAAGCCGTCTCGGCTCCCCACCACAACAACAACAACAACAACATCTAAGTGAGAATATGTTAAATAGGTCGGACAAAAGGCCCCGCGCAAAGGACAGATTTGGGTTCGATCTTCCCCAATCCCTTCCGGCTCGTCTCGGCTTCGGCTCGGCTCGGCTCCTCCGCTTGGACTTGGAGAGCGAGCAACTTATCTTCTTCCTCTTTGTAATTCTCGCCGTCGCATTAGTCCCATTAGCATTAAAAAGGCGTGCGTTGGTGTGGCAGCGAGTAAAAGTAAAATGAAGTCAGCTTTGTGGCTTTCTCGAAAGCCACAAAGCAAGCGGATGGAAACGTTGCCAGCGTGGAAAACGTGGAAGGCCAATAATACACGGATAGCTCATTTGAGGCGGCAAATAAACGCTTAGCTTTCCAGACCTGCCGCAACAGGTGAATAGCGCTCGTTTGGGGAACGGGTTTTTCACCTTTCACAACCCTCCGCGTACTATACTTTAACTGCCAAAGGCAGACACTGCCGCCTAGTGGCCGCTGAAATACTCTCCAATGGTGACTTCATTCACGTTTGTATTATTGTTCCTACACCCTACACAACTTTTGATATCTATTTGAGCCGCCGCGCGATCAATCCGCCAAGTGGCCGCCTATTGCTGTATTGGCAGTTTAAAAAAATATTTAAATATGACATCAACTTGGGTGTTAGCCAAGGATAACATTTGGAACTGGCCACCCGATAGTATCGTGGTTCACCGGGGATGGATTCCCACACGACGACAGACGGGCGACCCATCTTGGGTGTCGTCTGCCTTTTGCCCCAAATCTGCCGGGATAGGCTCAAGCACCCCGCGACCCTGATGAGGACAAGCGATGAAAATAAATAACTAAATAAAGTACAGTGGTACCTCGTCATACGACCGCTCGTCATACAAAATTCTCGTCTTACGGCGGGAAAACCCTAGCAAATGAACGGAAAAACACCAAACGGCGCCTGCAGAATTCCACGTAATACACGATTGGAAGTTACGCGGGAAGTCCAGCCAGACAAAAGACGGCTACATGAGCGTTCGATGTGTAAAGATGGGGGGGTGGGATTCAATCGAGAGCAGGTACTCGGCGCCTTTAGTGATGGAAATGCGACAAGCGCGGCCGGCAGCTGATAAGTTTGGCGCGGGCGGACGGTCCGATTGTGGAGCGCGGCCTTTCATCCCGCCGCGGACAAAGGAGGAGGACGAGCGGCGTGAAAAGAGAATTTGACAGACTTTTTAAAATGGAGATGAGGTGAGCGCAGGCGACTTGGGGCCGATTGAGCGGGGCCCGCTCCCATTGGACGGCGGCCAGATAAAATGAAGTCCCAATCAAAAAGCCGTGCGGCCATCTCCACGCTGGAGGTGATGTCAGCTTCGCTACATCAGACGCCTTCCATCCACAATTATCGTCCTTTTCACCAAACAGACCCCCGGAGATATCCCAGTACGCTAATCAGACCGGTTGTATGCACTGCCCGTGGGTGTAGTACCACGTCGGGCCACCACACGCCAGGGCAGCACTGAGCTACACTGCACCATGATTTAACAGACAAACAAACAACAAAGCCATTAGCTAGAGCAGGGGTCGGGAACCTTTTTGACAGAGAGAGCCATAACAAATTCATATTTTCAAAAATCATCTTCCTGAGAGCCATACTCAAAATGTAAAAGTCAAAATACATGAAAATATGCGTTTTTAGTCATTTCACCACTTTTAAAGTACATAAAGACTGAATTCTTTTGATAACGTTGCTAATCAATGAGTATCAATGACGATATGCATGGAGAAGAGTCTAATTTTAAAAAATATGATTAAAAAGGCACTAGAGGTCGTGTCAAAGCCACAGTGCCGACGTAACGCTCCTATTGGTGTGTTTGGGACTCGGCTGTTTCCATATTTTAGCTCACGGGTTAGCGGAGAGCCTCATGCACTCATCAAAAGAGCCGCATGTGGCTCCCGAGCCATAGGTTCCCTACCCCTGAGCTAGAGCATTCCATCATTGGCTAGCAAGCACCACGAGGCCAGGCTCGTTCAACATGCGTAAAGATCATATCGGATGAACTTTCAATCCGACGTAATATTGCGGAATCCATTTTTTTCCAAACGACTTAAACCTAAGGGGGCATGAACTCACATGATATAATTGTGCTTTATCTTAATTACACGCAACGTCAGGAATTGGACGTTAATTGTTTGTGCGTGTGGTGTTGCGGCATCTGTTAAGGGTTACAGCGTCATGACCTTAACAGGTGGCGAAATATCCCGTCATTGGTAAATGACACAAGTGCTGGATTGATGCGCATTCTAGCCAAACCTCACCTGCGCTCAGGTGAGTGTCTCGTGGCCCCTTTGAATTATTTCCAGAATTTACGGCCTTAACGCCGACGAGCCCGGCGGGGAAACCAGCGCCCAGCGTGGAGTCAGTCAACGGTGCGACCGGCACGCAGCCTTAAAGTAACTTCTTGGGGTATTTAGAGGATCAACTCAAAGTGACGGACGCGTGTTTAGCCCATAAATACCGTGCAAAATACGGGAGGCAAAAAAACTCAAAACAAAACACAGGCGCGCTAATTTTAGAAGGCATTAGCAGGGAGGGAGGGAGGGACGTGAGCGTCACATTTCCATTGCAATTTCACACAATTGACTTTCCATGACTTGTTTGTTTTCTAAAACACGCCTCTCAAACTCGGGGCCCACGTGACAATATTTTCAGAGTATTCGTCTATTCGTGTGAAATTAGATGGGGAAAAAAAGTCGTTTCAAAATCATAAAATGTAAAAAGGAAGGTCCAAACTCAACGAGCTTGTAATATGAAATAAAAGGGATTCCATTTTCAGAGGTCACAAAGGTCAGAAAAGGCATTCCGCCACTGCAGAGGAGCCCATTTCACTGGGGCCAACACCCAACCCGTTTGAAGCGGGAGGGCCGGCGGCGAGCGGAGCCAGGTCCAACGGACGCCATGTCTACCAGTGACAAACTCTTTCTAGTTGACGGCGTTCCATTCAGAAATGGAATCGGACGGAGATTGGTCGCCAGTCATTGTCAAAGCAGGCTAGCCGAGAAGCGACAGGTCGTGAAGCTGTCATGTTCATCCGTCTTGTTTTTCCTCTGGAACCAGACGCCGTCAGCTGGCGTGAGAACAAAAGCCGCTGTTTATGTTGTCGGGCAGCTCGGCCTCACGGGCAAAACATCACCTCCCGTTGACCCCCCCCAGGTACGGTGATCCGATGGGGGACGGGGGGGGTGGGGGGTCGTCGGCCAATGGCGCCGTCGGTGAGGACCGAGCGACCATGCCGAGTCAGACGAGCGGGGAAGGTCGGCGGCCGAGCGAGACGTGTCCTTCTTGTCTTGTTTGGGCGCCAGCGCCTGCGTAGGAAGAACGTGCGAGTGGCAGGCTGGCTGGCTGGCACACTCGTTTGCTGCCAAACCGCTGTAATCCCTCAAACATTGGGGAATTTTCATTTCAAACAAACGCCGCGTTGCCAGAAGACACCAAGACAAGCTTCAAACAAGCCTTTAACTAAGTCGCCCGCCCAGCACAGACCGGGTAGCAAAGTCAAAACGGGATGCCCAGGGGGGGGGGACGCACGTCATCGGCTAAAGGTGGCGGACGAGCAACTCCACGGCAAAGACAGAAGATCAAGTGGTCTTTTTGGTCGGAAATGAAATACAGACGCTCCCCTACTTACGAACATTCGAGTTACGAACAACGCTACATCCTCTTTTGAGCCTTGCCACGTCACTCCATTTCCCCGAAAGGCTGGAGGTATTTTTCTGGGGAAGAGCCAGAGCCAAAGCCAAATGACGCTCTAACCGCGAGGCCAAAAACAGTTAGGATGGCGCAAGCCACGCCGACGCCGGGCCGACCGGTCGGGCCGCTCGACGAGACGCGTTTGGAATTCCGTAGCGGGGCGCCGATTGCTTTGCTTTTGGGGGTTAAAAAGAAAAAAGAAGAAAAAAGAAGGCGAGGACAAACGGCAGCGGCGCGCTCTTGTCAAGCGCTCAGCGCAGCGGCTTAGCCGAGACTCGCGGCTGTCAACACGAGCAGATAGCATCTACACAGAGGATGAACTTTCCCTGTTTGGGGCTTAACTGATAAAGCGCGCACACACACAAATACACACGCCCCAAGATAACACCCTGACGGGTGTCAAGTGCAGGTGAACGGCCACCTGCCTCGTACACTCGCACTTGTAATGGGACGTCGTCAACTTGTTGGATTCTTTGTTGAAGGTGCCGGCAAAACGGCGGAACGGCCGCTCGCCCTCCCGGCCCGCTTAGCTCCGCCCGGGGAAAAACCCCGAGTGGCGACCGGATAGACAGGAACCATCCAGCATATCAAAGTTGAATGGTTCCGTGACCGAAGCAGCGAGTCAGAGTTTTCCTTTGCCAAAAGTGGCCATTCTCTTCCTCCCCGCATGCCCAGATGCTAGCGTAATGCCAACGACATATTTGACGCCTCTACTGAATTTTGGCGACAGGGAATGAGCACTGCCCGGTCTTTCTACGCCACGCCACGCCAGGCGTTTGCATTGAGCGAAGCTGACTTTGCTTAAGCCGACGATTGCTTCAGCGACGCGACATTTCCTTTTTTTGCTTCGGGAAGAGAGGAAACTTCAATTGCGACGGGCGATAAAGCCATTTTTTGAAGAATGGCCGCCGGTTTGCCGAGGATTAGCTTGGACGGGGACGCCGTATCCCAATCCGCCTCCGAGCCACAGAAGGACCGAACCGGGCCGACGACGGGGCGCGTCCCCGAAAGCCCCACGTCGGCGAGGAAAAAAAAAAGGGCTGCCCGGGCTTTTGCGCGCCCGCCGTCAATCTCCTCTCGCGCCGGGATGGGGACGTGTTTACATAGCATTAGCATGCATTAAAGGCAAGGAACCGGGCCCGGCGGGACGGCGGTGGCGGCAGCGTACCCGGCGCCATTGATATTCATTATGGCGGTGCTGGCGAGCCTTCGGGCCCATCGGCGCTTTAGCTCCTTATCGGTGTCGGGAACAAGGATTTGCTCCTCGGCTAACAACGGACTCAATCTCTTCGGGCTCGCCACGCTAATCTACGCGGCGCGCCACGGGATCCGCTCGGTGCGGTGCGGCGCGCTACGCGTTCCGCGCACGGACGAAAACCATCCAGGCTGACGAAAGACCCCTCGCTCGAGCGCCAAGAGACACAAACGGCGGCGGGACTCCAAAAAGTCAACTTTTACGAGGACCCGTTGGCACGCAAGATGCTCAAAGTGACGGCGAGTACGTACGGCGCCGGAGAAACATTGGCGCTCCGGTTTCTTTTACCACCTCGTTTCCCGTCCGCCCATTAAGTTGACACATAACGCTTCACCACGCGACCACTAGGGGGCACCTATCATATCCGGCGACGCGAATGATATCACGATTGGACCGGTCGATCAATACGCCTGGCTTTCGAGACGCGCCTTATTTGGGCGGGTGGTGAGGCACGGTAGTTGTGTATGGCCAACTAGAGGAGGGGAGTGGAAGTACAGCCACCTATTGTTTATGTCCACCAAAGACTCTGGCGTGAAGGTGATCAAATATCCGTCATTTGTCGCAAAGCTACGGTCATCAAAACAGGCCGATTTGAGGGCACAAGCAAGAAAAAAAATGGCATTTACCTGTCTTTCTGGGCGACTCTTATTGTGAAAGGTCTTGACGATGCACAGGAAGTAAGTCTGGAAGAAATGAAAAACAAGCTATTACTGGTTTGCTCATATTCATACCAACAGTTGTCCACACGCTCGCATTGAAAAGGGAAAAAAAGTTGTGGCCGTTTCTTGATGGTTTGTTTTTCTTGCGAACCTTCGAGGCGGCAGAGAGAGAAATTGAAATCAAATTGAGAACGTGTCTGCCAAGCCATAAAAGGGCAAAATGCACATTGGGATAAGTCGCCATCAAGTTCGCTTGGCCCCGAAACCTGGCCAACTGGAAAGACGGCCAATAATTGGTCAAATCCCAGCACCCTCGTAGCCCGTCTTTGGGCAACGATGCAGAAAGCATCATTTTTTTTTTATTTAAAAAGTTCACCTTGACACCCCGCGGACCCCCGAGAAGCAAAAAGGAGAAGATGAGAGGGAGGCGCAAAGCCGTGGCTCCCTCCAAACTTAATTAAAATGTGGAATAAATAAGCAGTACAACAACACCCCAAAAAAAACAAGTTATTGAATGTTGAAGTCTTTGATAGATTTCCACCCCCAACCCAAACCCCCCCGCACCCATATGGGCGAATAATGCAAAGTAAGATTTAATAAGACCTTTTCATGGGGAGACTACAAAGCGCTTATTTGCATGAAAGTGCAAATCAGCGTCACGGCGAAGGCGGCGTCGCCTCTAAGCCGCTTGATGTGCGCTCGCGAGTATTTGGCGACTATTGTTTCATGCCGTCGCTTGACGGGTGTCAAGGTGATTACGCCGCAGATCCGCCGCCATCGGTGGCGGCGACGACGGCGACGACGGCGACGACGGTGGCCGTGGCGAAAAAAAAAAACTCTTGCGACAGCCTCCACAAAAGCCGTCAAATGTTTGTTTCACCGGGAGGGGAAGAAGGATGAGAAGGCTTCCAACACTCTCCAATGCACTTTTGCTCACAGATAGAAAAAGAAAGCCTTGTGTTTCCTAATAAACACCTGAAACTTTGACAGTCAGCCTTCTTAGTGGGGAAAAAAACTATTTGGAAGCAAGACGATGGCGAGATGGACAAAAAGAAAGGCCTGATTTGTCGTTTTGTGCTTCCGGCGCTGTAAAATGAATTCCTATTTGCTTCCAAATGGAGGTCAATTGCGCCGCTCCTTTCATTTCCTTCCAAATACAGTGGTACCTCGAGATACGAGCTTAATCCGTTCCGGAACTGAGCTCGTATGACGAGATTCTCGCAACTCGATGGGCTGTTTGCTGTTGTACTATTCAATTCAAAATATTCCAGAAAATGATGCACACAAATGTCCTCACAATAGGATAACGCACGACCACTTGCCAACGAGAAATAGTCTTGAAAGAACGATCGCGGGAGCTTCTTTCCTTAGAACGAATAACAGGAAATACAATAGTGGAGCTTACCCACGTATTGATTGTGGGTCATGAAGTTTTATTCTGAGAAAGGTTGCCATTGCCTATCGGTTGGTGTTGTGTGCATGAGTATACTTCATTACCCAGAAAGCCCTCTTTTTGCCCGCGCGTTTCCTGGTCTTAGGAGAGACTCGTCTGAATTAATCGTTCCGTGCTCGTAGATATTGTTATACACGAAAGATATGCAAAAAAAGACCTGGCTTGGTCGCATCACGAAATTTTGACCGCATGACGGGCGAATTATTCGATCGAAATTTCCGCCGTAAGACGAGCATTTTGTATGACGAGGTACCACTGTAGTAACTTGACAAACTGCCGGCAACGACAAAAGTTGCTTTCCGACCAGCTTTGACTGGAAAAAGTGGAAAGTACAGTACCCCGAGTCCCATCCGAGAATTTGACAGAAATACTGCATTAGCACACGTCGGTTGTAACAATTATATGTCAGGTAAAAGGCACGCACGCACAGCTCATTAGGGGGGAAAAAAGAAAAAAAAGAAAGTGTTAGGAATGCTGCTGCCATCCGTCAACCCCCGACAAGCGTTTGCCGCGTGATTGACAGTTGCCGAGGACGGAGGTCAAAAAGAAGTTTCGGTCGAATAATTCGCCCGTCATGCCATCAAAATTTCGTGATGCGACCAAGCCAGGTCTTTTTTGCATATCTTTCGTGTATAACAATATTTACTTGTTTTTTCCCACCCGCAATCATGTTCGTCATTTTTCCCGCCGTCTTGGAATCACGCCGCTACTACTAAATCCCGGCGGGGGCTGCCGGGGGTGGGGCGTGGCTTTTGAATTGGCCGATGTCGCGATAAGAACGGCGAGCGAGCGTCGCCGGCCTCTGACGAGGAGCGGGAAGGGAAAAAAAGCGCGATTTACACGTAGATGAATGGCGCTTACAAGATGGAACCGGGGGCGTCTAAATTTCCTATCTGTCATTTTTGCGCCCTTCCTCCATTGGTTGAGGTTTTTCCCAGGCTCCTTCTCGGGCTGGTTGCCTCCGTTCCTTTCCTCCCCCCTCCCTCCCTCCCTCTCTCCCTCCC
The DNA here is from genome assembly GCF_051989625.1 of Stigmatopora argus. Classification (NCBI taxonomy): domain Eukaryota; kingdom Metazoa; phylum Chordata; class Actinopteri; order Syngnathiformes; family Syngnathidae; genus Stigmatopora; species Stigmatopora argus. The sequence continues at coordinate 9,227,036 of NC_135409.1, read as the reverse complement.
TCCCTCCCTCCCTAGCCTGCCCCCCCCCCCCCCTCTTCCCTCCCTCCCATTACCCTTGCTGATTGCAATCTTTAAGCGCCATTGGGCCCACTGCTTCTGCACTTTTTAATCTGCCTTTAATCCCATAGATTTTAAATATTCCCCGGCTCCCGGAGACTGCAGGCAATTAACTGCCCTTCTGATGCTCTCCTTATCACTCGCCTCCTTGTATCTCTCTGAAGCAGCCTGGAGACACTGCCAGGCCTGACAAATAATACCCACATTTACGGCGGGGGCCGGAGGGGAACGCGCCGGCGCGCGTCGCCGTCGCCGCCACCACCGCCGCATTCTAAACAGGTATTTGGTAAACATATCATACCGGGGAGGGAATGCGCCCAAAGGCATCACCCCCCGCCCCCCCAGCGGAGACCGAGCAGAGACAAAAGACGCCACGAGGGGCCCGGCCTGCAAACAAATGAGCTTTAATGGCGCCTAAAAGCCAAATATTAGGACGGCGCCCGCGGATAAATGTTTGGAGGGGGAAATACACGGCTCGGGACTTGTCAAGTCGCGAACGGACCAGCGGGGACTCAGATCGGACGTCTATATGCGTCAATGCCACCGAAACCGTGAGGGCTCTTCATTTCTGTCTTTCTTTTCTCCAATATATAAATGAGACTATTTTTGGCTGACTCTGGTGCACTTTGGCCATTTGATCACTACGACTGTAATGCATCTTGCTTTTTCTTGGTCTCTGATTGAAAGAAAAAGCCAAGCGGTTCCAGTGACATTGCAGTATGTCTGGTTGTGTTGAAGAAAAACACAAAGGGATTATTATCAAACTACAGACACTCCCCTACTTACGAACGGGTTAGGTTCCGAGCGATTGTTCATAAGTTGAATTTGTTTGTAAGTTGATTCAGTGCTAGATTTTGTATTATAATTTATGTTTAAGGCCTATATAAGTATATTGAAGGTTTATATAAGTGCATCTGTATGTTTAAGGCTTGTATAAGTAACACGCATTGGTTTGTGCTGAAAAAAACATTTAATAAAATGGAGAGAATATGTACAGTACTACAAATGAAAAAGGTTACAAATGAAAAAGGTTCTTTGCGCACTGAAGATACGTCACGCACTTCCGCAACTTCCGCACTGCAACGAACTGGGCAGAGGAAGGTAGATGCGGGGTGAGCTGAGCTCTCACAGCGCCAGGCGTCGTCGGTGTTAGCGGCGGAAAGAAGCACTACTCGGAAAAAGGCTCACAATACAAAATCGAACTTGGGAACATTTTTCGACATAAACGCAATTTGCAGACATGTTCGTATTTACCGTTGGTCGGACGGAGTCCCTCGACTAAGGAGTGAGGAAGAAACAAGGGCGCGAGGTCACAGAGGAGGAACGTTATCGGCAACGGTCAGATGACGACGCCAATGTTTCCAGACGGACGTTTTGGAGCCTCCGCATTGGATTACGTGCGCGCGTGCCATTAAAATCCCATTCAATTAGAGCCCCGAGATTGCAGAGGCGGCGGCGGCGGCGGTGGCGACGACAGCGGCTAATGGACGAGGTCGTCGAGACTCTGATTGCAAAGGCACACAACGGGATAATTAAAACGGAAAAGTACGCTCTCGCCACACGCCACCTTGCACACGTTTTTTTTCTTATTTCCCCGACAATACGCGGTGGGATTAGAGGCCACCGCCTGTCAATCACGCACACGCCAATGATCTCAAGTTCTTGGCACCTCAGTTGCCAAGTTTACGTTGACGGCAGAGCGCTCCCATTTCAAGTTTGGACCGACACCTTTCTGTGGTTGTATGGCGATTGGTTCGTTGGGAGTTCTGCCACTTGGTACAGACGCTCCCCTACTTACGAACATTCGACTTACGAACAACGCTACATACGAACATTGACCAACAAAATTGCGTTTATGTCGAAAAATGTTCGTAAGTTCGATTACGTATTGCGCGCCTTTTTCCGAGTAGTGCTTCTTTCCGCCGCTAATACCGACCGACGGCTGGCGCTGTGAGAGCTCAGCTCACCCAGCATCCACCTTCTTCTGCCCACTTCGTTGCAAGTGCGTGAACGTATCTCCAGTGCGCAAAGAACCTTTTTCATTTGTATCATTAAATATCTCATGCATCCATTATTGAATATGGTTGGTGAAAAGCGAAAGGCTTCTATTGAGGGAGGTGCAAGGAAGAGGCAAGCCATTTCATTTGAAACGAGTGGCAATAATAACAAAGCTTGATGCGCGTGAGAAAGTGGTGAGCGTTGCACGGTCATACAACTTGAATCGTTCGACCGTCAGTACCATTTCTAAACATAAAGATGGAGCAGCAGGACCCAAATATTGAACGTTGCAAAAAGTTTGCAAATGAATTGAATGATGCCATACAGTGCTACCGCATCATTTATGATGAAAAAAAGAAAACTGCAATCGTCATTAGATAGCTTCTTTCGGCCACTTTCTAGTAAATCTCTCTCTCTCTCTCTGTGTCTCTCTCTAATGTATGTATACAGTACTGTATGTATTCTCTCCATTTCATTAAATGTTTTTTCAGTACAAACCAGTGCGTGTTACTTATACAAGCCTTAAACATACAAATGCACTTATATAAACCTTCAATATACTTATATAGGCCTTAAAGATAAATTATAATACAAAATATAGCAACTTACGAACAAATTCAACTTATGAACAATCGCTCGGAACCTAACTCGTTCGTAAGTAGGGGAGCGTCTGTACTTGGTCCTCAAATGTCAAATTCCGAGCAACACTGGAAAAAAATCACCTGATGTCAGAGGGCGCCCAAGGAGGGGCGGATGGCGAGGGCCACCGAGCCCGCACGGCCCTCCGAACTCTGTTGCCATCTACCCCCCCTCTACGCACGCCGGCGCGAATCCCCCTCCCCTGGTTTCCGTGGCGACCGCTAAGCCCGAAGTGACGGTAAAGCTGGTGCGCCACTGAGCCCAGGGCAGGATTTGTGACAGAGAAATCACATCAGCCTATGCTGATTAACAATTCCATTCCACTCTGAGATTTAGAAGGGGTGGGGGGGTTGTAGAAAAAAAGAAAAAAAAAACTATCTTACATTTGGCTTTTTAATAGGAACGATCGCTATCTCAAATTGAGTCCCTGCAAACTTTAATAAAGGCTACAGGGTTGAGTGGCATTTTGCATGCTGATTTAGGCCCGATTGGCGGCTTTTGATGAAGGGGGGGGTGTGAGGGGGGTGCTGGGGGTGGCTGGCGCTGTGTAAAGCGGTGCTCCCAGCGCTTTTCCACATCGCCGCTTCAAATGCGCCCGGATAAGAACATGAAAAAAAATAAAATATAGCACTTCCATCTGCAATCTCCGGATTTCTCTCGCCGGCTGCCGCAGCGGCGACACAAATGATTGACTGCTGAATATGAATAAATGCAATAGAACGAAGAATCCGCAAAGAGAGAGAGAGAGAGAGAGCGAGAGGATAAAAGGAGTCCTCTGCTGGACTTTTTCCTCTGGAGGTGAGACGTAAAATAGGCAAGAAGAAAGAAAGGAAGGCAGAATGGTATTAGTGTCCAATATTCAGCCGGCACAGAAAGGGCCGCGGGCGCTAGCGCGTGCGTCTTTGGGCCCAAAAAAAAACACATAAGAAAGAAGAAAAAGGAAACACTTATCCTCTCGGCAGAACGCCCCCCCCCCAGCCCCGCAAATCTACATCGGCATTAAAACCATTTCTAGCCAGAGTTCAGCTTAATGGGATGATCAGATGTATTTGTAAAGACACGGGCTAATCCCAAATGCTTGATGGGGGCACGCGCATTTCAAACATTTTCCTGCCGTTGGAGAGAGGGAGGGCTTAGATGGAGATGAAAAAGGCTGGCGCGCGCTCGCCAGCTGGACGGACGGCGTCCAAAAGGGACGGCCGCCGGACCCCGGCGCCCCGGCGCCGAATCCCCGGTCTTACCGCCGGCTCCCTCAGGTGGCGCCCACGCCCGCCAGAGCCAGAAGAAAGGGGAGACGGCGCCGGGGGGAAGAAAATATGAAAATGAGAAGCAAAGCGCAAGGTCCCGGCGCCGAGCCGAAGGTCGGCCCGCCAGAGCGATAAGATGCTATAAGATGCTATCCCGTGCCCTCTAAGCACTCCAAAGCCACTTTAGGAGATGACTGCGGCCATTAGCGGCAAAAGTAAAAGATAGCAGATTAATAGCGAGCCAGCCGGCGCTCTCGGGGGTATCGATTTCAAGAGCCTAACCCCCTTGGTCGGTATTGACGGCGCGATGCGGCCCGTGGCTTTGGTGGCCTCCCGCTCGCTCGCTCGCTCGCCGCCGCCGCCGCCGCCTTGGCTATCTTTGCTTCCGCAGGCCCATCCTTTAAGAGCCCCGCTCTTATCTCCTGATGTTATTCAATTGTTGCGGGGACAATCTGGGCCATTAGTCCACCACGTTAAATAATGCATCCGCCTTATCTCTTCCCGTACGTGCGTGCCCGTGTGCGTGGGTGCGTGCGTGCGTCTCCGCGTGCATGTTATTAACGATATTAGTCGCCAAGCGGCGAAAAAAAAGTCCACCCGTTCTCTCTCACTCTGCTTTTATTAGCAAGGACAACAAGAAGCGGAAACGCCAGATAAAAATGTATCCGCAGGTCCCATCGATACCGAGGCGGCGAGCTTAGGCCGTGGTGGTGTTGCTATGAGACCGGGGAGGGAGGGAAGGCTTCTTCTGCCCACTTCGTTGCAATGCGGAAGTGCGTCAACGTATCTCCGGTGCGCAAGGAACCTTTTCATTTTTATCATTAAATATCTCGTGCATCCATTATTCAATATGGTTGGTGAAAAGCAAAAGGCTTCTATTGAGGGAGGTGCAAGGAAGAGGCAAGCCATTTCATTTGAAATGAGTGGTGGGGTGGGGGGTATTCGTTGCCCGCCGTTGGCCTTCGACGAGTGCCTATGCCGGGAGCTAAAGAGAGAGAGAAGGTAGCCGTGTCTTCAGTCGCAGATTTACACGGGCCGTTGCGCTGGCGCTTATCGCTGGCGTTAGTGAGTGCTGTTAAAAATTCTGCTTGGATTTCACAAAATCTAATTGCGCCAAGTAATGATAGCCATTCCTCCAGGCCACATAAAAAAAGGTTCCAGTCGTAAGTGGCTATCTTTATTGCACGCAGGCGCCCCATCGTCGCCCGTTGGGTCCTTTTTGCCGGGTGGTTATTTTCCGGCTTTCGCGTCTTCAGCGGCCACCGAGGACGCCGTTTCCGACGTTGGCAGTTTGGAAAAATGCCAGCCGTGTTTCACGCGAGCCGCACTCAGTGAGAAAACGTCTTTTGACGACTGTACTTTGAAAGCTACCATTCTCAAGGACCGCACGAAAGATGTCTTACGACGCGCTCCCCGTCTGGGCGAGCCGAGCGAGCCACGCGCTTCTGACGTGGCGTACTACATTTGGGGGGTTAGGGGGGGGGCGCCCGCCGTTAAAGAGGATTGCCAAGGCGTGGGCAAGTTTCCCGGGGTACGGGGAAGATGGCTTCCACAGCCCGGCTGACATTTCGGCGCCGGCTCCGGGCGAACAAAGCGGCGTCTCCAAAAGGGAGTCCCCGAGGTTTCCCCGCCCGCCACTTTCCCGGCGGGCCGGTTATCTAGGCCGGCCCGTCGCGCTCCGGCCCGCCGGGCCCCTCGGAAATCAATCGGAGGGCCCGAGCGGGAGCCGGCGCTAATCCGAGCGGCGCGCGGCGTAATCGCGCGGCTAATTCGCAGGCGGACGGCGGCGAGGCAATCCGTGACGGACGTTTTTTGTGCGGCTAAGAACGAGCTCCCCCCCGTCGGGCGCCCGTCGGGTGCCCGGCCCGGCCCGAGATGTGACGGGAATAGATGCCAGGGCGAGGAAAAAGATCGGGAGCCCGACGGACCAAAGGCTCCTTCCTCGTCCATTTGGATAAGAAAGCTCCGCCCACCCGCCCGCGTACACCTTTTCTCTCAAGGCCGCCATCCGAGACGCCTCCGGAGACGGCAAACGCGCCACGTCTCGGCTCATCGGACCAAGTCATTACGTCGGGAATTAACTCCTGCTTTGGTTTGAAAGCAAGAAAGGAGGAAGTGCGCTTTGGCGCCTGACCTCGACCAAATGTCTTGACGGGGCCAAAATATTGGCGGGCCGGGGGTTGCTATAGTCCGGGGTTATGGCTTCTTTGCCAATTTGAGTCGCGGCTATCGAGCCACGTTCACTTTGACGGAAGTATTCCCAGCCGAGCCTTCCTGCTTCAAACCCATCGGATTGGTCAATAACTCAAAACAAAATCTAGTAATGCAGACGCTCCCCTACTTACGAACATTCAAGTTACGAACAACGGTACATACGAACATGTCTGCAAATTGCGAATGCGGAAGTGCGTGAACGTATCTCCAGTGCGCAAAGAAACTTTTTCATTTTTATCATTAAATATCTCGTGCATCCATTATTCAATATGGTTGGTGAAAAGCAAAAGGCTTCTATTGAGGGAGGTGCAAGGAAGAGGCAAGCCATTTCATTTGAAATGAGTGGCAATAATAACGAAGCTTGATGCGCGTTGCACGTGAATACAACTTGATTCGTTCGACCGTCAGTACCATTTATAAACATAAAGATGGAGCAGCAGGACCCAAATATTGAACGTTGCACAAAGTTTGCAAATCAATTGAATGATGCCATACAGTGCTACCGCATCATTTATGATGAAAAAAAGAAAACTGCAATCGTCACTAGATAGCTTCTTCCGGCCAGTTTCTAGTAAATCTCTCTCTCTCTAATGTATGTATACAGTACTGTATGTATTCTCTCCATGTTATTAAATGTTTTTTTCAGTACAAACCAATGTGTGTTACTTATACAAGCCTTAAACATACAAATGCACGTATATAAACCTTCAATATACTTATATAGGCCTTAAACATAAATTATAATACAAAATGTAGCACTGAGCAACTTACGAACAAATTCAACTTATGAACAATCGCTCGGAACCTAACTCGTTCGTAAGTAGGGGAGCGTCTGTATTTAAGTGTGGTGGCCAAGCTGAGGAAGCCAGGGAGGTTCGGTTTGCGTGGGCGTTAGGGGGGGGAGCCGGGCAAAATTAAGCCGGCCGCCTGACGTTTTGCCAACATTCAACACATACACAAAGACGGAAAAAAAAGTCTTTTGTCCACGCCTGCCTCTCATTTCCTTTTAATCCTGCAGCCCCAATCAAAGTGTGTGTGTGTGTATTTCTTGCAGACAATCATAATGCGTCTGCGTGTGTCACGAGTCAGCGAGGATATGCAAGCAAGTGAGAAAGGCACACTTGTGAGATTAGTGCCGCCACAAAATTGGCCGGCGTCCGCGCACGGACCAGCGCGAGCGCGAGCGCACCCACGCGCGCGCCAATAACGCTAAGCGCGTCTTTCGTGATTTATGTTGCTTTTTGCTTGGGAATCTCCCGGCCATCCATGTTTGGCCACGTACTAAAAGGCTTTGTCGGTCGGGAGTCTGCTCGTCAAAGGGCCAACCAAATAAAAGCAAGTGCTTGATGGACGTGACCAGCGAGCGAGCGAGCACAGACTTTGACTGAAAGAAAAGAGCGACGTGCGGTAGAGCAGGGCCAGGCAACCTATGGCTCGGGAGCCACACGTGGCATCCTAAAAAGAATCGACAGACGCTTTGGACTTTAAAAGTGGTGAAACGTGGAGAAGAAGGCACGCGTTTTCATTTGAAATTGTGAGTGTGGCTCTCCAGGAATTAAGATGGGAAACTTCTTTATGGCCGAGCCCCGCTTTGGAGCTTCCCAGCTCCTTGACAAAGGCTCAGCGGCTAAATGCGGCGGCGGCGGCCCCCCCGAGCCCCCACTCGGGGCTCACCTCGGGGCCCCGACCGAGCTCGTCACGGTCTGCCCATCCCGCCAATCTCTATCTGGACCAGCAGCAGAAATGCGGGGAAATAAGATGCCTTCTTTTTTTTTTCTCTTCCTGGGACGCGATGAGACGGCGCCCGTTGGCAAGTGTGTCTCTCTGCCTTTTAATTGGCCCAGAAACGAGCTGGCCGACGGGGATCCCGGTGCGAGGCGCCGATAAGGACCCCGTCAGGGGCAGCGGGGATTCTGTTGGGCCGACCGATAGAATCTGGGGGGGCGTTCTATGTCATAAACGGGGCGTATTGAACAGGCTTGAGAAGGGCAAGGGACGCGGGAGATGAAAGACAAACGCACGACGACGTGTTCAGTGACGCGTGGCTCTTTTCGGGCTTCCGCCACGACGGGAAACGAGTAGCCGACCCATCCATTTGAAGTGGGAGGGCGGCAGCGAGCGAAGGAAGCGGCGTCCGTTCAAAGATGTTTAAGAGCGGACACATTTTTTGCAGTTTTTCCTTCCCCCCAGCGTCTCGCCGGTTATCTGCGGCGTCATCTGCGGCCATGACGGATGCCCGCGCGCGTAATGCGGGCCGCAGCTGGCCATTAGTCAATGACCAAATCCAATCGTCACAATTAGGAGAAGCCATAACGATTAACGGCGCATTTCCTCTTTTAATTCAGCCTTGATGATTTTTGCGGAGGGGCCTAACTTCCTTATCTACCCCGAGCGGTCTCCTTTCCCAAGCTTCGTGTTCCAACTTTCCCTGGCTTTCAAAAAAAAAAAAAAAAAAAAAACTCAAGTAGATCTCATTAGGCCGGTCATCGCATTACAACTCTCCGGTTGTGGTTGTGGCCCGGTCGGAGCGCTGATCCGGGCCAGCCGCTGAGGAATCTGATAGGGATAAACCAATTTGCGGCGCACGCCAACATCCCGGCGAGCGCGCGAGAACCCCGGCGAGCGGCCCCCGCAGCTCTCGTGGCTCATTTCAGACCACGGTCGGAGAGGCCGGCAATGAACTTTTAATTAGGTGGGCTAATTGTTGCCGGCCAGGAAGTATCAGACGCCAGGATGATTGTTCTCTGGCCCGCGGACGAGGAGGAGGAGATCAGACCTAATTATTGGAGGTCGGGGGGGGCTTCTACAGTGCCTAAACCCATCCAACCACCCACGCACGCTTCCCACACAAATGAACGCCGACTTTAACCCTGAGCCACCTCTGAAACTTTTCCCTACTTTCAGTTTCACATCCATGGCTGGATGGCACGAGAGAGCGTCGAGGCCGGCCGGCCGGCCGGCCGAGGCTGGGCGACGCCGTCCTTTGGGTGTGGCTTTTTCTTTCAGCACAGACACAAAGTTGAACCCACGGGGGTTGGGCAAGAGAAGCACCTACCGCCAATCCCCGATTGCACTGCAAGGAAACTCGTTTTGGAGAAAAGCTTCTTTCGGCCACTTTCTAGTAAATCTCTCTCTCTCTAATGTATGTATACAGTACTGTATGTATTCTCGTTGAATGTTGGTAAGTAGGGGAGCGTCTGTATATGGCGGCCTGAAAAGGGAACACGGCCTCGGCAAATAACTTCCTAATAGCGCCTTTGTGCACCTGAGCGCAAGCGGCAACTTCTCCTCCTCCTCTTCGAGTGGCGCGTGGGCCCAAAAGTGGCCGACCGCGAGCGACGCCTTCGCCGCGCAGCTGTCAGTTGGCGGTGTCGTTTCCCACAGGCGGGCGGGTGGGCGCAGGTGCGCCCGCCCGCCACCAAATAACCGACAGTGAGTCTGGCTCGGCGTCGTCGTGGCGACAAACGCAAAGCGAGGCTTCTTGGTACCTATCTAAGAGCGACCGGAAGGCTAGAAATGAGAAGCATTTTGAAGCGAGCGAAGCTCTCGACTATTACGCATTTGGACGAGGGGGCATTTATTAATGACGGCAGACGCGTGCGTGTGTCAGCCAACCCTTCCTTGGCTTTTGGCGACGGTCCATTTCCCAGAGCGTCTTTCATCAGTCTCCATTACCTGGCGCTCGACGCCCCCGTGCTTTCTTCCGCCGTCGCCGTGCAAATTGGCCGCCGCGCCGAGACGCCAAAGCCCAGCGCAAAGCGGGGGAAGGCGTCGGCCTAATGGCTTCATTTTCTCTTTCATGTGGAAAGCGGCGAACGAATGGGGGGGGGGGGGCTTCCAATCCAATCTACTTCCTCTGAGCCCAAATCAGATTGGAAGCCCGTTTCCAAATGCCGGCCGGGGCCACGTCTCCGTTCCTCCGGCCCTTTGCCACGGACCATATCCAAGCACGTCCTATCGGAGGGATTCCGTTTGCAATCGTTTGGATGACGTGCAAAAAAAAAAAAAACGTGTAGACCCGTATTTTTCGGACTATAAGTCGCACCAGGCAAAAAGCCACACGATGAAGAGGAAAAAGTGGCTTTTTTGGGAGGGCCATTTTGGATTAGATCAGAAACCAAGTTTTTTTTCTTCCAAAAGATAACCACAGATTGAGAAACAAACAAACGACATAACGGGCGGAAATGAAAGCAAGAGTTTAGTCCAGGGTTGGGCAAACTTTTCGGCCCCCCGGGGGCCACATTGACTTTAAAAATTTGACAGGCGGGCCGGGTCAGCACAAGATACGATACATATAAAAACTGCATAGTGGGTAGCTTTAAGATGGCGGGCCTCTAAAAATAGGCCCGGTGGTTGAGAGCAGCTTGACGCACGTTTGCAAAAATACAGCAAGCGCGCCCACGCAGCCAGCGTCGACCGACGGATGCGCGGCACGAGCAAAAACGCCTCAAAGCCACCCGAGAGCCAAAACGACTCGACTCCAAGCGACGGCGCGACGGCGGAAACTCCACAGCCAGACCCCGTTTCCCACATTGGCTCCCCAGCCACCCACGCGTGGGCGTCGTTTGCCCCCTCGCGTGAGTGAGAGCCGGGAGAAGGCGGGGCCAAACTTCCAGTCCACAATCGGATGATGTCACACAGCGCAAGCGTGTTGACTGAAAACACACCAGACTCAAAGACAACATACCGGAATGATCCGTGTACACAAGCTGACGCGTCGGACAAAAGCCGCTTGTTTTAGTTTACTTTCATTTAAGACACGCATTCATTCACTCATAAGCAATGGTGGCGCCCGGCCCGGCCCGGCCGCTAGACGCCACGGAAACATGACCGTTCTGTGGCCAAAGTAGCACATACAAATCAGTCAATAATACATCTAGCCACATATGAGACACATTTTCTGGGTAAAAATACCAACCATAACCGAACAAGCCCAGTTCCAATGCAACCACTCTTTTTAACAAAATTTCCCCCATTTTGGGAACTATTTCTGGGTAAACGGCACCCCAGAACCTCCCTGGAAGACTAATTTTACACAAAATGGTCAATAGTACATCTACCCACATATGGCCAATCTTTTGCCAATGAGCTCGGTGGGCCTGGGAAGGGAAAAAGCTGCTTTGGTCAGGGGGTGCCATTTCAGTTTTTTTTTTCCACGTTCAAAACCTAGGATTGCATCGATTTTGGGGAAAAGGGTCACCGTTGGGGGGGGAGAAGCCATCATATCATCCCCATCCCTCCCTCCCTCCCTCGCGTGTTTCTTCTTGGGAACGTCACTCCGTCTGCCAAAAGCTGCCTTTCACAAGGTGCCAAGGTGGGAAAGTGCTTGAAAGAGCCCACGTGCGTTTTAGCTGAGACAGCACAGCCCGCACGCTTTGGAGTGTCAACACGGCCTCCGGGGTGAGAAAATGTCCGCGCCGTCTTTCAGTGTTTTGGTTCTCACGACAGGCGTGCGGGAATACGTGTTCTCGTCCGTCCACGTCGGCCTTTAGCCATTCTTCCTCTTATGGTTCCTCACGCCAGCTCACCGGCTTCCGTTCGCACATTTTAGCCATGGGAGAGCGGCCACGTCGCGGCAGGGATCGCCGAGGGCCGGGAAAAGTTGCTTGGATGCCGAGGCTGAAAAGGTCCACCAATTTGTGCCGGCGTCGAATCCAGAAAATGCGCCGCCGTTAACGCCGATACTCCTCCTATCCATTTGAACTGGGAGGGAGGGAGGGAGGGTGGCAGCCTCAAAGATCAAACTAGTACAGACGCTCCCCTACTTACCAACATACGACTTACGAACAACGGTACATACGAACATGTCTGCAAATTGCGTTTATGTCGAAAAATGTTTTTAAATTCAATTGTGTTTGTTGCAGTGCATAAGTTGCAGTTTAAGAAAACTGTGCAATCGGCGTTAGATCGCTTCTTTCGGCCACTTTCTAATACATAAATCTCTCTCTCTCTCTCTCTCTCTCTCTCTCTCTCTATACAGTACTGTACATATTCTCTCCATTTCATTAAATGTTTTTTTTCAGTACAAACCAATGCGTGTTACTTATACAAGCCTTAAACATACAAACGCACTTATTAAAACCTTCAATATACTTATATAGGCCTTAAACATAAATGATAATACAAAATATAGCACCGAATCAACTTACAAACAAATTCAACTTATGAACAATCGCTCGGAACCTAACTTGTTCGTAAGTAGGGGAGCGTCTGTAGTGATAAAGTCCTTGAAGACTTTTACTCAGTGGATAAGAAGGGCGATGGCGATGGCGTCACGTGACATGACATGATGCGCCCCTCCCTTTCCTGTACTCCCTGCCTGGAGTTCTCGGCTAGAAAGAGTACAAAAAAGATGGCAACGGAGCATTTGTGACAGGACGCCGCGTGGAAAGGCGGCCCAAAGCTTTGGATCTTTTCACTCGAGTGAGGCGCAAGAATGTCTTTGATTAAGACGCGTGCACCCACCCCGGGCCGCGGCAACACGTGCACTGATTACAGGGGACGTTAGGCCCCCCAGGGCCAGCCCGCACGCGCACACACACACACACACACACACACACACACACACACACACACACACACCGCTGCTATTTAAAGACATTTGCATTGCAAAGGGCCGTTCCGTTTGTTTAATCCCGCGGGGAGCCCACAAAAGACGGCCGGCCGAGAGAAAGTTTCTTCCTTGCGGCGACGCCAGGTGAGACGGGGTCGTCGAGTCCACGTCACGGCGGACATTTCAACTCGAGCTATCCGTACGTACGAGACGCTAACCATCCTTGAATGAATGAACTGAGTGATTGAAACTGCAACCACAAAAGTCAAGTGCAAAAAATGTTGAAAGCCACAGAAAGAGCGCCGGCGGTACTCGGATGATTCGCCTAAAGACGTTTCAGCGACGGACGTTTGACAGATGGACAGGTCGCCGAATGGACGTTTCGCCGAAACACAGCTCCGGATCGATGAAGCAATCCGTCTTTCTTGCGCAACGCTCCACGGGGGCCGCGAAGGCCACTTAAACACACACTTTAACGCACAATTAGCGTCGTAAAGGCCGCACGGAACAGACGTGAGGCGGGGGGGCGGGGCTTCGGGTGTTCCGAGGAGGGGCAATAAAAAAAGAAAAAAGAAATGAAAACAAAAGCCACGATCGGGCCTGTAAAAAGACTACGATGGAGGAGGGAGCGCCCTAATTAGAGAGGGGGGGCGCAACAGATGGGGAAGAGGCCGTCCGGCCCGCCCGGCGAAATGCGCAGGAACGTCACCGGGGGGCGTGTGTGTGCGTGATAAGCACATTGGTCCCCTGGGGGGCGCCTGACTGATCTAACAGGGGCAATTAATTTGTTTTTTTTGGGGGGGGGGTTAATTCCCGTTAAGACCTGCAAGCACCAGCGAAAAAAAGAGGGAGGGGCGGGGCGTCCCTGTGGGACTTCTGAATGCGCTCTGATACAAAGTGGGCCCAAGGGGGGCGCCGCCAATCACCACTTGTAAACCAACGCTAGCTAGAGGTGACCCACTTAGTTCAAGCAGGCAGGGAGACTTTGATTCCTTTCTGCTATTAAACGGAGCCCAATTGAAATGGAACTCATTGAGCGCCACTGACCATGTCCAATTCAAGCCGTTCCAATCGGAGGCCCGACAATGAGCGCGCCCGTCACCGCCATCCCAGCTGGGCGGTGATGAACGGGGGGGGGGGCCCTTTCTCTCGGGCCTCCGACGCCGCACTCTCCAGAGGACCATTTGGTGGTCCCGCTCCCCGGCACCGGGACTCTCAAGAGACCCATAGGATGGGGGGTGGCGTCCGTTAACGAGTGGGAAAAAGCTCATTGGGCGGATGGGCCACCGTGAAGGGGAAAAAGTCCAATTTGGGCAAAAGTGGGCAGATCCCGTGGCCGGGCAACGTAAAGCGGCGGACAAAAAGCCCGGACAGTCGGTCGGATTTGGGCAAACTGAGGAAACCGCGGGGGTAGGCTGGTTCCGTCCCGCGCCGCCCATTGGCCGACGCCAACGATACGACCGCGATACGACAAGCTGCGCCGCAATAAAGGCCCGTATTTATGGGAGGATTAAATATGGAGCGGGCTGTTGCAAAAAAAAAGGAGAAGGGCGCCGTGGAGTACTTGAAAAGGGAGGCCGAGAGCCGCGACGGTGACGGTGGGCCTTTTGGGGGATTGCCCGTGGCTTTTGCCACGTTTCCGCGTATTGGTCGGTAAACGCAGACGGGAGGCAAACCAGTCCGGACCTGTTCCGCCAGCCGCCGCATCAAGACGCGCACGCCGCCACACTTTTAAACGCTGACAATCACTTGCGGCCGGTTTCTCGTGAACTGCATTCCAGTCTTCTTTTTTTTTAACTTCAACGCTTCCTGTTATCAGCTTCAGCAAACAGGAAGTGGGGGGGGGGGGGGGGGTGCTATGTCTAACGTACTGTCAGGAAGGGAAATAACATTTCAAAGCCGGCAAGTGCACATCAACACAAAATCATATGATTTGTTACCCAATTTAAAGCAGATGACAAACAAGACAAAACGGATGACGTTTGCTCTTCATTCTTAAGTTTGAAATGATTTTCAAGTCAATGAAGAAAACGACATTTGAAATGCGATGATGAATCGATGACTTCACCAATAAGACAAAGTCAAATATTTGACCAAGAATCATTTCAAATAAGGCTCAGGCATGTATCCAACCGCTATGGATTTGACATTAAAACAAGAAAGGCCGTTCCTAAATGAATGAAGGGCACATTTAAAAGCATAAAGGCAGAGCAAAAAAAAAAGTATCTTAAACGCACTGCAAGCAGTCATTGGGCTAAAATATACTGATGATCATAATAATAATAATAATGACTTGACATATTTTGGATGAAGACGCATCAGGGGAGTTATGTGGAGGCGCGAGATGGCGCGGCGGCGAGTCCGATCTTGCCTGCCGCGTTGCGCCACTCGAGGAATGCGAGCGCACGTCGGCGTGGCCGCGGCTCGCAAGGGGAACGCGCGACAATCGGGCCCCTTTTCCGCACGCCGCCGTGCGGAAAGCGCGCTCCGACGTGATGAGGCAACGTGCTCGACACCCCAACGCGTGTCAACTTTTTAAAAAGAAATCAATCTAGTCCTCGTGCACTCCGCTTCACCTTTGCCTGGGAGTGACGGGCATGACTCACCTTGCACGTACGCAGTGGATGCGAGCGCGCAGGTGTCTTTGGGCTTGACAAAGTCAAGTCTTTGCATCTCCGCGGGCGGACACGCCGCTTTCGATGGGAGACAAAAGTACAGACGCTCCCCTACTTACGAGAACGAGTTAGGTTCCGAGCGATTGTTCATAAGTTGAATTTGTTTGTAAGTTGATTCAGTGCTATATTTTGTATTATAATTTATGTTTAAGGCCTATACAAGTATATTGAAGGTTTATATAAGTGCATTTGTATGTTTAAGGCTTGTATAAGTAACACCCATTGGTTTGTACTAAAAAAAACATTTAATAAAATGGAGAGAATATGTACAGTACTGTATAGAGAGAGAGAGAGATTTATGTATTAGAAAGTGGCCGAAAGAAGCGATCTAACGACGATTGCACAGTTTTCTTCTTTTTTTTTTATCATAAATGATGCTGTAGCACTGTATGGCATCATTCAATTGATTTGCAAACTTTGTGCAACGTTCAATATTTGGGTCCTGCTGCTCCATCTTTATGTTTATCAATGGTACTGACGGTCGAACGATTCAAGTTGTATGAGTAAGTTGTAAAATGTCTAAATAAAGTACAACCCAACTCACTGTAGCGAGGAAGAACTATATTTCCCAGCAGTCACTGCGCACCGGAACCCGGAAATAGGCTGCTTCCGGTAGCCAGCGCTATTGCATTTCGATGTTCATCCATATATAATATATATGCGTCTAAAAAAACGGTGCGTGCTTTGTGTGTCTAAAATACAGAAATAGCACTCGTTACTGACACTGCGGCGTAAAATACGATGCGCCAAATAGGCGTGAAAATACGGTAGCCCATCCCCGTGGAGAAAATGCTCAAACGCCAGTCTGTGTCTTTAAGACACCGTATGGTTTTCCACGCAACGCACTGGTCTACCAAGTGTGACACGTCAATGGCCGCCGCACTCAATTGCCCAAATTGGGGCTCGTGCGAGCGAGCCAGCCGTGGCTGGCGTTTGGCTGTGCGAGCGCGACACCCGAAAAGCGCGTAAAAGCGCGTAAAAGGACGCCCATTTCCAGGAAAGTCGGATGGGAGCCCGGGCCACGGGTTCATTGGCCCTTGGGTGTTTCTGCTAAAACGCACCTGTGCCAAAGAAACACACCCCTTTACACCTGTTTATGGAACTAGGGGGGGCGCCGTGATCAGGTTCTAACTTGCGTGACCCCCGAATAAAAGCCCTCATAGCTAACGCTAGATCGCCATCAATGGAGCTTTAAATGAAAGCTATTATCCAGTGGCGCTACCTCCCAAAACGGAGGTCCCGGGAGGGTTTTAGTTGGGGGGGGGTGTCCATTACGGGTCTACGGCCCGGACCGGAAGCGGGTGGGGGCATCCATTACGACTCAGGGGGATGTAATGTCCAGATGGCCAGGTGCTCCCAAGAAACCTGTGCCCCCCACCCAACAATCAGCGGCCTTCATGAACCGCCCCGGGCCGGCGACCCCCGGGGGGTTCCGGGCCCGACGGTCACGGCGGAGCGCTCAAGCGGAGACGAGGCGGGAGGCCGCCGCCTCGGACAAAACTTTGCGGAATGCAGAGCGAAGCGACAGAAAAAAAAGCAATTCGACAAATGACAACGTTTTCCAAAATGGCCACCGATGGAGAAAGAAAGTGATTGGACGGGTTTGACTATTTGCGAAAGAGGATATCGAGACTTATTCTAGCTTGTTACTTTGCATTGAGGGGGTTGACGGCACAAATAGGGGGCGACAAGTATTACATAGGCCATATGTTTCCTGATTGAAAATGGGGCGACATTTCATCTACATTGGAGCTCATTACATGAACATCATTTGAATAAAAACTCTTACCGTGCCTTTCTTGAACAAGCGGCACATCCATGCAGGTGGGCGACGCCGACGCGTGGTCTCCCAAAGCGCCCCAAGAGTCTCTGTAGCAAAAAAAGATCGATTAATAAACACCCTAGGGCAGGGGTAGGGAACCTACGACTCTTTGCTAACCTGTAAGCTAAAATATGGAAATTGCTGGTGACAGAACTGAGATATTACATCTAGAACTGCTTTAATCTTCATTTATTTTTGCAGTAGACTCTTCTGGAATGCATCCTCTCATTGATTAGCAACAGCATAAGAATCTTTAAAAAAATATTCCGTTTTTTCCACTTTAAAAGTGGTGAAATTACCCCAAAAAATTGGGGGAGAAGGGGGCTCGAAAGTGGACGGGCCGCCGCCGCTGCACTCATTCAACCTTCCAAAGTTGCGAGTGGCGTGTCAACACCGGTGATTTACGAGCACGCTTGTCCATTTCAAGAGTAGCGGGGGGGGGGGGGGGTGTCGTAATACACACACACACACACACACACACAAAAGGGTTATTTGCTGACCGCAAATCACTCATTCCCAATGATCTTCGGGCCCTGAAAGTATCATTCGCTGGCAGCCCAGGTCGAATTGAATTGGCAATAAATTGCCTTTATCGTTATGAAACAAGTGCAATGAGATGTAAAACAAAAAGACAAAATATCCACTTACTTTTGTCCAACGTGCACATTTCTTCACCGGGCAGTCCAAAGACAGCCAGGACAAAAATCAGAGAGGACGCACGCACGCGCCTTTCACGTACATAATCAAAACACACTTGGCGTGCGTCCGTTTCAGCAAAAAGTCGACGTTTCAACGTTCAAACGCTTTGTCGACGTTTGACGGGCCGTTCGGACTATTTGAAAGAAATAAAATCAATCCAACGAACGAATGGAGAACAAACGAACAGCAACACACGCACAACTGTTGTTTGTGGTCGCCATGTCTTCTTTTTCTTCTTCTACGGATTTAATGGAAGGTGGCATTTGGGTGCATTACCGTAATGCACTGTGTTAAAGTATGCAACCCTACAATATTACTGCCCCCAGTCTTGCTTTCAATGGCAACCTCAGTGTCCATATATTTCAATTTGACTTTGGGTTTTGATCTATTTATTTGATATTTTTCATGTTAATTGGGGTGGCCATTGGAACTCTTTCTTGCCCTGCCAAAGACACTGAGAAATGTCCATTCCATTGGAACGGCCAACCTGCCAACGTTTTCTCCAAAAATACAAACACATATAGTAGTGTATATCCATTTCTAAATCCTCTCCTGGTGAGGTTAATCAGTGTTGAAAAAGGATGGATGGATGGATGATGCCCTTTTATAGATCATCTTTGGTTGTCTTTGGTCTTACTTTTTAGTGAGATGGTGCTTTATTTGCAATCTTAGGTTAAGCGCCCCATTTGAGTACTTTCCACTTGTCATTTTAATCAATAGATTTGGAATAGCGCCAAACACGGCGGCCAAGATGACGGATGCCAAGTGCAGAAGGACGGCGCCCGTCCGTCCGTCATGGCCGTCCGTCCCGAACAAAACCTCCCTCTCTTTCTTTCTTTCTTTCTTTCTTTCTTTCTTTCCCGGCCACGGCGTGTCTGGACGGGCCGCAGGCGTTTCCAGTTCCAACGGGTCAACCGAGTGGTGGCCTCTATCTAAGAGCGCCCTTTGGCTCACCTGCCCCCAGGACGCCCCCCCCCACCCCCCCCCCCCCCTCATCTGGGCCAACCAGAAGGACAGTTCTCTCCACTTTAGTCTTTTGTCGACTCGCCGCCGCCAAACAACTTTGCGGATTTGCGCGCGTCGCCGACAGACGAAGGAAAATGTCAAGTTTGGCGAGGGGAGCCAAAAGCAGCGCCAAGCGAGGAGGAAGCCGCTTTGCGGCGATACGGCCGAGCGGCCGGGAGTGACTGAGCTAGTCGGCACAATGGGGGCCGGCCCGGCCCCCGCCTATCCGCTTTTTTTTCGGGGTAACGAGGCGAGACCCAACGCCGGCTTTGGGGTCATTCGCGGAAGAAAAAGGAAAAAAAGAAGGCGCAATTGATTTGCTAGAAAAGTGAAAACTTTGGCCCACTGTCTGCCAGGTTTGGTCTTGTTTCACAAGACCTCGGGTGGGGCCGCGGGCTTTGCGGGGGCTGGGCCGCGCTTGGAAAATCTCCCTTGTAGGCAGTTGCTGGCTGTCTCATTCCATGGCTTTTCAGGGAAATGGTCGTAAAAAGGCGAGCCCCCGCCGCCGTCCCTCCCCCGCCCCCTCACCAAACCAGTTCCTCCACATAGAGGCTCGCCGTTGGAGCGGAGCACCTGCCGCTTTTCACTTCCTGGTCGACGGCTCCCGGTCGGTCGGTCGGTCGGCCGGCCTTTTGCGTAAGACCAAGTTTGGTTGGTTTGCCCGGAGCGTTGACGGGCCGGGCCGCGCATTCCCGCTTTCTAGCAGAGCGTTGTCCGTACCGCAATAGCATACCTGTCAACCTCTGCCGATAACTGCCCTTATAAATGATTTTGATTCCCCTTACAAACCCCCAAAAAACCTTACAAACACCGTACGACTCGTACGGGTAGGTAAGGGGAATCCTAATAATTTATAAGGGCAGTTATCGGGAGAGGTTGACAGGTATGCAATAGTTTCACGGAAACGGCCACAGCCGTTTGCTTGCGAAATACGTCGGGTGGGGGAAGGCGTTTGATTTTGCTCGGCGCCATTCCAAAGAAAAGAAAAATCAGCGAGTCGGTCAAGCGTGACAATTCCCGGTTAAACTTTAAGCCTTGATTTGGATCAGCTCGTTGGCGAACGGAGGCTGGAAAAGACCCACGTTGTCACGGAAGCGGTAACAAAAAAGCCCGCCGGCGTTGGAGAGCAGCAAAGCGTTAAACGACAAACAACGCCGCCCTTTGAGAAGAAGTGGGGCCACTTTGCGAGGCCTTTGAAAAGATGGACTTGTGTCTGGAGAAGTTGGAAGTCAAGATGAAAGATAGGAGGACACGGGAGTGGCTAGCTTTTATGGCTAAACGCTTAGCCGACATAGTAGCGTGTTTGCGTTTCTAAAAAAAGTTGGCATACGCCTTGGAAAATAAATCGTGCCAAGAAGTTGTCAGCCAACACGGGCAGAAGTGAGCAGCACCTGCCGGCGTCCGATCGGGCGGGCGAGATTTACGGCGGGTGGCGGCGGGCCCGGCTAATTGCCGCCACCCCGACCACTAAAAGAAGGAGAGACACAGGGAGATAACAATAGTGACGGTTGCGCTCATGCAAATGTTTGGAGGGCGTCGCCAGTTGAGCAAAACTTGCCCCCCACCCCACCTCCATCGTGATCGTGCGGGGGGCCCTGTTGGGGGACACGGTTGGAAAACACGCCCCTATGAGTTGGTTTGTTTTTGTTTTTGAACTCATCCATCAAATTTGGGTGTCAAAAAATGGCGAAGATTTACCCCTGGGTAAACGTTTCCACTGACACCAACTGTCAAGTCAACTATGGAGAAGATATGTCTGCCCCTCCTCCAGACCAACAGGGGGCAGAAAAGAAAACTCAATCAAACTCTCCTCAACTCATTTCCGGCCTGAGGTCATAGGTCATGAACCAGGATATAAATTCAGTAGTCCAGCCTTGAAAGAGGACAGGCAAAAAAGGAACAAGAAATAACCCTTCAGACCCGATCGATCACACGCAACTGGTTTTCAAGCTAATCCTTGCAGCAAATGCTAACCCTTCCAACAACTTCTTTCCTCTCACTGGAAAACTTCAATAAAATTGTAAACTGGAAGGATTTGAGTTGTTCCTGCTGTGAAAAGATCGGGGCCCCTTTTCAAGTTTGGGGCAAAATTTGAAGAAAGTAGAGAGAACTTGACACCAACTGAAGCATTTGTGCCGTCGACAGCGGCTTTCCACGTCAACCGGACGCTCGCTAAAGACATTGAGAACAATAGAAGAAAGCTTGCGCTTGGCCATCGTAAATCCAAATTTGCGTGGAGTCAAACGCCAACACGGACCCTTTAGGGCTCATCCCGTTCGATGCGTTTGCTTTTTTTTTTTTTCTCCGACGGGCCCACCATTTGAATTTCAATAGCGATCGTCCGTCTGACGGATTTGACGGCGGGAGGTAAGATTTTCGCCCGCGAGCGGCACTCTACGTTGTGAATGCAAAGTCTGCTTTTGGCTGGCTCGTCGGGACGGCGCCGCCCGCTTTACGGAGCTTTGCGCTCGTCATCGGCGAGGCCGTCCAAGAAGCCTCGGGGGCACGTCGCTAAAAGAGATAATTATCTTTTATCTTCCGCGTCGTGACGGGAGATTACGGTGGAAATTTACGATTGTTAGCCAGACAATGGGAAGCCACACGCCGCTTGTGTGTGTTTTTTTATAGCCAACAAGTGAGGGAACTCCCGCAATGGCGCGCCGCTTCAGCCTTGAGGTCTTTTCCCAAACTAGGATAGAAAATAAATAAAGCATGTAATCCCGGGAATGATAGTTAATCTCCACCATCGTGTGTCACTTGAAATCATCTCCGTGTGGAATCACAGCGAGAGAATTGCACTCGCCGTGGGACGTGGGTCCGGGGACACCACAAATCCCGGGCCTACCCAAAAGGCCACGTTTAGGACAGCCAGAGCCAAAGCCACCAGCGGTCTTGGACCTTCTCTGGGGGACCACTTTTTACGACTGTGACTAAAAGCAGAGGAGAGCGCTGGAGCCTCTGAGGACAAAGACCTTGGCGACAGAGGCCAAAGAAACCTAAAAGTCCAACTCTAAACGGGCCGGCCTCCAAAGGACAAAGGAGCTGTGAACTAAAATCCCCTTTTGGGACCGCAATCTCCTCGACGGTCGCACACGTGTCACCCGAGACGAAAACTCCAAAAGGAACAAAAAAAATAAAAATCCGAGCGAAGCCGAGCGCCCGGGGTCAGAACGAGGCCACGGGGTCCGAGAGTGGGGCAAATCTCCCTTCCTATCCCTCTGTACACACACACACACACACACACATGCGCACACAATTCCCATTCCACTTCCCATCCTCCGCTTGAACTGGCTACTCAAAACAGGAGCGGATCTCCCAATCGGTCACGCCGCTCCCAAACAAATGAGGACGGATCGCTGAGCCAGCAGCGTACGCGCCTTCCTGGCTTCCAAAAACATTAGCTTGGTTGGGAACTAAAAAAAAACAAAAAAGAATGGACATCGGTGAAGAAATGCCATGCCCCCGGAAGCCACGCCACACCACAGAGAAGAAACGCAAAGGCCACCCCTCCCCGTTAACGGTCGACGCCGACGGAGAGTCCGTCCATCCGTTGTTTGATTTGCGGGTGTTTAGACGCGCGCTTCCCGCGGGGCTTTATTCCCGCCGGGTGAAGAAAGGACGGCTCGGGATGGGCACGCTAACAGAGATTAAACTAGTTTTATTATTTTGAAACAAGGGGGAGGGGGCACTCGGGGAGGCTCTACCCAACAAAAAACAACCAAAGAAAAAGCAGCCATATTTTACACTGGTGATTATTATTATTATCATTATTAATATTATTATTATTCAATTTTTACAACCATTCAGTCTGCATAACATAAAGAAATAATTCTACATCTTTGTTTCTTTCGTATTTTTGGTACTCTGGTTTTTTTTTGTACATACAAATAACAAATACAGGAACTTTTTTTTCACAATGCATATCATCATCTGTCAAGTGTGTGCGTGCGTGCGTGCGTGCGTGCGTGCGTGCGTGCGTGCGCGTGTCGACACAAAGCAACAGGCCTAAAGAGACCTAAAGCACATCCAAAAATAAAAGCATAGGCATTGACGTTATCTTTACATGGATTCGCTCGTGTCTTCGTACCCTTCTTCGAGTGTCCTTTTTTTTGTTTCCTTTGTTTTTTTTCGGAGGGTGGGGGGAAGGGCTTCCCTTAAATGTATTTCATACAATTTGTACAAATGTCCTGTTACACAGGTGCGAGGGCGGGGTTTTGGCGATGAGGTTTTTGTACACAAATGGAGATTCTTGTCCCGCCCGCCCGGGAGGAATCAAATCTCCCGCCGGTGCCGGTGTTTTCTGCCCCGACTTTGGATTTTATAAAAATAAGATGATCCTCAGTCATCAAGGTAGTCCGCAAAAAGTGCACGGCCGAGGCCGGCGTCGGCGCTCGGCGCTCGGCGCTCGCCCACCCCACCGAGCCCGGGGGAAGGCTTCTTCGCTTTGGAATTTGCGGGGCCGCGTCCAAACGGCGGACAGAGAAGGAGGTCTGGCCGGCCCACCGACCCGTCGAAGCGTAGCGCTCGCCCCGCAAAGCCTGGAGTGGTCAGCCTCGGTCCAAGACGCATTCGGGGGAGAAAGCGGCCGTTCCGGATCCTTTTGGTGTTGGCCGTTCCGAGATCTCCTTTTGGGACGGGCTCGAGTGCCCGGATCGGTGGAACCGGAGGGACGAGAGGGAGCGGAAGGGGGCGGGGACTTCACCTCCGGGACTTTCAAATAAAAGTGAAAAAAAAGATGGTGGTGCCCGCTGCAGATGGGGCTCAAATTTCAAAGCAGAGAAGCCTCGGGGACGGGAAACGGCGTCCGGTCGGCGGGCGTCCGGCCCGCGTCCGTCCGGACTGCGGCCGCCTAGCCCATGGCCGTCACCATGCTGGACGGGTGGTGAGGCGCGAAGGAAGGGTGCATGGGCGTGGGGCTGCTCAGCATGTGGCCCGAGTGCGAGAAGGGCGGGAAGGAGGACATGTGGCGGGAGAGGGCGGCCGGGCTGAACGAGCTGCTCTTGTCCATCAGGCTTTTGGAGAAGTCGTCCATGCCGCCCATGCCCACGCCCACGCCCATGCCTACGCCCACGCCCACGCCGTCCTGCAGGGACTTTTTGCTCTTCTTGGACTTGCTGGACATCTTGCGGTTGCGCGTCTGGATGCCTTCCTTCTTCATGGTCAGAGGTCGGTTGATCTGCTCTCCACAGGGAAGACACGGAAGAGGGCAGGTTAGTACAGACGCCCCCCTACTTACGAACCAGTTAGAGTTAGGTTCCGAGCGATTGTTCATAAGTTGAATTTGTAAAAAACATTTAATAAAATGGAGAGAATATGTACAGTACTGTATAGAGAGAGAGAGAGAGATTTATGTATTAGAAAGTGGCCGAAAGAAGCGATCTAACGACGATTGCACAGTTTTCTTCTTTTTTTCATCATAAATGATGCGGTAGCACTCTATGGCATCATTCAATTGATTTGCAAACTTTGTACAACGTTCAATATTTGGGTCCTGCTGCTCCATCTTTCTGTTTATCAATGGTACTGACGGTCGAACGATTCAAGTTGTATTCCCGTGCAACGCTCACCACTTTCTCACGCGCATCAAGCTTCGTTATTATTGCCACTCGTTTCAAATGAAATGGCTTGCCTCTTCCTTGCAACTCCCTCAATAGAAGCCTTTCACTTTTTACCAACCATATTCAATAATGGATGCACAAGATATTTAATGATACAAATGAAAAAGGTTGTTTGCGCACTGGAGATACGTTCACGCACTTCCGCATTGTAACGAATTGGACAGAAGAAGGTAGATGCTGGCTGAGCTGAGCTCTCACAGCGCCAGGCGTCGGTATTAGCGGCGGAAAGAAGCACTACTCGGAAAAAAATACAAAATCCAACTTACGAACATTTTTTGACATAAACGCAATTTGCAGACATGTTGGTATGTACCGTTGTTCGTAAGTCGTATGTTCGTAAGTAGGGGAGCGTCTGTACAGGAGGGGAGCACGGGGAACATGGGGAACACGGGGAGCGCCATCTCCGCCGCGCTCCTAGCTAACTCAACGCCACGCCGCTCCTAGCTAGCTAGCTAACCGGGGCTGGCGAATGACCTTCCGCGGGCTATGTTGCTGGTTTGGAACGGAGCGTCTCGCTCGGCGCCAGGAGGGACGGAGGTGGCGGGGCGGGGGGAGCTGCTTTGGAGGGGGAGGTCAGCCCGGCGGGCCAAGTCCTCCTCGAACCGTCTCGTCCCGGCGGTCGGCCGCCGCTCCGCGGTTTAGCCGGCGGGAATGGAGACGGTGGAATTTGGGCCGCGGGCAGGATTACGGGGAGAAGGGCCGGCTGGTGCGCTGCGCTGCGGTGGGGTGCGGTGGGGTGGGGGCGCTCGCGGATGAGCCCGACTGGCTCCCTGATCTCTGCCGAGCGTTTCTTCTTCCCGGAGAAATGGGTTAGGGGATTTCTTTCTGGCTAGCTCTGCTCTCAAAGATGGGGTTTTTTCTTGTTGTTTCTTTTTCGCCCACTCCGAAAGCGGAGCGCTCGCCCCGACGGGCCGGGACGGAAAAAAAGAGTGACGAGAATCTCGTCATACGAGCTCAGTTCCGCAACGGATTAAGCTCGTATCTCGAGGTACCACTGTATTCAGATGCTATAGCCGTCGCCAGAAGCCTATTTAGCAATAGTTATTCCTATTCTTGGTTTCCCATCCAAATTTCACCCTCCAAAAATTGCATTTTCTATGGGTTTTTTTTTTCTTCCTCGTCTGGAAGCATTGTTGGGATGGAGCCACTCCCGGCCCGTAAAGTAGCGGATTTGAAATCTCCCTAGCAGAGATTGGGTATCGGCCGCCGCGAACGGGCTCGCCCCTTTTCCAATCTTCTCTGGGCCCACGGCAAGGCGGAAAAACCATTTACGAGGCGTGGGAATATCTTGCGCCCGTCCCGGCGCCTTCTCCCGGTCGTTATTATTAACTAAAGATGGAAATGGACAGCTTTTGGCGGCCTCCCCCTCCCCCGGATGCTTTCGGTACAGCGGGAGGGGGCAGATACGGTGGTCAGGGGGAAAAAAAAAAATTAATGGGATTTTAATTAAGCTCCTTCTTTAATATTCACAAGCCGGCGGATTCACGGCGGCTGCCAATAAAATCATTAATTCGCTTTATCAGCCGCGGTTCTGCAGGGACAATTAGCGCTGGGGGACGTGAGCGGAAAACAAAGATGGGGGGGGGGGGCGATCTGGGCAAGGTGACTCTCAGCCGCAATTTAAAAAAAAAAAATCTTTTATTTTTTTCCCACTAAATGGGACATTTTTTTAAAAAGCGTCCGTTTGGAAAAAGCAGCGCGCAAGAAAGGGCACAACGTGGACAGCCTTTTTGTCCACGGAATTACAATAGAAAATAGAAATGTCCGATTATTATTATTATTATTATTAAAAGGGCAAATAGTAAATATTGTTTTGTGCCATTTGTCCTTTCTGTGTATTTGAAAATTGAGTCAAATCATTTGCATTCTATATTGTGGCCTGTAAATAGAATGACAAAAGGGGATGTCATTCATTGCACGGTTGAAGCGGAAAAAGATTCGATTCCATCAATCACGCATTTCATTTGGAGTCCATCATTCAAAAAGTGAACTACGACACTAAGTTGAAAATCGGCCTCTTTGGCTTCTTTTATTTAATTCGACTTGCGTGTTCCGTTCCTAATAAAAATGCTATTTTTCAAAAGGAAGATCGATGAACGTTCCACCCTTTTTAGTGGTTACCGGGTCGAATCCATTGACAAGTCATTATTGAGAAATGTGCAAAGTTTGCTTAGCTTTGCTCCCGTCACCTACAAACGACGCGTGGCAGGAAACCAAATGGATCATCCGCCGGAAGACGCTCACGTGTCTTTCAAGTCTTTTCGACTTGAAAGCTCCGCTTTCTTTGTGACAAAATCCATTTTTCCACATTTGTCTTAACCTTTTCCACGCAAAATATTGGCCCTCGAAGCTAAAGGCCCATTGGCTTTCCCCACCCCCCGTTCTATGGTGTTTTGTAGGGTTTTTTTGGGTGAACTTACATTGTGCAGCTTAAAGTAGAGTCCGCAGGCGTTGCAGACGGGGTCGCCGTTGGCGTTCCGCCTCCACAGCGTGGTGGTGGTGGTCTGGCAGTTGGCGCAGGACGTGCCGGCCCGCCTGGCCGCCGACTGCAACCACGATACGGCAACGACAACAAAAAAGAAGAAAACAAGACAAAAAAAAACAATCAACAAATGATTTCTCTGGCGCCATTCCTGAAAATTACGACAATTTGCAAAGGTTAGAAATGAAGACAGGAAGAATGGGGGGGGAGATTGGGGTGAGGGGGTTAAAAAAGAAGAAGAAAAAAAAGCAAAGGAGCGGAGGCTAGGCGGCTAAAAATAGCACCGGTGCAGAATCAACATTTGCACCAAACATAAAAGCAGAGATAAAAGCGCAGCCTTGACACGCTGCCGCCATTAAATCTGATTAAATGTCCTCCTCCTCCCCCGACAAAAAAAAAAAAAGAATAGAACAAGTGGGCCTATATCGGCACGGTGTCAACAACAACAACAAAAAACGGGGCGCACGGTCAGATGCCGGTGGAATGATTATTTTGGGTGAGATGCGCTAATTAAAGGCATGCATCGGTGGTGGGGGGAGCACGCTGCAGGGGGGGCTGATGGATTGAAATGCTGCTGCTGCATGCTTGACATTGATGTTCTAATCTCTCTCTCTAAAAAAAAAAATACTAATCAACAGGCAGGTGAGCGCCAGGGACCTTCATCATCATCATCATTATCATCATGTCTCCAATTCAACGCGCGCACTTTCCCATACGTTTCAAATTGGGGGAAGAATGGTTCGGGGTTAGGGCCAAAAAGCGCCCCAAAC
The DNA here is from genome assembly GCF_051989625.1 of Stigmatopora argus. NCBI lineage: Eukaryota > Metazoa > Chordata > Actinopteri > Syngnathiformes > Syngnathidae > Stigmatopora > Stigmatopora argus. The sequence continues at coordinate 9,199,257 of NC_135409.1, read as the reverse complement.
AAATGCAAAATCCGCCGCGCGCCCGTCGCCAGCGCTTATCTGGCATCCCGCGCGCGCCCTTTTGCCGCTTTGAGGCCGTCCCAAAAGATTTGCCCGAGAAGCTCAAATCAGGGATGTCCAAAATAGGGCTCGGGGGAGTGGGGGGGGCTGACGCTCTTAAAATGGAAGAGCGCCAGCTTCACATTAAGCGGAGCCGAAGTCGCGTGCCGCCGTCAAGTAAGGCTAGAGGAGAAGACCAAATTGCTTTTGGCCAATCGGGAAGAAAAAAAAAACTCTCTTGAATTTAGCGGTGCGGGACAATCTCATCTTTTTTTCCCTCTGCACAAAACTCATTTTCCATAATTGTGGTCATATTTGCAGACCTGGCTATTCAGTGGATTTTTGGGCTGTTTTTTAGACCAGTTCAAGAGAAATCTATGATGTCCCAAAAGCACATTTGGCGGCTTATTTCAGAAGAGTCACCTTTAAGGCCTTGACATTGTTCCAGCCATGAGACGGCTGTGGCGAAAGCCTCCTTTCGTGACACGGTGACCGTCATTTGCAGACGGCTACGTCAAATAATAATAAAAGGGAACAAACGGATTGATTTGTGGGCCTTAGCGTCAAGTGTTTTGCTTTTTCTTTTGGTTTTGGACATCCCCAACCCGTCTGCTTCGGCCGTAACAATCCCCGATTGTCTGGTTCTTCGCTTTTGTCTTTCAAATGCTAATAGTGATAATACACAGTGCAGCTTTTTTTTTCTTTGTCTTTTTTTTTTTTGGTTTTGTTTTTAGGATCTGAAAGCAGAGACCTGCACTTGTCGAGTCAATTTCCTGCAGCTAATAGGCCTACTTCTTCCTGGAGAGGAAACACACACAGAGAGAGAGAGAGAGACGCACATGTCATCAAGATGCCAGCGTGGCGCGTTGACGTACCAGCCGCCGCTTGGGCTTGATCAGGGGCCTGTTCTGCCCGTTCATCTTGTGGTACAGGCCGCAGGCGTTACACAGGTAGTGGCCCGTGCCGTCCCGCCGCCACAGCGGGGTGGACGTGGCGCCGCAGTTCACGCACTCTCTGCCCTCTGCCGAGGACGCGCCCGCCAAAAGACAGACACAAAGAGACGCGCGGCGGGTCAGTGCGAGTGCGCGGCAGACCACGCCACGCTTTTTTTTTTTGGTTTGTTTTGCGTCTCGCTTTCAGTCAAATCGGCAGTCGACGCCACAACAGACGACCTATAGCGTTCCCGTCGGCAACGACAAAAAATATACTGATTACGTACAAAGCGCGTCTTTTCGTTTCAAACGGCTTGGACTGCCATGGGTGGAAATAAGGAGGCTACATGATGATTAACATTTTCAATTGTGTAATAATTCAAATAAAATGAGCAAAGGTATGAGGAACCAAAAAATGCTTTACGTGTTGATAACAATAGGGATCACAATTTTATGTCTAACTCATTTTGCAACGTGAATCCAAAACCGATGGAATTTGAGGTCACGCTGTTGAACAATAGATCACCTTTTTTTTAAATTATATTCATAATTCCATAGATAATAATATAAAAATAACAGGAATGGCCGCCAAGTTTATTTAAGACTGACAAAATAAGAGAGGAAAAAACGACGCGATATATAATTTTGGAGTCTGCTCCCAACAATTAATTAAATAGAGCTGTCAGATGGTAACGTGTTATTTTTTTTAATTGCTGCCCCGTGATTGTGACAGCCGGCGTGCGTGCGTGCGTGCGTGCGTGCGTGTTCACTAGTCGAACCGAGCGCCATTTACGCCATTGTCTTCTATTGTGCTCGTCATCGATTAAAAAAAAAAATAGTACGGCGAAGGGGGGTGCTATTAGTCGGAGGGTGACGTCTTTAAATGCAAATGATCCTCCCATTAATAATAATCCCAATGATATGCATCGCATAATCCGTCTGATTTGAATCTCATTAGCAAAAAAAGAAAGAAATAGGAAATAAAAAATGTAACAAAAAAACCGCGTGCTGCTGATGTGATTATCGAGCGCGATCTGGTCGGTCGGTCGGTCGGTCGGTCGGTGTGTTTTGCGGGAGAGTGCGTGCTGAGGCCTACCTGAACACGACCTTGTTTTTGGTCTTGTTTTGGAACCGTAAGTAGAAGAAGACCCACCTATCAGGCTACTTGGTGGGAAGAGGCCTGGCCCGTATTCGGGGACATAGGGTGGGTAAGTGGCGATGGGGTGGTGGTGGTGGGCCGCAGCTGCCGAAGAGGAGGAGCCGGGGGGTCCGGCTCCGGGACCGAGCGCGGCTGCGGCAGCCGCGGCAGCCGCCGCCGCTGCCGCCGCCACCCCGCGGCCGTGACCGCTCTCCAACTTCATGCTCTCGGCTAGCGACACCTGGTACTTGACGCACTCCTTATCCTCGGGGCGTCCTCCTCCTCCTCCGCCGACACCGGAGCCCGGCGTGGACAAGCCCGGGTCCGGCGACACGTCCTTGGGCGGGGTGGGCGGAAAGGTAAACAAGTGCGGGCTGGAGTGGCCTCCGGTCAGCGACGACGACGACGAGGAAGAAGAGGACGACGAAGACGTGGACGACGAGGCCGGGGGGTAGACGGACAGGCCGGCCGGAGGGCCGTGATGGTGATGGTGGTGGTGGTGGTGGCTTAGGGGGTTCTTGGGGAAGGGGCTGAGGTTCCACGGGGACGCGCCGTGGTGCGCGCCGATGCCTTTGCCGCCCGCCGCCTCCAGCCACGGCAGCGAGCCGTGAAGCAACGACGGCCGGCAAACTTGGCTGCCTAGCGCCAAATAGAGACACACACACACACACACAGACACACACACACACACGCGCAAACACACACACACACACGCACGAGCGCGTTAACCAAAAACAATGGCTCGGCTCCACTTTTCGAAATTCAAACACGGCACGAGTCTAACGAATGTTTCCATCCAAAACATTCCCTCCAAACAAACGCGAATAAATTGGCTCAATAATCTTGGCATTGTTGTTGTTGTTGTTTGTTTGTTTTTGGGTTTTTTTGGGGGGGGGGCTCTTTACTATTAATTCACCTCATTTGTCGCGCTAGTATTTGCCCCAAATTTGCTATTCAAAGGAGCAAGTCAATTATTATTTTTTTAAAGCCTTTTAAGCGAGCAGTTTACCTTCGAAAATATATTTTTTAAAATAAAACATTGTTGCTGATTTACAGTTCGGGAAGTGAAAGGTTAGAATACCGGAGAATTCCCAAAATAAGCTTTGACGTGAAACCAGTATTTTTCTTCCTGAATCTGAAACGACAATCCCGTTTTGTATTTTGCGTTTTCATTTTGTCTCCTGTCTAATGGTGTCATTACGAACGACCGTAATAAAATTATTTTGATCAAACTTGCTGATGAATTATGCTTGAACAAATGCGATTTTTCCTTGCCCATAATCCACTTTTACATTTAAAAAAAACGAAGATGCGTTTCACTGTGAAATACACGTTCTTCTGTGTCGTTCGGGGGAAAAAAATGAGCGAGCGATTTTTTCCAAGGTTTTCAAGATTTGATCAAACGCAATTTTCTTTTCGTTTGTGTCCACTTACTATGCGGGGGCGGCGGGTACCTCTGTACGGCCCGCACCGAGTTGCCGTAGTAGGGCGAGACGTGGTTGCCCTGGGCGTCGATGTTAAAGAGTACATCCACATCTTCGGCCAGCGGGTACTGCGCGGGCTCCATGTAGGAGTGGCCGAGGCCCGGGTGGTGCGAGCCGGGGTGCTGCTCGTTCAGCACGGCCGGGTGGTGCGACATCCAGCGAGGCTGCTCCGCCGCGCTTACTTCCATCGCAAGCTTCTTTCCTGGCCTTTTTGTTGTTTTTGCTTGCAGTTGTTGTTCCTCTGCTTCTTCTTGCTGGCTTGCTTGCTTGCTTGCTTGATTTTTTGTTTGTTTGTTCGTTCTTTTGTTTTGTTTTTCCCCTCGCTTCTCTCGCCTTAAAATCCACAAGGTTCTCTCTCGCTCACCTGCGCACACAGACAGAAGCAAGCGATCGACGCATCCCGAGTGAGACGCACACGACTGGATACGTCCAACATGGAGAAGTCGGAGGGGGAGAGCCGCGATCAAATGGGGGCCTTTTTCTCTCCCTCCTCACTCAAATGTGGCCGTTCACTCTCTCTCTCTCTCTCTTTCTCTCTCTCTATTTCTCTCAATTTTTTTCTCTCTCTCTTTCTCCTTCTCTTTCTCTTTCTCCCTGACAACGATCGAGGTGAGGACGTGCGCTCAACAGGTTCGCGTGCGGAAGAGTGACCGGAGAGGCGTGCGAGCCAAGTGTTGCAGCCGCCTAGGCCTCCCTTCTCCCTTCTCCCTTACCTCCCACCCCCTATCTCTCTCTCTCTAGCTCTCTCTCTCTATCTCTCTTTCTCTCGGCCCGCCTCCCTTCCTCTCTTTTTACACTGAAGGCATTCTTTCCGGATGGCGCCAGGCGGCTCAGAGCGGCAGACAGCTGTGGCGCGACGCAACTTAAGGAGGGTCTTTGCATGCTTTGGCGGGGGGTGGGGGGGTCTGCGTCGCCGGGCCTAGCGTGGCCTGGCGTGGCGTGGCGTGGCGTGGGGGGAGTGGGCCAACCTATACTACTTCTAATTGAATTGGCGATCCTTGGGCACGTTTGAAGGGAAGATGTGACACAAAGCCAATGGAAAGAAAAACAACGACGAGGAGGAAAAAGTCAAAGTCAACTCGGGGCAGGCATAATAGGTGGCGCATGCGCGCGCGCGTCCCCGCACCGTTGCGTCCTCTCGCGGTAAGGCACATTGGCTATTGGGTTCAAACACGTGCATGGGCCACTCAGCCAAAAAAACTGGAGAAAACTTTGTGCAAATTGGAGAATTGCAAAAAAGGGGGATATTCCATCGTTCGTTCATTTCAATTCAAATCACAACGTTCAATGTATACATTTAAATTTGGCATCAAATTGGATTTTTTTTCCATTAAAACACTAAACGTTTTTATAGGCAAACCGATTCTGCACATTTGCTATGTTTAGTGTAAACAAACTGTACGAAAAACAGCTCACTTGGCAAAAAAACATCGGTGAGCATTTCAAAATGCTCTCATTTTTTTCAAATAAAATGACCACAAATACCAAATTCCATTTTTCAATGCAAACTAACTATGTATTAACTGGGAATATCCATCAAAAGTATGTCATCCAATTTTATGCAGATATTTACGCTTTCACCAAAAATGCAGAATGTTGTCACCAGTTTCGATTTTTCCCTTCAAAAAATAACAATTTGTGTGGCATTGGGTGCAAACCCGAAAGAAAGTCGATCAACATTGTAGCCTGCACGGTCACGTGAGCAATGATTGACACTTGGGCGGCCCTCACTGACACCCCAAAATGAATCTGGCCTTGTCATGTAGAACGTAACGTACGTGTTGCGATCCCCAATTGAAAACGAACCCCCAGGTTGAAGTAGCGGGTGAATTTTAACAGAATTGAAGCCCATTTGAAACCGGATTCGATTCAGTTTGCTTTTCTTTCCTGGTCTAATCTCGATGATTTCCTTGGCCATTTTTTTCCTTCAACCAAAATGAACGATGCTTCTAGCAGGACACTTGACATTGTAATCTGACGTCTATTTTATTTTCCAACATCCACCACAGTGTATATGATCTGCAACATTTCATCCCTGGCTGCCAGAAATAATCCACTGGTTTTAAACACACGCGCACAATCGCACACACTCGCACACACACACACACGCGCGCGCGAGATCCTTTTTGTGTAGCAGTTGATTGAAAATGAAAGCGGCAGAGAAATCCCAATTAGAACCCAAACCACGTCAAATATCAACGCTATAAATGTACATATTTAATCCACAGGGTGGTGATTTCAATTTGGAGAACAACATTATTTGGAAGTGGCACGGAATTGCTGCAATTGTAGCTTTCAAATGGACGTCTGTTATTATTGTCAAGCTCTGCTGATGATGAAAGAGGATTTAAATTAAAAAAAAACATTTTTCAAAAGAGAATTCAAGGAACGCAAGTGAATTTTTTTTCTGCTTTCTTGGAAGCAAACTACAGGGAACTGGGAAAGATTTTTTTTTCCTCGACTGAATGAAAAAAAAAAAACGGTTTCCTTTTCAAACGTATTTTTCCCCGATCTCACGGCCCCCCCAGTTGAGTAGAAATTGAACGACTGACGCCATGCTCGTCGTCGGGGACAAAGAGTGGACGGAGGCTCGCTCTCGTGCACAAAATGGACGCGAACGGACGGGCGAACGGACGGACGGACGGACGGACGGACGGACGGCAGCGGGATCGAGCGGGCCAGCCAGCGAGAAGGCAACAAAAAAAGCAGCTCGTCCGAAAACAGGTAAGCAACAACAACAAAAGATGCAAAACAACCACCTCTATTTCCTCATTCTGCTACTTGTGCGCCACCGAATTGACCTTCTATTTGCGCCAAATGTGAGTGACATCACCGACGTTCCCGGCTCTGTCATCATTAAGATTATTCATTATCATTGCACATTTAGAGGGGGTTAACGAGGCGACGAGATTGGACGGCGTACACACACACTCGCGCGCACGCGCGCACACACACGCACTCACGCCAGGAATGACGTCATGGTGTTTATGAGGAAAGGAAATGGGAATTGACGCAATATTTACCGACCTTGTTGTCTTGCTGGGATGAGCAGTGACCCGAGCCAAGCCGAGCCGAGCCGAACCGAGCCGAACCGAACCGAGGATGCCCGTGCAAAGACACGGAGTCGGATCGGATCGGAGGTGAGGCGAGGCGGCCACGCGCTCACACACGCACGCACGCGCTTCCGGGACTCAGCCTTCAGGCGACACTTGAAAATGTCCCTCCTCGTTCATTTCGTTTTCACTAAAAGAAAAGAAAAAACAAATCATTCCATCTACTGCCTTTTTTTATACTGTTTTCTTCCATTCTTTCCTTTTCTAGGATTTATTTATTCATTGCTTTTCTTTCTCCTTCACTATATACGTTTGAAATGTATATTTTACACGCCGTTTTGCCCTTATTTTTCTCCTCTCTAATTTAAATTCCATGATTTGATTCTCTTTCAACCTCTCGTGTCTTTATTTATCTTCATTTATCCGTTACCCCTGGTTTTTCAGGACAGTGGGAGGCAAGGGGGCGGCTGATTGGCCCCAACAAACAAACAAATCCGTGACGTCAAATAGCATTTTCGGATCATTGTGTCATTTTGAATGTTTTTCCATTCAAGCGCATTTCAACGTGCTGACGTTTTTTTGTTGAAATGACGTAATAAAGAGTAATGTTTGGATTCGAATTTTGCAAGCGCTTGCCTGCTAATATGTTGCCTATATTTTCAAAATATTCCGCAATATATTCGCAGTGGGCCACTACAATTTAGTACATTTAGCGTTACAACATGAATAATCCCAGTAAAGCCGTTGTAAAAAAATAGTAATGTCGTTCAAGGGACATTTTACATTTTACATTTTAATATGGTCATTTTCAAAATTCTCGCAAATAAAAGAATTTCACATTTTGCGCATCGGGCTGATTGCAAAGCCTACGGACGGAATTTCGACGTCATATTTAGCATGAAGCCGGCCTTCGATGGCGTCTGCCATTAATAGAAATAGAAAGGCGCGTCCTCCTATCATGACAAATTAATGCTGTCTTTTATACAATAAGAATGAGCACTTTTTTTTAAAAAATAGCATCAAACGGCTCGTCCCTCCTCTTTCGTTTTTTTTCGGCGTTACTTCCTGTCATGGGGAAGTAGTAGAGCAAACTGACAAAGAACACAATGTAGGCAATCGTGCCTATAATATTGGGGAGGGTCGTGTTAGGAAGAAAAAAAAGAAAAGAAAAAGAAACAAGATTGAATAAAAGCCTATTAGTCAAATAATTAAAAAAAACATCCATTGAACAGAGGGGGCTGCATCATGAATATTTCATCTTATTGGCACGTGCTGTAAAGAATAATCCCAAAAAATAAATGCAATTAATTATCAGTAAATCATGTTAATGTAGATGAGTGCAATAAAAAAAATACAAATGGAATGAATTTAAAAATGGGAGAAAATACACTTTAAGGGAAATATATTAAAAGATTAACATCTTACTTGAAATTGAATTGTTTGAATAATATGAAAATACATATCCTAGTTAGAAGGGGATTAGAACCAATGATGATCGTACAATTCGTTTAAAAGGCATTTAAGTGGGAGGGGCCTCGTGGACTGCTCGCAATACATTTGACAATAATACGTCGAATAAAATACGATCGGGGAATAAATGAAAAATAAAATCCACATCCAATGCACTTGTTCAAATAAGATTGAAATCAAGCTAAAGCGACATTTTCTAATTGTCTCTCTTGTTTGCATGTTGAAAAATCAAGATGAGAGCTCCAAATTTTGCTCCCCCACGCTTCCGTTTAATTCTCCCATCTTTTTTGGGGGGGGGGTGGAGGGTGCATTAGTATTTATTGGGGGTGTGAAATATTAGGACGGGTGCACGCGCACGCCGGTCTTATCAGCTCACGCACGTCTCCTCAGGCGGGATCAGAGGCGCTGATTGAGAAAGAAGTGCCAAAAAGGGGGTGGAGTGGGGTGCGAGCTGGGGTGGGGGGGCTGCAGGATGCCTCACAATGAATCCTTATCAGCTGCGTGCACATTATCAGCCTTTCAGCACGCATTTATTGCACGGGGGCCACGAGCACGAGCACTTGCAGGAATGCTGTTTAGCATTGCAGCCAAAAGAGGAAAGAAGAGGAGAGGAGAGGGTGGGATCTGATCAAAATAGTGGATGGGGGGGAGGGGGAGGGGGGTGGGGGCACTGTGGCCTAATCTCTCCCAACAGTCTTGCAGCCCATAATTAGTGTGTCAATTTCAACCTGAAAGGAACTGCATCGACCTGCCGTCACCCAAACTAACCATCAACATTCACGTGCCGCCCCCCAAAAAACTCTATTATGTTAAAAACAGCATTCATCAACACTATATATGAGCTTCTTCCAATACGTGTAATCATTTTTTTTACTCACTTTTTTTGGTATCCTGGCAACCATCAGATGGATCATGTCCAATGAGAAGGATGGGGGGTGGGGGGGGGGGTTGGGTGTCCATGTCAAGCAGAATAATCCACGAGTGGGTGGCCCCGTGTAGGAGGCGACAAAATCCTCGTCTCTGCTGCACATATATATCTGAAAACAATAATAACAATAATATCAGTCATAATGGAAATGCATGAGAATATTTCATGCGTATGAATTGGTACCTTCGATAATGGATTGTAAAACAAAGTACCGTATTTTCACGACTATAAGGCGCACCCTCAATGAATGACCCATTTACACATTTTTTCCCATTTATAAAGCACACTGGATTATAAGGCGCCCTGTCTATCTTGGAGAAAATTTAAGACTTTTAAGTGCGCCTTATAGTCGTAAAAATACGGTACAAGAAAAGGCCTTCCGAGTACAGCCAGACCGTTTCAATGTCACGGACTACATTGGAAAGGGTCGGCTTTGCCGCCCGCCACTTTCAGAAAACATTGTTTCCGTCAACGGTAAGCCACTAACATGAAAATAAGTGCAATCAATCAATATGGAGCCAGTCAGCTGCAGTGAGATCATGAACTAATTGCCGGTCGTTAACTTGTCGGTGGGTCTACCGTCCACGGCCAAAGACCTCCAATCGGTTTGAAGCGGAGGCCGACGTTCGTTCCTCCGCTGCCAACCTCCAATTGGAATCTGATGGATTCATTATTAATACAATTTAATTAACATGGAAGACATCTTTAAACATACATTGGTTACAACTTGCAAGTTAAAAATCACTCCCAATCCGTCTTCATCCAGGAGGATTCTGAAGAGCGGCATACTCTTCTCTCCATTTAGTCGCGCCATACTCAAAACATTTATTGTAATCTGATTCAAAACAATTGCATAAGCTAACCGAATAACACCATTAAGGTCAAAAAACTACTGCTCATATTAGATCAAAACAAAACACCTGGGTAAGAATTTGCAGTATAAGCATAATAATTTCTTTAGAAGGTAAACTGCCGGCGTCCAAGTCAAAGCAATTTATGAGTCCTTCGCAGATCTTCATTGCAAACTTGCATCTGGGTGTCTGGGTTGCATGGAGGTGTATCTCCCCCAGTAAAGAGGTGTTACGTCAATAAGATGGACCCAGCAGGGTGACCTCCAGTTTGCCCCAGTCTCAAATTAAATACACTCTTATACAAAAATCATTCAAATGCATACATCTAGCGGAGAGGGCCGGTCCATCTCGGGCCGCCTGACCAAACGCATCCGTGGTCTGGTTTGTTTTTAAGAGGCCAAACGGGCTTTTTAGGGCGCCAATCAAAAGCCGGCTTCATTTTCCAGGAAGGCGACTTTTGATTGACGGGCCGTCGGCGGGATCATGTTTAATCCGCGCCTCTGCGCGGCCCGTTCCCAACTCATTTCTCCTCCTCCGTGGCGAGATGGGGGACTCCGATGGTTGCCGGGGCGACCCAGATAACGCTAAGCCATTTCCATTTTCCGCAAAGGGGAGGGGGCGGCGCCAAAGGTCGCCGCAAAGTCGGGCGCTCATTGGTGGTTATAGATTCGGAGGCCCAAGGACGTCCAATCGTGGGAAGCGGGAGGGCGCAGTTGAGCGGACCGAGGAATGCGACCTCACGTTGACCCGCGCTTTGTTTATCTACCTGTGCCGACGGGCGAGCGAAGCCGGGCGACTCGGATTTGAAAACTTGGACGTGTTTGCGACCGCGACGTCAAAGTACTCCAAGGAGTTTTGGCGTCAACAAAAATCAAAACTAAATGAAAGAACATGTTTTTGTCGATTCCACGGCCCCCGGACGTCCAGGTGAGCGAACCCGGGTCCCGCCGGCTGGAATTTGCGGCCTGCGCCCTGGCGATAAAAAGCCGGCCCAAGCACGCCGTCGGCGTGGAGCCGACGCGGGCCGACGGTCTATCGGGGCGCCGCACGTTGCCCGGGAGCCGTCCCCGGCGCCCGATATTCAAATATCAAAAGCGCCCTCAGATGACGGCGACCGAGCCGGATAAGAAAGACTTTGCATCCAATTACGAGTGATGACAGACATAAAAAAAGGCATTCAATTGTGTCCTATTTCCCAACTTTTCCACGAGAGAGACGAGTACACCCCAACTGGAGCCGGGAACTTTCTCGTCTGGTCTGGTCTGGTCTCGCCGGCCAATCGTTTGGCCGATCGGGCCGGCTTCCTTCCAAGCAAAACAACAGCTGAAGATGAAAAGCGAACAAGGCACTAACGGCTAACTTGAGGGAGTCCAAATATTATGGCAACCATGGAATTTTCCGGATGACGAGTGGCTGTTTTTTTCGACCGGAATTCGGCCCCACGTGACGCTTTGACGCGACGACCATAGCCGTTTTTGGATACGATTTAGAAAAAAAGTGACGAAAATAGAATAGTGGCATATTTGCCAGCATTGAGGCGTGATGCCTTTACACCAAACGCTTTCATCCGATGGCGACTGAAGGGCAGCGCAACACCTGCCGCACGCACGCGGTTAATGTGTTTTTTTGTGAATGGAATGAAAGGTGGTCCTGTGAATCAAAGAGGGGGGAGGTGGGGGTCGCCGTCTCGTCAGTCAGCACTTTTGATGAAGCTTTCTTGAAGTGGAGGAATCAAACACTTCCTGGCTTGAAAGTGGGAACAGCAGCCACTTCCTCCCTCATGCAGGTAGACGGAGGCAGCGTGCGGGGGGGGCGCCGGGATGCCGGGACGCAGGGGCCCAGTCTAAACACCCAGCTGTGCCCCCTCCCACTTTTCTCAAATGGAGACAAAATACGGCGCTCCCTTGGTCCCGACTTTCAGCCGGGCAAAAAGCAGCAAAGTGCCAACGTTTGACACCATCAAAGTATTTTCTCTTTCGTCCATTTTTGGCTCCTTTACGCTTTGCTAGTTTTTATTGAAAAGGCCATTTTTGTGCGGAAGCGTGCACAGTGCGCCCGCTCCTGCGCCGCACACCGCCCCGCCCGCCCCGCCCGGCCGGACCCCTCCCGGGGCCGTAACCTACACCGCGGTCGCGGCGGGGGGTCAGAAGCCTAGCGCTCCGTTCTGAAGGGGCTCATTCCACCGACGGTCACGGGGTTAAGTGGCGCCCAAACACTGCCGCCATTGACGTCCGCGTACACCAGACGCCGACGGGGAGACGGCGGGGCGGGAGGGAGGTCGGGGGGGGGGGGGGGGTCCCGTGCCGCGTGCGCCGACGCCTCAGAAACGTCCGTCTCCTGGGGGGGTGATTATTTCACTCGTTGACGTCCAATCCACTCCGGCCAATGAACGAATCGTCGGCCTCCCGATTGAGATGGAGATACGTTCACGCACTTCCGCATTGCAACGAACTGGGCAGAGGAAGGTGGATTCTAGGTGAGCTGAGCTTTCACAGCGCCAGGCGTCGTCGGTATTAGCGGCGGAAAGAAGCACTACTTGGAAAAAGGCGCGCAATACAAAAAAATCGAACTTACAAACATTTTTCGACATCAACGCAATTTGCAGACATGTTCGTATGTAGCGTTGTTCGTAAGTCGAATGTTCGTAAGTAGGGGAGCGTCTGTATGCATGTTTTGATGCGGGCCTTCCTTCGAAAAAAGCTTTCCCCAGATTTTGGATTTGGTCCGGGAACGCAAAGCCGGCCCGACGGCGCGTCGGACGGGCCGCCGGCGGAAGAAGCGGCTGGGCTGGGCGCGTTTGTATTTGCGTCTTTGTGTGGGGGTGGTGGGGTAAAGCCCCCCTTTTGTCTCCCCTCTGATCGCCGCTAATGCCGCAGCACTAATTGTTTAACACAGAAACACATCTTTTCTCCCTTTAATGTTTTTGTCGCTATTGTCAGCCGCGCATTGATGACAAAACCTTTGTGGATAGCGCCCCCCCCCCCCCACACCGTAGCCCACTCCCACATCCTCCCCCTCCGACGACGAGAGAAAGAAAGACACGGAGAAAAATGTGAACGTCAGCGGGAAAAAAAACGGGGATGTCTGGCAAGTTGCATCATTTCGCCAAACAAACAGTGTGAAAGGGTGTTAGCGGGCCTATTAGCATACGCACACAAAAGGCCCGCCTCGGAAAGAAAAGGAAAACACGGCGCAAAAAGCGGCGCTCGTTACTCTCCTCCAGCGGCCGTGACGGAGGTTCCTCCGAGAGATAAGGTAGCGGGTAAACACGCGATCGCCGCAGATCCCATCGGCTCAAACAAAAGCGATACGCCGCCGCCGCCGCCGCCGCCATCGCCGCCGAGACGAGCGGGAAGGCAAGGATGCCGGAGGTGCGGCCAACGCCGAGCGCTCGCCGCTTATCATTTGCATCATAATGGCAAAGTGATACATGTGCGCTAAGCGCTTGACAAAGTGCCTTACCTTCAAGAAATGTGTCGCCATTGTGTCGCCGCCGACGCTTTCGTCGCTTTGGGAGGAGGGTGGAACCGGGACAGGTGCGGCGGCGGGGGCGGCGGAAACGGGACAGGTGCGGCGGTGGCGGCCCAGCGTTTGGCTTCCTTTTTTGACAGAGAGAGCCATAAACAATTCATATTTTCTAATGTTATTTCTTGAGAGCCATTCTCAGAATTGAAAAGTAAAAATACATGAAGTGGTTTTTTTTTTTGTCATTTCACCACTTTTAAAGTACAAAAAGTCTCTGAATTCTTTTGACAACATTGTTATGCTGTTGCTAATCAATCAGTATCAATGAGATTATGCATGCAGAAGAGTAATAAAACACAAAATTATGATTAAAGTGGTGGTAGAGGTAGTGTCAACGCCACAGTGACGCTCATATTAGTGCGTTCGGGACTCAGCTCTCTCACCACTGATTTCCATCTTTTACCTCACAGGTTAGTGGAGAGCCATACGCACCCATGGAAAGAGCCACATATGGCTCCCGAGCCATAGGTTCCCTACCCCTGACATAGAACATAGAACATAGAACATAGGATAGAACATAGAACACACACACATCCAGCCAAAAGCCCAAGAAAAGGTGGCAGTGTCCAAACTGTCCGAAGACGATGGGGTGATGTCCTCCCAGGGACGGAAAGTCAACTTTCCCATAGTTGACTACAAAACGGAACCAACGATAGTTGGCTTCGTTTCCTAGCTGTGTTTTTTTTTTTTCCACTCGCGCTTTATTTAGCCGCTCACCGTCAGTTCCAGGTGACATTTATGTGATTTTTTTTTCCCCCGTGTGTGCGGTTGCCAAGGTTACCAGGAAGACGGATTTCTTCTCTTTTTATGGGGCGCCTGTTGGACAGGAATAAAGTTGATGATCGTTATTATCGGCCCGATTCCGGAGGCGTTAGAGGACGCGTCCAATGACAACCCCCCCCCCCCCCCCACCGCCAGGGGCCCCCCTTCCACCCCCCCCTCCTCAGGAGAGCGGCGAGGCCTCTGCACATCCCAGATAAGTCCTCCTCACCGGGGGACGGGTGGGGGGGGAGAAGCTCCGGGGTCACGACGACGGCCCGTTTCTGATAGCGCTATCGCTTTATGCTAATGGGGCGCTAAGTGTTTTGGGGGTGCGTTCTCCCTCCTCCAAGCTCCTCCTTAACCTGCGCCCCAGCGCCGGCGACTGACTTCAAAGAGCCCAAATTGATTAACATTGCGGCCAATTGATGTTGGGCGCCATCGGAGATATCGCTGGAGCCTCTTTTTGGGTTGCTTTTCAGCAATTGTTCCAGGCATAATGGCGCTTTTGGAAGGCTCCGATGAGACGTCTTTGTCGGCCACATTGGGAAGATAAAGAGGCGGAAGAACAAGAAGCGCTCTGGCGACCTCCACCTTCTTTCACCGCAAACTTATCGTCCCAACAAGAACAAAACGGATGTCACGAATCTCCTAGAAATGTTTTTGGGGGGTTGGCAATCTCTCTGAAGCGTTTGAAAAGGAGAATTGGATTGGTGGACTGATGACTTTTTCCTCATGAGTACCGTATTTTCACGACTATAAGGCGCACATAAAAGTCTTCCATTTTCTCCAAAATAGACAGGGCGCCTAATAATCCAGTGCGCTTTATATATGGACCAATACTAAAATTGTTATCACGATAAAATAAAATGAATCAGTTGATAGGGTACACCAACTCTACTCTTTTCCCATAGACAAAGTACTGCGCAGTGACTGCTGGGATATGTAGTAGTTCTTTTGTCAATACACCCAATGGATTGTGGCCTGTATACATCGACATCAATACAGCTTGCTGTTGGAAAAGTTGGAACGTTTGCATACCTGTCAACCTCTGCCGATAACTGCCCTTATAAATGATTATGATTCCCCTTACAAACCCCCAAAAAACCTTACAAACACCGTACGAGGCCTTCAGAGCACGACTCGTGTACTACAAAGAAGGTGAAGAGAAAAGGTGGGCCCAAGAAGTGCTTTCCACAGTGGCAAAGGAACAGGAAGCCGATTGGACGTGGGCCCTTTCAAAAGTTCATTTTCCCCCTGGCGGGAGGCGCAAAGTGATTTTCTCCCACCGCTAAAGCGCTTTGGGTTTTTTTGCTCGGCCGCGCGGGGAAAAAAAGGAAGTCGAGGGTGGAAGAGAGACGGAGGCGTTATCGCCGTCCGGCCGCCGAATCGGCAGAGATTAGGACAAGAACGCGGAAGGGGGGGGGGCTTACGCGCCACCGCTGCCGCCGTTCGTATTAATTTGGGTGAAAGGATGCCCGCCTTTACACGCAAGCGGACAAATCCGGACGCGAGGCGTTTCGCGCCGGAGCACAACGCAATGTGGGCGCGCTATCCGCCGCCGACCTGCCCGCCAAGCCCCGGGAGATAGGGCGCGGGGGGGGGCCTTTCTTTCCCAAAAGTTGCAACTTGGGGCCCAAGAAAATAAGGACACGCCAGCCCAACTTTCTTTTTTCTCCATCTTCTCTCCTCAGGTGGGAAGTATAACCTCCCTCCCTCCGTCCCTCCCTCCCTCCCCCCTTCCCTCCCTCCGCCCTCCTCCCCCCTCCGTGTGGGCCCTGACAGCATCTTTATTCAAATGAAGACGGCGTCAAGGCAGATTAAGCGCTCGCCAGCCCACGCGGGATGTTCTTGCCAAAAAGTACACATCGCGTCTCATCTTAAAAAAAAAGGGAAGGAAAGAAAGAAAAGCTTCCCACATTGTCAGTATCGCCCGCTAATCTCGGGGCCGGGCGCCGGAGAATTTGTCTTCTTGTGAAGTCCTTCACCTCGTCCTTGTTGGCGGGCTAATTCTGCCTTTCATCGGCGGGAAGCCCCGCCGAACTTTCTCGTCTTTGCAATGACAGAAAGAAGAAGAAAAAGTCAACTCGTACGCGTTTTTGCTCTTTAAATGATCTTGGCCTCCTCATACGGCGTGAGTCTTTCATACAGACGCTCCCCTACTTACCAACAAAGGAGTTCGGTTCCGAGCGATTGTTCATAAATTGAATTTGTTTGTAAGTTGATTCAGTGCTATATTTTGTATTATAATTTATGTTTAAGGCCTATATAAGTATATTGAAGCCTTATATACTTTGTGCAACGTTCAATATTTGGGTCCTGCTGCTCCATCTTTCTGTTTATAAATGGTATTGACGGTCCAACGATTCAAGTTGTATTCCCGTGCAACGCTCACCACTCTCAAGCGCATCAAGCTTCGTTATTATTGCCACTCGTTTCAAATGAAATGGCTTGCCTCTTCCTTGCACCTCCCTCACTAGAGGCCTTTCGCTTTTCACCAACAATATTGAATAATGGCTGCACGAGATATTTAATGATACAAATGAAAAAGGTTCTTTGCGCACTGGAGATACGTTCACGCACTTCCGCATTGCAACGGACTGGGCAGAGGAAGGTAGATGCTAGGTGAGCTGAGCTCTGACAGCGCCAGGCGTCGTCGGTATTAGCGGCGGAAAGAAGCACTACTCAGAAAAAAATAAAAAATCGAACTTACGAACATTTTTCGACATAAACGCAATTTGCAGACATGTTCGTATGTACCGTTGTTCGTAAGTCGTATGTTCGTAAGTAGGGGAACGTCTGTACTGAATTTGCTTATTCTGAAAAAAAAACGGATCAGTCAAAATGCATTGGACGTCGACGGCGGCCAACGGCACGTGAAACGTGTTAAAAAAGACCATTTTGATGACGTGGCTTTGAAATGGAGTCGGAATGGACGGGCGTCCCGGAAGGCCAACGTAGGCCCAAATGAAAACGTCAGGGTGCAAACGCGGTAAATCGTGGCGGCGCTCCCGGCGACTGACGCGTGCGTTTCCTTCAATAAAAAGCGCGGGCAAATCAAGGCAGAACAAAGCGGCGTGATTACCGATCGCCATTTATCGGATCTGCCGGCCGGGCGGCGTTGGCGCTTATCATAATTCATATCGTAAATAAGCGCGGGCGGCCAATGGCGCCCGTGTCATCCCAAATAACCTTTGATAACAATTACCATAGAAGGCCTCCAGTCACAATGTTATCAGCGTCCCATTCCGCCCGTGTAGCCTACAACACTATTACCATATAGATTAGACTATTTACAAAGCGCGCCGGCGCAGGCGGCCGTCCGTCTGGAACTGTGCGCGTTCAATGGCGCGCTCGCTATCTTTGACGGCCACGTTGTCGCCGGTGCTTTCCTGGAGGGTTTGGGAAAACCTTGAACGAAAGAAAAAAAAAAAAGAAACTCCGAGAAGAGTCGCAGATTAACCCGGCGCTTCTTGTCCGCCGTTTTATCTGATGATTGCCATTGGTTGACGATATGGCTAGGCCTACAGACGCTCCCCTACTTACGAACATACGACTTACGAAAAACGGTACATACCAACATGTCTGCAAATTGCGTTTATGTCGAAAAATGTTCGTAAGTTCCATTTTGTATTTTTTTCCGAGTAGTGCTTCTTTCCGCCGCTAATACCGACGACGCCTGGCGCTGTCAGAGCTCAGCTCACCCAGCATCTACCTTCTTCTGACCAATTCGTTGCAATGCGGAAGTGCGTGAACCTATCTCCAGTGCGCAAAGAACCTTTTCATTTTTATCATTAAATATCTCGTGCATCCATTATTCAATATGGTTGGTGAAAAGCGAAAGGCTTCTATTGAGGGAGGTGCAAGGAAGAGGCAAGCCATTTCATTTGAAATGAGTGGCAATAATAACGAAGCTTGATGCGCGTTGCACGTGAATACAAATTGATTCGTTCGACCGTCAGTACCATTTATAAACATAAAGATCGAGCAGCAGGACCCAAATATTGAACGTTGCACAAAGCTTGCAAATCAATTGAATGATGCCATACAGTGCTACCGCATCATTTATGATGAAAAAAAGAAGAGAACTGTGCAATCGTCATTAGATCGCTTCTTTCGGCCACTTTCTAATACATAAATCTCTCTCTCTCTATACAGTACTGTACATATTCTCTCCATTTTATTAAATGTTTTTTTTCAGTACAAACCAATGCGTGTTACTTATACAAGCCTTAAACATACAAATGCACTTATATAAACCTTCAATATACTTATATAGGCCTTAAACAAATTATAATACAAAATATAGCACTGAATCAACTTACAAACAAATTCAACTTATGAACAATCGCTCGGAACCTAACTCGTTGGTAAGTAGGGGAGCGCCTGTATTGGCGGCTAGCTAGCTATCTGGGCCCACGATGGGATCCCAACAGAACATGTTTGCCAAGCTAAAACGCTTTGACTTATTTCTTTGCGTGACTTTTGTCAAGACGAAACGCCGACATTTTGAAACAACCTCTTCGCTTTGACTACTACGTTCGAGTACGACGCCATCCCGCCGGGGCCGGTTTGCGCCGACCGGCTTTGAATAATTGTGCCACGACGCGAGCGAGCGAGCGCCGATTAATTGGACGAGATAAGAAGGGGCCGGCTCGCCCCATCGCAATTCCGCCGAGAAACCATTGAAGTGACCCCGCCGTGGCGTGGGAGCGGCGCCACGGCTGTCCTAATTACTCCACAATAACAAGCGCGCGTGCAGCTCATTTAGCCTTGACGAGCGCCCGCAATCAGCACTTCTATGAATAACTTAAGAGGGAGGCTTATTTCCACTGGCGTTCATCGGAGACAATGGCGCTCACCTCCAGATGAGCGCGTCCTCGCAAATGAACAATTAAATACGCCACGGCCTATTTTTACCATCGCCGTCGAACGGATGGCCCGAGCCGATGGTTGGACGGATGGGTGTGGGGTTCGGGGGGGGGGGGGGTTCTGTGCTTTAACGAGCGTACGAGCGAGGGTGAGGAGGGGCGCACTCGACGCCCGACTAATGGCCAATCGCCGTCACGATTGCGCCATTTAGAGCGGCGCCCGCAGGCCTTTGAAGCGACTCAATTACGACTTGAATGAGAAAGAGAAGGTAATTGAATGGGAACGTTTGGCACGCCAGATCATCGCTGCCATTTGGCGATAGAAGAGGAGGAGGAGGAGGAGGAGGAGGAGGCGGCTGGCAAAAAAAGTCATTTGCCGAAGACCCGGCCGCCTCCTTTTTTCTCCTCGCAGGCGGTAATCACGTTCCACTACACCTGCGCAGTGTCGGCGCCGAGCGGCGCTTGGATGAAGACGCGTCGGAACGCCGTCGTCTCCGTCGTCGTACGGCGACGGAGCAAGTCAAGCGAGCCTCGTCGCTTTTGTACCTTTGGATTTGTCAACGAGGCGTCGACTCCAGGCCGCGACCGGCGCCGTGTAAAAGGGGTTTTGAAAGGACGCAGTGCCGGAGATGGCCACTGGAGGCGGGCTTCAAAACAGAGCAATACATATACAGACGCTGCCCTACTTGCGAACGAGTTAGTTAGGTTCCGAGCGATTGTTCATAAATTGAATTTGTTCGGAAGTTGCTCACTGCTATATTTTGTATTATAATCTATGTCGGTATTAGCGGCGGAAAGAAGCACTACTCGGAAAAAGGCGCGCAATACAAAATTGAACTTACGGACATTTTTCGACATAAACGCAATTTGAAGACATGTTCGTATGTACCGTTGTTCGTAACTCGAATGTTCCTAAGTAGGGGAGCGTCTGTAGTATGTAGTAGTATGCTGCCGCCTCCGATCAGATTCCAGGGAGTGGAGTTTTGTTGTTGGCTTTTTTTTTAATCTTCAAGCCGATCGGAAGTGGGAAAGAGGCCACTAGGTTTTGCTTTAATATTCAAAAGAAGAAAAGAAGCAAGCAAGCAAGCAAGCAAGCAAGCAAGCAAGCAGGGCCCAATGATGACAGCTCACATGTCATATGGGGTCAAGCCAGCGTGAGCTTTTGTCTAAGCAGGCAAACACTACTAAATGTGTGAGAGCCAGTGGAAAACAGCTGGCAACAATGTGTTTCCCAATCATTTGCTGCCCTGACTTTTCACAGAAGCCGCCTTTTGGTTGTTGTTGGCTTTGTTCCACGCGCGAGATGGCGTGGATTTCAACGTTTGCTTCAAACCAGAGAAGGAACGTGCGCATCTCCGGGGGCGTTCGCTCGGCATTCCTTTGCGGGTTGACTGGCGATGGCGGAGCGGCCACCTCTCGGCGGCCCCCACTTAGCCGCCTCCCCCTTAGCGCCCCCCCCCCCCCCCCCCCCCCTTAACGGCCCCCTAATCACCGGCGGGCCACTTTGAAGCGACAGACAATTTGTTGCGTGTAACGCGAGCGCCAGACAGATGAGCGGATAGCGAGCGGCGGGCTAAGTCGGGGCGACCCCGGGGTGGCGTGGGTGCTCGCTCGACACCCGGAAAAAAAAACGAAAAAAAAAACGGGCTGAACGAAGCGCGCGACACGCGGAGACCGGCACGTAGGCGACGTGTGTGTTTATTGTTTACGTGGCCGCGGGTGGCGCCAGTCGTTGGAAAAACACTTTGCTACGTAATCGCGCTAGATCGCCAGACGGCGAGGGGGGGGGGGGGGGGGGGCTGTACAAGGTATGTTATTCCACACGGCGTGCAAAGAGAGTTTGGAGACAAAGCGGGCAAATCAACGAGCCGGCCTGACGTTCCACTCCAAAGCAATTGAGCCTTATTCCACCGCCGCTGATTTCCAAACCAAGTCGACGGCGGGGCCCTTTCCCCCTTTTTCCTGATACAGTGGTACCTCGTCATACGACCGCTCGTCATACAAAATTCTAGGCAATGGCAACCTTTCTCAGAATAAAACTTCATTACCCACAATCAATACGTGGGTAAGCTCCATATCCTTTTGTATTTCCTGTTATTCTTTCTAAGGAAAGAAGCTCCCGCGATGGTTCTTTCAAGACTACGTATTTCTCGTTGGCAAGTGGTCGTGGGTTATCCTATTGTGAGGAGGACATTTGTGTGCATCATTTTGGGAATATTTTGAAGGCAATAGTACAACAGCAAACAGTCCATCGATAGCGAACGTGAGGGTGGGTGGAGGCGTGGCAAACCGACAACCCGGAAAACCAAGGTAACAAAAGACAAAACTAGAATTCAGTTTTGTGTAAAGTTACATTAAACGTATGTTTGAGTGTCTGTATATATGAATCCAAGTTCATTTAAATTTGTTTGTTCCGTTTATGAGTGCGTTATCGTGGAAAAAAACCGATGATAATAGATGGCGAATTAGAAGAAATCAAACATTTTTTTCCAATCCAATATCCTGTTTTTGGTGTTTTTTTCAGAGGGCTGGAACAAATTCATTTGTTTTCCATTCATTTCAATGGAAAAGGTCCGCTCGAGTGACGAGAATCTCGTCATACGATCTCAGTCTCGGAACGGATTACGATCGTATGTCGAGGTACCACTGTATTAGTAAGAAAAGCCCATGTTGTTGGCGCCGCCGGCTTATCTTGTTTACACGTGGCGACTTTTTCCAAAGGCAAACATTTTCTTGGCACGCTGATAAAAATCGCGCGAGCGCGGGGACGCAAATGGAGGCTTATTAGAGGGACGCCATTTACGTGGGTGGCGCTTTCTCGGGAAATGGCCACTACGGCTCCTGGTCTTTTTTGGACACCCGTCGACAGCGATTGACGTGGAGGGTTCAATCGGTTAAGTCGTCGTCGCCGCGGA
This sequence comes from Stigmatopora argus, assembly GCF_051989625.1. Lineage (NCBI taxonomy): Eukaryota > Metazoa > Chordata > Actinopteri > Syngnathiformes > Syngnathidae > Stigmatopora > Stigmatopora argus. The sequence continues at coordinate 9,177,292 of NC_135409.1, read as the reverse complement.
GGTGTCGTTTGTCCTCCTAACGAGGTGAGCTTTTGTCCGCTGCGACGCATTGAGGCCCCTCCTTTTGAGGGGTCGCGACCCCGGCCGGAGCGCCCCCGAGGTCGGCGGGTCGGGTCAGCGTCGGGTGAACGCTATTGCAGTTTATTTGTTTAATTTTCCGTCAAACGCCGGCGTCGGCCTCTGATCCAGACGACTGGGCCAGAAACTCATTGATCTTGGAGAAATCAAAAAAAGACGAAAGAAACTTGACCTAATCTTCTCCTAGCATGACGACTTGATGTTGGGGGAAAAAATGCACAGCCACAAGCTCCAGAAATGTCAAAAAATGAATCCATTAAAACCAGGTTGTTATTTTTGGGGTAGATAGACATTGAATTGAAAATGTCCCCTAAACCTAGCATCTACAGACGCTCCCCTACTTACGAACGAGTTAAAGTTCGTTTCCGAGCGATTGTTCATAAGTTGAATTTGTTCGTAAGTTGATTCAGTGCTATATTTTGTATTATAATTTATGTTTGAGGCCTATATAAGTATATTGAAGGTTTATATAAGTGCATTTGTATGTTTAAGGCTTGTATAAGTACGGGAACGCCAAGGAGAGGAACAAACCTCTGGATGACTTTTGGCCGGCAACAATGCACTTGATTTGCTACGGCGCCAGCAGTCTGCCCTTCCCTTGAGAACGTAACGGCTGAGCGCCAGCCCAAAGAAAAGAAGAGAAAATGGAGGGGGAGCGAGGGGGTGCGAGGGGCGCAGGTGATACAGGCTCACTCTCAGGTAAAGAAGGGAATGACGTGGTCCCAGCAAGTCCAACTGTGGGCAGGAGGCTGAACGGGTGGTCACAGGTGGGGAGAAGAAAAAAAAAATCTCATGTGAATCCTGATCAAATCCTCCCTTTTAAATTCTAGTCAATATGGAAACGAGCCAAAGCGCATTGGAGCTAATTGAGGTGCTAAAAATAGGCGCTTGGTAGCGCTACCACGTTCAGCTGTTTTATTTCCCGCAGCGCAAGCGGTCCCGCCACCACTCTCCGGCCAATGGGATCGGAGGGGGATTGTCCCAGGGGAAGTCGAAATGCCACAAACAGGAAGCGGCGGGGAAATTTCACCGTAAATGCCGGACGGCGCGAAGTAGCGCGCACACACACCGAGGGCACGATGGTGTGTGTGTGTGTGTGTGTGTGTGTGTGTGTGTGTGAGTGTGAGGAGCCGATAAGCAAGTCGGCTGATGAAATGTGAGGCAACAACACAGAAGGAGCCCGCCTCAAGATTACTGATAAAAACAAACAGGCTGTATACACAGTAGCGGAACTCCAAACACACACACACAGAAATAAGAAGCAAAAGGTACAGCAGACCAACAAAGTTTGAATTTTGACAAAGTGGCTGGCCAAAAGTGGACAGACAGTCGAAATGAACTTGATGCCGTTCAGGTCAAGGGTCAAGTGGGTTTCTCAATTTCCATCTAGCCCTTATTTAAAGGCTCCCCCCAATGATCTCACTGGCCGCCATTGACGCCGATGGGCGCCAACCACTTTAAACGGATAGGACGTGGAACTCGGCTCGGTGTTCACTTTGTTCCGACTTCCTCCCTCCCTTCTTTCTTTCTTTCCTTCCTTCCTTTCTGGACACGCCCAGTCACTTAGAGCTCATCTGATAGGAGGTCACCCATGTGACACCCCCCACATCCGCACAGGCCAGCGAGCGACCGAGAAGGAAAGTGCAAATACGTTTTTCCGGCTGGCCGGCGTCGGGCTCGGGGGGGCCGCGCTCCGCCGCGCCCGGCAGATTATTCATATCGACGGCGTCGGCTTCGGCGAAGCAATTACGCGGCGTCACACTCCGTCAACTTTGGGAATGACGCCGCCGCCGCCGAGGTGCTAAAAAAGAGACGAGCGGACGCTACGTACGACAACGCGCTTCTTTTATCGCAGCCATCGTTTTTTTAGGAGTTTATTCTAGAGTCGGGAGAACTTTACGTTTTTCCAAACTAAATTCATGGTTGCCAACAATGGTCTTTTGTGCAAACAGCTTTAAATCAATGCAAATGCATTGTCGGTGCAGTACTGCATTGGGCCACAACGTGCCAGGGCAGCACTGAGCTCCGTGGGAAAAAATGCGGCGTACAAGTTGGAAAAAAATGGCTTATTACTCCTAAGATGATGTTGACGTATTTTATCCATCAGGTAGATTGGATTGAAACGACCAAGCGGGTTTGTAGGGCTTGGAGTGTCTGGTGAACGGCCGCCCATTAACCAGATGATGTTCATGACACTGTCGTGCTAAATGGTTACGCGTCAGCCAATAAGAGTGTTTCCAACAATCCGCTCTGCGATATAAGGTCGCGCAATTCTCCTTCGCAAACGATTTTGGTGGTAATAAACAATAGGTTGCTGCCCTTCCACTCCTGTCCACTAGTGGGCAATATGCAGCCACCCATGCCGATGACCCCAAGTATGCGGACGTGCGGACATCCTTCTTGGACGCATGAGGAGGCCCTTTTGACCTCAAATTTCAATGAGTGGATCAAATGCTGCTGCTGCACCCTCATTGCAGGAAGGAGCGCTTCACATACACACATACACACACATATACACACATATACATACACACACGCTTATTTATTTATATATTTATTCATGTATTTATTTATTAACTTACTTATGACCTATCTATTTACGTCTAAAAATGCCTTTCCTATTTCTGCATCCTCACCCTCTTGCTACTGTGACAACGAAATTTCCCGAATACGGGATGAATAAAGTTATCCAATCCAAATCTCAGTCTATACACACATCCCTTTCAAAAAAACACCTTTTTAAAAGGCCGTTGACAAGTTAATCAGCACACACACACACACACACACACACACACGGTAAAAGTCAGTCAGCAATACGCACACGCATCTAATTGAAACGTCCCAGGGTCAAAGGCGGCGCTCTTTATGTTGCTCAGTGGAGGTGCTGAATATTTTGCTGCGGCAAAACAAAAAAATGCTGGGAAAAGGCCAGGAAAGAAAGCGGCTTGAATATAAACGAGCATTAAAGGTGCACCCTTGGCCGCGGGCCACTTGAGGAGAATTCAATTAAATTGTTTGTTCGCACCATGTCACGGTCCCAACTTTGCCATTGCCCCACTTAACCGGTCGCCTTCCACCGCGGACGGATCGGACGCCTCACGATGGCAGTCCAGCCGATAAAGGGTCGAAGGTGACGGGCCCGCTCGAGAGCATGGAATCTGGTCCAAATGGACATGGGATGTGAAAATGAAAACGTGCATTTTTATTTCATTTCATGGCCATCCGCTCTTTTTCTTCTGGCTTCTGAGCCGCCGTGACAATGCGCCGGCCAAGGTGAAAAATGTCACATTTAATGGCTTTCTCTCTTTTTACCTCCGGTAGAGAGTTCCGCGTTAACGTTCGTGTGTTTATTTCATCATGTATGTCATTCTCTCTTCTTTTTTTTTTTGTCGTCATAAATATCGTCTCGCTAGCGCCGATGGACACGCGCTTATCTGCGGAAAAGGAAATGAAAGGAGAGGTGAGGATGCTAGAGGAGGGGATGGGATTGGAGTGGGGAGGAGTGGAGTGGAATGGAGTGGAGTGAAGGAAATGAAATGAGGAATTACAGGCTAGGCGAGGATGTGCCAGGATACCAGGGGGTAGGGATGGATGGATGGATGGATGGATGGAGGGAGCTATGGGAGGGATTGGGAGGTGTTACGACTCCCCCTGATGGTAAGCTATACCAGGGAGTCCCAACTACCACAGCAGAAAGATTCAGTCAATGATGAGCCAGACACACATTGCAAATAGCCTTCAAGGAGGATTTATTAACAAGAACGTCCACCAAAACCTGGACTACGGGACAACATAGGGGAAGCAAAAGATATTAAAGCGGCACCCTCAAATAGGGGCTTTTGGATTGGGAGGTAAACCCAACCCGCCGTGGAATAAAACGCTCAAGCGGAAGGAACGACCGACGGGGTCCAACTCCAGCTCAAACTAGCGACGAGCAAAGGAAGCCAAACAAAAGACCACCTCCGCCGTAGCGTAGCGTAGCGTTGGCACGGGTACTAGCGTGGCCACGGCCACGAGTGCCGACGGCTCGTTTGCCGCCACTTCTCGGTCCGTGTCGAGTACGCAAACCGGTCCCCGTCGGCCCTCTCCGTGCGGTGGCGTCGACGGCGGCCATTTTGGAAGGGGCGGTCGGGCGGTCACCCCGCCCATTGGAAGACGGGATAGGCTCGAGCACCCCCGCGAGCCCCCGTGCGGACAAGCGGAACGGTAAATGAATGAACTAGTAACTAGTAGTCCTCCAGCGTGGCAGGAAAACACAAAAGAGTGAGTGAGTGAGGCAGACGTGGCAACAGTGCCACCCAGCCCCGGTTGACGCAACTACATCTGACATGTCTGTCGAGAAAGAGAGGGCTGGAAAGGGGGGGTTCATTTTCGGTTTTTTTTTTTTTCCTTTTTAAATCAGCTATCAAAACACGGCATCCAGACGGCCCGGTGTCTCTAATGGACTCCACGCAGCAGCAAAAAAAAAATAAAAATCAAACTAATTACAATTTGTCCTTTCTCTTTTGTCCTTTTCACAAGATTTGCTTTTAATTCCCGCCACTCGCTCTCATTTAAATAAGCGCCAAGCCGAGCTTCTCCCACCCAAATACGCTCGTCGTGTCACGACAATGAGAAGTGGCGGCCCGCGGCGAGTATTTCAAATACCATTAAAAAAAAAAAAAGCCGCCGCATCTGTAATTCAGAGCGGATCCGCTATCAGACGGCGCGCTTGTCACTGGCGCGGCTAATCTCCCGCGCGCCCGACAAACACGACCAGCGCCGCTAGCGAGCGCTCGGAGGAAGGCGACGAAGGGGGGGCCGGGCCGGGATTTTCCCCGCTCATTTTAACGCGACACCTATCATAACATCAAGCCCTCAAACGGATTGGAGAGGAATGGCGCTTTTTGGAGAGCTATTAGCCGGCGACGGCTCGGGCCCGCCGCCGCCACCGCCGCCAACCCTCATTTTCACCGTGGCCGTCGCCCCGCCATGGTTTCGTATCTCCATCCGATTCCATATTACACTGGGGGCCGCGTGATTGTTTTCCAAAAGAAAAACAACAACAAAATGGTCCTGATTTTAAGACGGGACTGGGATATTCAGCACGTCCAGTGCGTCATTTGTTTAGCTAGCTCTTCATTGTGTGGTTTTTGGCTCTTGCGACTCGCGGGTGCAACTTCTATTCCACTTTGGGTGCAGCGGCCTTTGGTTCCAACCGCTAAAGAGGACATTCATCTCGTCTCATTTTCTGAACCACTTTATACTCACTAGGGTCGCGGCCCTCTAAGCTGTGCGCGTGCGCAATTGCGCACTACTCTCGTCTTCTCTGCGCAGCAGCAATCATATGGCGCGCAGTATTATTTTTTTTCAATTTAGAGTATCCAGTCAGCCTAGCATGCAAGTTTTTGGAATATGGGAGGAAACGGGAGTACCCGGCGAAAAGCCACACAGGCCTGCAAGGACCGGTGGAGCGCGCGCATCGGCAGCGGTTTCGATGGATCGGACGTCGTCGTCGTCGTCTTGCAATAACACGTGGGCTCTCGCTCAGACGTGCGGTCTGAACAGGAAAAGACGGGGAGCCGCCACGCTCAGCGGGACCCCGACACGGGGCCCTACGCGGGGCCCTAGGCACGGGCTTCAAAGGGGGGGGCCGCGTATCCGTCCGGCATCGGGTCTCCGGTCGAACTCGGCCATCTATCACCCTCCCTGGAAGCCGACACTTGATTGGCAGCAAAGTCAAAATTGGGTCAAGAGCTCAATTCATCATGCCAGCTTTTCCATCTAGGAAAAACCTGACCACGATCGACGTCCAATAACGACGGGCGGAATCGAAAAGGCTGTCGGTGTGTGTGTGTGTGTGTGTCTGTGTGTGTTGGTTTGGATTGGATTGGATTGGATAACTTTATTCATCCCGTATTCTGGAAATTTTGTTGTCACAGTAGCAAGAGGGTGAAGATGCAGGAATAGGAAAGGCATTTTAGACATAAATAGATAGGTAAAAGTAAGTTAATAAATAAATACATGAATAAATATATAAATAAATAAGCGTGTTGCTTAGCACATATATACATACATACACATAAATATACATGCATGCATACGGTAGGTCTCAACACTCAGCCATTTTTTTGTTAAAGAGCCTGACAGCTGATGGGCTCTTTAACAACAAAAAAAAATTCGTTCGGTGCTAGCCTTACCTGCTTCAAATGAGATGGACGTCTAGGGCCCGTAATGGCAGCCGATGATGAGTCAATACAGCGGTAAAGTATCCTTGTCCGGATTTCTATATCCCCCCTCCAAAAAAAATATTCGGAAAAGGATAAAAATCCACGGGGTCGTAAATAAAGTCATCCAGGCAAGAAAAAGCTCCCCAAGTTCGACAACGCCAGGAAACGAGTCAGGTGTTTGATTACAAATCAGGGCCATGTGTGTGGCTGGCGAACGGCGCTCTGCAGTACTGCATTGATCCTGGCAGAGGGCGCTGTTTCCCTTATTCCATGTTGTTGTTATTTTTTTTCTTTCCATTTCATTCACCCCGACTGAAGCACGTCAGTCAATGAAAGACTCTTAAATCGAACATGAACTCGACCTCCCGGACTAGTACCCCGCACGACGGCAATTTATTCGAGGAGCGATTGTTGTGGTGAGGACTGCAGTACTGCATTGATCCTGGCAGAAGGCGCTATTTTACCCCGTAGTTCAAGTGTTTGTTTCAGCAAACGTTTCACATGCGCATAGTATACCAAGAAAAAAACGCCATGTCCCATTTGGTGGTGTATGTAACGATCTCCTCGGGGGCGGGTGGGCTTCCCCGTTACGTCATCAGAAGGCGCAGGCCCCCGAGCCCATTTTGCACCCCGAGCAGACCGTTCACCTCCACCTCAACCACGCAACAGCTGCTGACAAGATGGCGCCCCTCCGAGGTCTAATAAAAGCACGGCACTGAGCGTCGCCCCGTCCGGAACAAGCCAAGCTCGGTACGTGGCCTTTGGGCTTGTATCGAGCCGGTTCGGCTCGTCGGCCTCCGCTCGGAACGAGCCCCGGCGAGCTTCGAACCGCAGTCCAAGGCTGCTCGAGGCGAAGCGGAAGCGAGCCCCGCTAAACTTAGCTTAGCATGCTGCCTCGTCAGTCAAACTGCTACTACTACGTCATTTGACAACCTGAAAATACGCTTGACGTATTTCATTTGAAGCATTTGGACTGTGGAATGTTTTCAGTCGTTGCTTTTGATTTTGGACTCTATCCGAGTGTTTGTTTACAAATCGGTCCATTCCACGCGAGCTTGTTTATGTCGGCTGACTTTAGCGCAGCCCTTCCTTGTTGTTGTTTTTTTCCCCCGATAAGCGCGTTGATTTTGTTTGTCATTTTCCCCAAGGGAAAATGTTGTCTTTTCTCTTGGCGGCCGTGTAGAAATTGCTGACTAAAGTGCGAGACAACTTGTTGCCACTCGCTGACGTCATTTCCCATGGTGATAGCCCTTTTCCGCGAAAACCAAGTGTTGGCCCCTAAAATAAGCCTGAGGCGTGCCTGGCCAGAGCGCCGTTTTTGCGACTACCGGCCGCCGTTGGACGTCCCTTCCGAAATGCCGTGGAAATTCTAAAGGCGCTTGTTTTGCGCTCCCTCCGCAGGCATCGGTCAGCATGCTGCCGCGGTGACACGCTGACACGGAGCCGGCGTGAAGATGGACCGCTGCGAGCACGTGGGGCGCCTGCGGCTGGCCCCGGATCACTCCATCCTCAACCCGCTAAAGTGGCATTGCGTGGACTGCAACACCAGCGAGTCCATCTGGGCCTGCCTGGGCTGCGCTCACGTGGCGTGCGGGCGCTACGTCCGAGGGCACGCCCTGCGCCACTTTGAGCGCCAGCGTCACCCGCTGGCCATGGAGATCAACCAGCTCTACGTCTTCTGCTACCTGTGCGACGACTACGTGCTCAACGACAACGCCACGGGGGACCTGGAGCTGCTGCGGAGCACGCTGGCCGCCATCCAGAGCCAACGCTACCAAGTCACCACCCGTAGCGGGCGCACCCTCCGCTCGGCCGGCGGCGGCCGCTCGCGGCTACGGGACGAGGACCACCCGTTCACCGCCCCGTGGCACCGTCGCCGGGCACTGGCGGCCCGCGTCTTTCGCGCCTGGTCCGGCCTGACCCGCCTCGGCCGGACCGGGCGGGAGGAAGAGGAGCGCAAACGGGAGGCCCGGGAGCGAAGGTCAGCGCTCAAGAGGCGCAAAAGAGAGGAAGCGGAGCACGCCCCGCTGAGGAAGAGCGCGCGCTTACGTGGGAAGACTCCGACGGCTTTGGAAAGGACCGAAACGCCGGAGCCCCGCCCGTCGCGAGCCGGCAAAAGGACGTGTCGGAAGGACGCCTCGTCCCAAAGTGGCTCCTCCGCCGAGCCCCCGGACGGCGGCTCGCCCGTCCTGCTGCGCCCCGCCGTCATCCCCGGGGTCACGGGTTTGAGGAACCTGGGCAACACCTGCTACATGAACTCTGTCCTGCAAGTGCTGAGCCACCTGTGCGTCTTCAGGGAGTGCTTTCTGCGCCTGGAACCGGCCCAGGCGCTGCTGGCGTCGGCCCCCGGCGGCAGGCGGCCGACCGCGGGTGGGGTGCCGCCGCCGCCGCCGCCGCCCCGGAAGGCGGCCGGCCTGAGTGGCGGGGCCTCGCGGGGCGGCAGCATGGAGCTGATCCAAGCCTCGGAGCCCGGCTCCAAGCGCGCCTCCCTGTGCCACGAGCTGCGCACGCTGTTCCGAGTGATGTGGTCGGGCAAGTGGGCGCTGGTGTCGCCCTTCGCCATGCTGCACTCGGTGTGGCAGCTCATCCCGGCCTTCCGCGGCTACGCCCAGCAGGACGCGCAGGAGTTCCTGTGCGAGCTGCTGGACAAGGTCCAGCGGGAGCTGGAGAGCGCCGGCGCGCGCCAACGCCTGCTCCGCCGGGTCCTCGCCGTGATCAACAGCGTCTTTCGCGGCCAGCTCCTAAGCCAGGTTCGCCCCCGTCCGGTGGTCCGCGGGCACCGAGGCCTTGGCCCTCTCTCTGATCCGTCCGCCCGCTCGCTCGCTCGAGGCAGGTGACGTGCGCGGCGTGCCGGCGTCGCTCCGACACGGTGGAGCCCTTCTGGGACCTGTCGCTGGAGTTCCCCGAGCGGTACCACAGGAACGGCGCCCGCGACTCCTGTCACCTCACGGAAATGTTGGCCAAGTTCACCGAGAGCGAGGCGCTGGAGGGCCACATCTACGCTTGCGACTACTGTAACGGTGAGCTGGCCCGGTGGCCGCCCGGACGCGTTTCCGCCGACGCGGCGGCGGGGAACTTTTAGGGAGGCTCTTCTTGTTGGGCAGCCACGCGAAGGCGCTCTTTGTCCAAAGCGGTCCTCCTCACCCAAGCACAAAAGCAACTGATGGTCCACAACATGCCTCAGGTTCTGCGGCTCCACCTGAAACGCTTTAGGTAAGATTTCAGACAATCATATTTGAAAAAATGGTGTACTACATACATTAAAAAAAAAACATCACCTCCTTCCTTCCACTCAGGAGGTCAGGTCGCAATCACCGGGAGAAAATCGGCGTCCACGTGACCTTCGACCAGCTCCTCGACATGGCTCCGTACTGTTGCGGCAAACCCAAGCGCTTCCTCTACCAGCTGGCCGCCGTGGTCATGCATCATGGGAGAGGCTTCGGATCGGGACACTACACCGCCTACTGCTACAACTCGGCGGGAGGTCAGTCTCTTGCCTTTTTTCCCCCCCAACATTGCAAGATGTGGTGGGCTCCATCCATCCATCCATCGGTCCGTCCGTTCCCACCGGCAGGTTTCTGGGTCCACTGCAACGACTCCGAGATGAACGTGTGCTCCGTGGACCAAGTGTGCCGCGCGCAGGCCTACATCCTCTTCTACACGCAGAAAGCGAGTCGGGCCAAAGAGCAGCCGCCGTAGGAATGGACTCCTCGGGCCGGACAGCGGCCCAATTGCCGCACGCCGGCCAACCGCGTTGCTGCACGTACCAGATCGGCTTCGAAAATCCACCGTTGTTGTTGTTGTTCTTTGTGGTTGACTTGACAATCGGATGGAACGCCACCCACAATTTATACGCGGGCTCGTGTCCCGAGAGGGAAGATGCGAGCGTACGGAAAGAGTTGTCCGTGCTTCCCGGAAAGCACATTGTTTGTTCTATGCAAATGGTTACCTCACTTTGTCGAGAAATGACCTCAATAAAGGAGTATTTTTCCACTTTTCTACCAAAACGGAGTTCCCGCTCATTGCATGAGACGACAAGGTGATGCTGTTTTAGGATGGATTTGACCCGATTGCTGTCATTGAAGAGGGAACATTGGCCATGAGCATATTTTTTTAATCTTTTCCTTAGAAAAAACATTCCGGGAAGGAGTGGAAAGGGGCAAGCGACCCAAGCCAAAGCGTACTGAACGCAGCCACCGAGCGTCACTTACCCCGTGCGCGGGGGCAGATGGCGGGCGGACGGACGGACGGGCGGGCGCTCGGACCGACCGAGCGATCGTCCATCTGTCCGTCCGGGACGGTGGTGGATAGAAAAGTCCAAAAGCGAGGTGGCGGCGGCGAGATGGCGTTTCAGTAGTCGTCTCCCCGGCTCACCACCTCCTTGCAGGTGGGCCTGAGCAGGATGGTGTGCTCGAACTGCGCCGTGTAGCAGCCCTTGCTGTCGCACAGCGGCGGGTAGGGGTCCACGATACCCAGGTCGCACAGGTTCTTGAGCGCCATCAGGTACTTGCTCTCGCCCAGCCGGTCCAACCAGCGCCGACAGAACGCCAGCGTGCCAAAGTTCTCGTTGACCACGTTGAGCAGGTGCTTGGCCCGCGGGAGCCTGACAACGACAGGTGGGTGAGCGAGCGAGCGAGCGAGCGGTCGCCGCGCTCGCGCCGCGGGCAAAACCCACCTGATGGGCACGTGTCCCACGTCAAAGTTCTTCATGTAGTGCGAGCACTCCATGTCGTCGTGGACCACGCCTTTCCCCGTGCTGCCGAAAGTCTCGATGGCGTACACCTCGCCTTCCTGCCGCGACAAAGGCGTGAGGAACGCCGGCCGTGGGCGCCCCAGGCTCGGCAGCGGGAGCCCACCTCCATTTTAGTGGCTTCTCCTCCTTTGACGATGGGCACCGTCTTTCCGGCGTGTATCCTGTACTGGCCGATGGAGTGGCCGTTGAGGTTTCGGATAGGTTTGACTGCGTGGGACGGGAACAAAGGGGCTGCTATTAACGCTTTCAATGTTTTTGCTTGACATCGCTTCCTGAATTAGAACTCTTTCAATTTGGTTATCCGTGGTAGGGTACAGTCAAAGCTGGTTCAGAGCCGCAACATTTAGCGTCGCAACAATGATACAAACATGAAACGGGGACCAACGTCACTATTTTTCGCCGGCCACTAGGGGGCAGTGTCTCCCGGCGGAGGATTTTGGAGCAAATGGATCTACTTTTTGCAACATTAGGAAAATTCTTGCTGTTACATTGTCTGATAATAAGATTGCGTGGTTAGCCGAATGCCCAAAGACGTACATAGCCTTGGATACCAATATCATCAAAGTACAGTCCCATCTCCATGTTTTAATGAAGGAGATTTGAACCACTACATGGCGGTGATTCACCTATCACGGCAAGTACGACTGTATCAGTCTGACGCCCGCAAGGAATTACCACGCCTGCCTTTCTGTCTTTGCAATGCCTCACCTTGGTACGTTTTTCCGTCGAGCTCCACTTCGTACGACTCCATGACTTCCTGAATGGCCTCGCCGACGTCACACAGACGCACGTCGATTCCGGCATTCTGCGGAAAGAGCTCCGACGTGAGTTTCGCCCCCGCCCGACGGACGGCGAGCCGCGCGTTTCCCCCGTACTTTGATGCCGGTGTTGGTGGCGTCTTTGACGGCTTCCAGCAGCTTGTCGTACTTTGGGTTGAAGGTGACGGTGAAGGCACAGTCGATGATTCGCCCTGCGGACGGCAACAATTGTGTAGCCGGCCGCGGGCGGGCGGGGACGGACGGCTCCGCTTACCGTTGACGTGCGTGCCAAAGTCAATCTTGCACACGTCGTCGTAGCGCAGGACGGTGGGGTCGCCGGCGTTGGGAGTGTAGTGGGCGGCGCAGTGGTTGAGCGAGCAGCCGGTGGGAAAGGCCAGGCCGGCGTTTAGCTTGTTCTCCTTGATTAGCTTGCGGGAGCAGTCCTCCAGACGCTCGCTGACGCCGGGCGAAAAGCTCGCATTCGTCATTCCACCGGCGCCGCCACCGCGCAAAAAGCTGGCATTGGTCATTCGACCAGGCGAGAGCCTCCTCACCATATCTCGATCATGGTCATCCCGGGTTTGAGGAAGCCTCGCACGTGCCGGCGGACCTGCCTGTGAGCCTCGGCCGCCTGCCTGAAGTCATTCCACACCTCCTCGTTGGCTCTGTCCAACACTCGGCGCTCGTCGTTGGTGGCGCGCCAGGCCGCGCTCCGCCTGCCGTGGCACGGGCGCTTTTTAGAGAGGCGGCGGCGGCGGGCCCGTTGGGGCGGACTTACCCGTCTTGAGAGGGAGGGTATTCGCACTCCTGACCCACGGGGAAAGCCCCGCCGGGATAAAGCTCGCAGATGGGAATTGACGGAGGATCGCTTTGACCTTTGGCTGGTAAAAGAAAAAAAACATGTCAAAGATTCTGGGACGAGTTTCCTCGCCCCACAACTCACGTCCTTTCTTCTTCTTTTTCTTCTTTTTTTTCTTGCCCGCCGAATCCTCCGCATCTGTTAGAAGCACGTGTCGATTAAAAGGCACAAAGAAAGTGCAGCGGTGCTGGCCGATACTCACCTTCCTCGCCCTCGTCTTCCTCCATCACCTGATTCTCCAGCTCCTTGGTCACCTCGGCGACGCCGTCTCCATCTGGACCTGAGGCCAGCCAAAACGGATTGAAGATGCAGGTTAGGCAATATACACCATAGGGATTTATTCTAAAAATCATCCGTCAGTTTAGATTCACAGCAATGAATAGTAATTAACGCCTTATACCAATTTAAAAAAAATGGATTTAACTCCAGCTTTAGATCCAATGAGAAAGTCACCCAGGTTTACGGGATGACGATACTGGAAAAGAAATCAGGGAAAGTCGTTTGGCCGGTTTTGGTGAATAGAAAAACAAATTTCACGGCTCGTGTCAATTCCTGAGAATTCTAACGTCAACCCTAAAGTATCCCAAGTGGAACTCGGCAACTGGCTTCATTTCTGCAAAAGTTTCATACCACGCCTAGTCGATTTGAACCAGATCTCATAAGTATCTCAATAGTTCAGTACTATTCCCGACGTATCCAGATTTCGCAACGTGTGACAGCAGTCGAGTTCGTTTTCAACAGTCGTGGCTTGATTGCAGCAAGCCAAACAAATCCAACAGGCAGTTGTTTTATTTTGAAGGCGAAACCCAATCGCGTCCGGGATTAAAAAGCATGTCCACCCTGTCGCAGCAACACCAACAGGTAGCTATTGCTAAGCTAACCCAGCTAGCGGGAGTCTTCTCACCGGGGGTCGATGACTTGTTCTTCTTCTTCTTCTTTTTCTTCTTTTTGCCCGCGGCTCCTTCCGCCGGATCGGCTTCCTCGCGATCCGCGGTATCGCCGTTCATGTCGGCTGTCTGGACCTGTCTCTGCTCTGCTAGCGTCTCCGTGAGCACCGCCGCCATGATGATGACAGACTGCTACTGGATCAGCACGGGGCATTGTGGGTAAGTATGGGGGAATCTGTGACGTCGTTGTGTCGCGTTCACGGAACCTCGAAATTTGGGTGAACGAGGACGCTGCTGGCCACTACTTCAAGGTATAAATTCAAAAAGATACCTTCATTTTAATTGTTAATAATCCAGTACATTTATCCGGATATTGTTTACGATTCCTTAGCATTTTTGTTTGATACTAAATATGTATTTATATTTGTATGGCAGTCAAAGCGCCCTTCAAAAAAGATTACTAAGTGACCCACCAAACCCGTTAGTCTGGCCCTAGGAAACGATTAAAAACAATAGGCTTATTTTTTCACCACGTTCACATGTGTTTTTTTTTTTGGCCAAAAGAGGATGACGTAGTAATATTCAGATCATTGTTATCAAATAACAAGCCCAATAATTCAGATCCAAAGAATGATAAATATGAGTGGGGTCTTCAGGAAAATGATTGTGGGCCATATTCCTCCTCCCCTCACTCCAAAAGAGCGCCCCCGGGCGGGAGCAGACATCCTGCCGAGGATGACGGGGGCGCGCAGCCCTATTTTAAGGACGTGCGCGTGTGCGTGCGCGCTTGACAAAGTTCCCAGTCGGCAGCACCTGTCGTCCGTCTTGTTTTTGTTTCGGTACCGGCCCGGTCCACTTCAGCATGCCACCGTGCCGGTCCGAACCCTTTGAGAACTTCCGAACCGTCCGATGGCGCGACAGGACGCCGTGAGATGCGTGCGCATTTTCCTCTACGCGCTCAACGTGCTCTTCTGGGTAAGAATTGAGTCGATTCCCTTCTGACAAAGACCCTACTAAGTCGCATTAGTGTGTTTTGTTTTGTGTTTTCTGTTCATTTTCTTTGTATAATGTTCTTGTTCATGTGTGTGAAGAAAATGTGTCTTTTGGGGTGTATTGTGTGCGTATGTTATAGGCAGAGTACAGTGTGTGTGTGTGTGTGTGTGTGTGTCTGTGTGTGTGTCTGTGTGTGTGTCTGTGTGTGTGTATATGTGTCTGTGTGTGTGTGTATATGTGTGTGTCTGTGTGTGTGTGTGTGTCAGAGAGAGAGCATGCGAAATGTTTGACATTCTCACATGTTATTTTCGTCACAGAAACGGATCTGTGTGTGTGTGTGTGTGTGTGTGTGTGTCTGTTTCTCTGCAGCTTATGTCAGCGTGCATTCTGGGAGTGGCGGCGTGGATTCGGGATTCCCTCAACGCCGTCCTCACTCTGACTGCTCACACCAGGTTGGCGTGCATGTGCAACAACAACAACAACAATAATAACAACGACAACAACAAGACAACTTAACTTGTGTGTTGTGCACGCAGGCTGGAGGAAGCGGCGGTCCTGACTTTCGCTCCCGTGGTCCACCCCGTCTTGGTGGTGGTGTGCTGCTTCCTGTTGATGGTGGCCATGTTGGGCGTGTGCGGCACACTACGTTGCGACCTGGCCATGCTGTCCTGGGTCAGGCCGAACGGCGCTTCTCGTGGCACGAGACGGACCGACGTCCAATGCGTGGAATAAACCCACGCTAAAGATCGCCTTTTGTGTTGCAGTACTTTGGAAGTCTGCTGGTTATCTTGTGCGTGGAGTTGGCCAGCGCTCTGTGGACCTACGAACAGGTGATGCACGGACGCAGCTGTGTGCGCGAGCAGGACACACGGGGGGGAAAACACGCCCAACAAAGCATGGCAGTGACACACCTGCCTAACCTATTGTGTTGTTATCAGGAAAGTTAACACCTGGCTAACAAACAATGTTTGTGTGTTTGTTTTTAGCCCCCATTGCAGCGCTCTGACATTCTCAGCCTCAAATTTCGTATGGCAAACTTTGGCCTTCGCCAGCATCAGTGGCTCACGCACACCTGGAACACCTTTCAGACGGAGGTTGGTTGGTTGTCTCTCTCTCTCTCACGCACACGCGCGCACACGCACACACACACACACACAAGCACACACACACACACACAAGCATACACATGCACACACACACACACACACACACACTCACAAACAGACTCTGAACGTATGCAGTTTGAATGTTGCGGGGTGATTTACTTCACCGATTGGCTGGAGATGACGGAGAGGGAGTGGCCTCCTGACTCCTGCTGCTCCAATCAGTATCCGGGATGCGCCCGGCGAGCCCACCAACACGACCTCAGCGATCTCCATCAAGAGGCGAGGCGCCGGCGTGGAGGTGGCCAGGTCGAGACGCGACACGCCTAACCGACCGACCCCCCCCCCCTGTCCCCAGGGCTGCGGTCCCAAGCTGCTGTCGTTCATCCGATCCAGCGCGCCGCTGCAGCTGCTGCGCTTCCTGGGCGTGGCCTTGGGCGTGGCGCAGATCCTGGCCATGGCCCTGACGCTCACGCTGCTGTGGACGCTTTCCTACGGACGCCGGGGACCCAAGGAGCGAGCGGGCTCGCCGGCGCTCTCTCGGGGTCCGTCCGTCGAGCTCCCCCTACAGGCGGAACTCGGTTCCTAGCGTTAGAAAACATTGGCAGCGGTGGCGGAACTTCAGACCGAACGTGTATCTATGTGTTGTTCTACGTTGTTCTACGTTGTTCTACGTTGTTACGGCTGTCAGCCTGGGTAGCCTATATAGTAGGGTGGGTTGTTTGGTGTGTGCTTTCTTTTTCTTTACAGCTAGTGTTGAGTAAGTTTGTTTGCCCCAGCTTCACCTGGTATTGTAAGTACACTACTCATGGTTATATGGAGTATTTATATTGATAAAGTTAATTATTTTTGGGCTGCATAGGGGGACTTGAGATAAGTTTAGACACCCCGGGGTCTACATATAGTTTGTTGCATTTATACATGTACTTCATTCCCCTGTCTAGACTTTTATTCCATCAGTTCTGACAGTGGCACCCTTAGGCCTTATTTCCTGTATTTTGTGGGTGTTCATTTGAACACCTGTCTGGGAGGGTGGTTTTTTACTGTTTTTATTTGAGGGTGCCGCTTTAATATCTTTTGCTTCCCCTATGTTGTCCCGTAGTCCAGGTTTTGGTGGACGTTCTTGTTAATAAATCCTCATTGAAGGCTACTTGCAATGTGTGTCTGGCTCGTCATTGACTGAATCTTTCTGCTGTGCTAGTTGCGACTCCCTGGTAAAGCTTACCATCAGGGGGAGTCGTAACATACGTGTATATACTCTATGGTCAACTGATTAATAAATGATAGGTCATCTTGAGAAAAAAATCCAGAAGATCGCACCTGTAACTAGTAAATAGCGCTGCACGAACCAGGCTGGGAAGTCCCTCGCTTGTCGTGACCATGCTCTCGTTCTTGTTTATTTCCTGTTGGGAAGCAATGTTTCCCCGGGTCAGAGTTCGCAGAGCAGAGAGGAAACCCACTGGACACATTAATAATAGGCTTCTTCCTGAGACAAATTTATTTGGGAAAATGGGATTTCAAGAGATCAACACCATACATCGTCGTCCTCGGCGGCTCCTGCGTGCCACAAGTACAGGAAATATCGCAAGAGGAATCATCACGGATTAAAGATGTTTGACAAAGCGACATGTTTCATCAGAAAATTGCTCGGATCCTCCTAAAAGATGGCTTTGGGGGTGCTCGTGAGGGTCGTCATAAACAAAATGGCTTTCCATCGATGAGCCCACTTCAAGCAATACGTTGAAAAAAATAGGCAAATAAACTTTCAGGCATCTTCTAAAATCTCTCCAAGGTAAATGACTTCAAGCAAAGTCATTTCAACCTGAGAAGCAGCCGTTCGGAAAGAGGCCCGCTCGTGGCTACACGAGCACGTCCATCAAATGTTGATTTGATGACGACGTGGTTGACGGTCCTCTTGTTGGGCTAAGCTAGTTAGCATGCACGCATTTTTTTTCTCCTCGATATCCGGTCCGTCCCATTTTGCCGCAGCTCAGAGTTCCGAAATGCAAACGCTCTCGGGTCTGTGGGAACGGTCGCCTCGGGACGGCGGGATTGACGGCGCCGAGCCACCGACAACGGCCGTGGCGACCGCGGCGACCGCGGCGACCGGATGCCCTTGATGGTTCAGGGGGAGGGCTTCCCCCGAATTGGCGTTCAGACTGGCGCGGCTGTGGAGAAAAGCGGGACGACCGAGGTCGGCGACGTATTTTGCATTCAAACGGCGGACGGCGCTACCTGAACGGCCGTTGCGCGGATCGGGGCGCGCCGCCGGTCTCGGACCGGTGCCAGTCGGACCTCTCGGTGCAGCAGAAAGCCAGAGGACGTGGCGAGGAGGGCGAGGAGGACGAGTCGGACCGATGACTTGGGGCCTTCTTCAACGAGGGCTCCTCGGGATGGCTCCGTTCCATGGAAGCTTGATCCACAAAATGCAGGTTCTGATCCAGACCAGAAGAGAGTAAAACAAGGTGAGTTCATTGCAAATGCTGCTGTTTTTAACCAATGCTTGCTTCACCCTTGACCAAAATTCAGCACTCTGAAAGTGCGGACCCTGATAGTGAAGATTGTGGAAGAGCCTGGCTAATGGCTGCCGGCGAGCTCACCGTTGTTTTCTCCAGGCAGTGCAACAGGTGATGATGCTGCTCGGCCACGTTACCGTTGGGCGTCGCCTCCAACGTTGGCGCCTGCGCCGCCTCCTTGGACGCCTTGGGGAGGGACACACGCCATCCTAAAGTCAATCCACCACTCGAGGAGGACGACTAAGCCAACCATTACTATCAAGCCCGGGCGGGGGAGGGCAAACTATTCCACAAAGGGGCGTAGTGGGTTTTCGTTCTAACTCATAAAAGTGGGGTCCTAGCAGTGCAATCATCAGTAAATTAGAGTCAAGTGCTGCTGGTTTCAGCACAACCCCCGTTGCTTCAATTCCGTGTCTGTGCTAGCTAAAGAAAAAGCTGCACCCACAGCAGCCCTTTGAGGAAGGCTTTGCCCACCCCTGGTGTAGACTGTGGAAGACTTATTTGAAACCTATTTCAAACATGGGCAATCAACGCGCATACTTTTGACCAGTTTGACCCATTTTGATGAGTTGGACATATGAAGACGTAGCATCCCATAATACTAGGCCTTCATTTGACAGGGCTGGGCAAAGTAAACAAGGTAAACAAAGGGCCACAGCGGGTGCAGGCGGGGCTGCTTTGGGTCCAAGCTCTAAAGAGGAAAGCTTTCCACAAAACTAAACTGGTGTCCTACCAGTTCCTACCAGAAAAAGCTGCCCCCACCCTCCAACCCCCGTTGATTCAACTTTGCGTCTGTCAGCGCTGGATGGCTTGGCGCAAAAAGCTGCACCCACAGTGGCCTTCCAGGACCACCTGCGGTGTAAATTGTCGAAACCAGTTCAAGACACTTTTTGGGACCTATTTCAAATGTTGCCAATCAAAGCACCGACTTTTGAGCCATTTAAGAGCGCCTTGAAGAAATTGAAGCATTGAACATATGAAGGAAGACGTAGCATCCCTTAAGACTAGGCAAACTATTCCAAACTATTCCACTGGGGGTGCTTTGGTTCCAAGCTCAAAAGAGGAACGCTTTCTGCCACGTCACCGACCGTTAGCAACATTGGCTAGGAGTCATTAGCGGCCGTCGTGGCAGAGTGTCACGTGACGGAGGAAACCGTGAGCGCGGGAGACCATTGCGTGGGGCCACCAAAACGCCGTCCTGGTACCTCGGCCAGCAGTTTGTAGCTCAAGTAAGCGCTGGCTCCGCGGCTCTTTCCGGCTTGAATTCGAGCCAGGCGACTTTTCTGTGGGCAAAGACGGGCACAATTTGGGCGTGGAAGCCAGTCTTCCGGGCGCGGTCTTAGGCCCCAAATGTAGCAGAAACAGTAGGTCCTTACCTTCTGCGCCCGCCTCTTCTCAGCGCGCTGGCTCTGATTGTAGATGCGGCTGAAGTTGGAGACGATGACGGGCACGGGCAGGGCGATGACCAGCACGCCGCTCAGCGAGCAGACGGAGCCCACGATCTTACCCGTGATGGTTTTGGGAACCATGTCGCCGTAGCTGAAGAAGACGCTCGGTCACGGATGGCGGTCGGAAGATCGATGGGGATTTGCGTCACTTGACCGGAAATAAGCCGAGGTGGCGACGTGGCCCTTTCGGAGGCACCGCGGAAACTGCCTGCCTGGCTTAAGGTCAAGTCACGAGGGCCAGTCGCTCTTTGGAAAACGGCTCCGGCCGGCGGCCATCTTTGACCTTAGCTCGCCGCATCGGTCACGTGACCCGCCGTCTAACATAACGGCGCTCACGTTGCGGCCGGGTGACGGAGATCGGGTGTTCCGCGCGGGCACACCCAAATCCACGTGACTCCCGCCGAGGACGGCGCCGTGGAAACCGAGCTGCGAACGCAACGCCGCTCATTTTGCCCTCTCCATTAAACAAGCAATGAAACCAAAGCATCATGGTAGGAGCTCATTAGATTAGTAGCTTGAACGGAACATTAGCTTTCTTAATTCATTCTCTCTCTGCACGTGTGCGTGTAATCCTGTCGCAGCGTGTGTCATGCCTTTAAATAATACATGCGCGTGGACACCCATCTGCGGGTGTCACGCTGAAACGCAATACTACGAAGAAGTGGCGGTGCGGCTGACAAAAAAACAACAAGACAAACGCTCGGTCTCGCCTACAAGCTAGTGGCTCAGCAAAGTTAAATCATTGCATTGTTTGCCCTGTTGAATAGATGAGAAGTTGTCAAAGGAAAAGAGATAACAAGTTATGACCGTGTGTTGAACGAGTGTGTGTGTGCATTGTGTTTTGGCTTCTAAAGTGTTGCAGATATATATAGGTGTAATTGTAGATTATGTTTTGGGTTCTAACGTGTTGATAATGTATACATATGGGTGTAATTGTATGTTATGGGTTTTTATGTTAATGATGACACTAAAGAGTTGGATTGAAGAAACAACAACGTCTCACTGTTGTAATTATTTCCCCGCGTTTCAAGATCAAATGCAGGGTGTAACACCTGCGTTTTTTTTTTAAATTGTGGCAAACGGCGCCTACGCCTTACCCAAGTGTGGTCATGGTGACGATGGTGTACCAGAAGGCGGCGGGGATGGAGGTGAAGGCGGAGCCCTTGGAGCTCTTCTCGGCATAGAACATGACGGTGGCGAAGATGATGATGGCCATGGTGAGCGAGAAGAGCAGGAAGCCCAGCTCGGAGGCGCAACTCTTCAGCGTGTAGCCCAGGATCCGGAGGCCGGCCGAGTGGCGCGACAACTTGAAGATGCGGAAGACGCGGAAGACCCTGAGCGTGACGAAGGCGCCGCTCACCTCCTCGTTCTCGGGCAGGACCAGCCCCACGTAGTAGGGCACGATGGCCACCACGTCGATGAGCGACATGACGCTCATGACGAACTTGAAGCGGGCGGGCGCGGCCGCCAGACGGAGGAAGTACTCCGCCGTGAAGATGAGCACGCAGGCCGTGTCCAGGCAGAAGAAGGCCAGGGCGTAGCGCTCCCCGCACGACGTGCTCTCGCCCACGTCCCAACTCCTCCTCCGGCAGGGGACCGTCTCCAGAACGTTGGCCGAGACGGACACGGCGATGAAAAACCCAGTCACGTAATAAAATACCAGCGCGGCGGTGGACGTCTGCGGGTTCTCGAAGGCTCGCCACACGGCCTCTCGCAGGTGGGAAGCCGTCGCGGCCGTCGCCGCCGCCGCCGCCGCCACCGCCACCGGCTCGTCGCCCGGGTCGCCGTCCTCGTCGTCCCGGAGCCGCTCCCGGTTCTCCCGCCGCCGCTCTTTGTAGTCCTCGTAGCAACAGCAGTCCCCGATGGCTTCCGGAAGGATGCCGAAAAAGGCCAGCTCCTCGTCGAAGGCGGCGACGCACTCCTGGCGCGGGAAGTGCAGGTTCCCCGTCTGGTAAAAGTTGAGGATGTGGCGGAACAAGTCCGGGTCGCGATCCAAGAAGTACTCGCCGCTCTCCCGCAGAAAGAAGAAGTCCTTCTCGGAGCTTCCCAGAAGAGTGTCCGGGTAGCGCTCTAGCGTCTTCCGCCAGGTCTGGAATCGAATGCCGCTCACGTTGAGGACCAGGACCAGGTCCTCCCCCGGCCGTCCTTCCGGCGGGACCGCCGGCATGGGCCCGCGGGCCAGGGGCATCCAGCCCACGGCCGACGCGCGAGCCAGCGGCAACCAAGCCGCGATCCCCGCGGCCATGGTGGCGGGAGTCCGTGGAGTGAGCTCGGGGAGCGGCGCTTTGGTGCGGTGGCTTCCCGCGCCGGATCGGTTGACGCACTCTCGCGGGGGAAGTCCTCGCAAGGTGCGCTCCTCTGTCGTGCGCAGCTCGTGTGGTGAGGTCGAGCGGCCGGCTTATTATTACACGGGTGATGGACGCCCTCTCGGGACCTCCCCCCGAGGCACGTAATTCCTCCCCCTGCACTCATCACCTGCAACGCGTGGAAAAAACAGAAGGCGTCAACGTACTTGTAAGAAGGAACGCAAGAGTGGGCGGGTTACAGCCAGACTCCGCCAGGAACATTTAGTTTTACTCAATGTTGTTGTTTCTTTCAGCCGTTGAAGTGATGAAAAGAATCTTCCCCCTCGACTTCTCTCTGGGCTTTCTACTACACCCGCAGGACCAACTGCTTCCGTCCAATCAAAAGGCCACGTGATGACAGGTGTAAAACCTTTATTAATATCATTATGAAATTGATCAAATCAATGGCATAGGCAAAACTACAATAAGACTTTCCTCTTAACTTCCTGTTACTTCAGACAAAGAGAAGAGGAACATTGATTAAGAGAAAAAAAGAAAAAGAAAAATCACAGTTTTATCAGTTTACCTTTTCCAACTTGTTTTTTTCTACGTAAAACATGGAGCGACCTTCATGGCGCGCTGACGTGAAAGGGGCTCCCGGGTATGTGGGCGTCACCCCACTTGACCATGACCACATAGTTTCCCGCTTCTTTCACCGTGTACGTCACGTTGTACATCTTGTGGCCCGCGTGCTTGACGTAGACCTCCTCGCACGGAGCCCTGGGACCGTGGACCCCCACCATCAACATGTTACTTCCTGCCAACGAAAGCGCGGACCGCCAAGCGTGACTTTTTTTTCCTCTTCCATATTGCAGCGTAATCACGGAGATGCTATTTTGCAGCACCCACCGGCTTGGCTGCAGTCCACCACGAAGGAGTTATTCTGGCCCACGGCGGCTTTGGACAGACCCGACCCCTTGGAGACCACTTTAGTGGCATCCGAAGAGAATTTGGGCAAAGAAGCCAAGCCCCCCGGTGTCTCGGAAGACGATTTAGTGACGGTCTCCACCAGAACTGACGAGGTCTGGCGGAGACTGGTACCTCCGGACAAGCGAGGACCTGAGAAGAAAGAGCGGCGACGTTGCGACGTTACGACGACACCCGACCGGGCGAGCGTCCCATTCGGCGCGGTGCCCACCTGAAACTTTGGCCTTGAAGGGGCTGCCCAGGATGTGCTGGGCTCCCGCGTACTTGACGGAAATCAGGTAGCTCCCGGGGGCCATGGGGGTGTAGGACACCAGGTAGCCCTCGGCACATTCCCGACAGCTCATCTGGACTTTGGAGGGGCCGTCGATGGTCACCGACAGAGCGCCGCCGCCGGCGTTACACGTGTCGACCGTGAACTCGGACTCCACGCCTACCGGGGACGCGCGCCGTCGGGCGGTCAGACTCCAGTCGGCGGGGCCCGTTTCACCCCGGACCGGCTTCGGTTAGCGGCTCACCCGTGGTCCCGACCTCCAAGCCCGCCCCGGAAGCCGACACCTTGCTGGGGTCTCCCGCCTGGCCGGGCTCTCCCACGCGGATCTTGAAGGGGCTCCCGGGCACGTGGCTCCCGCCGAAGCGCACGTCGATCGAGTGGACGCCGTTTTCTTTGGGGACGAACCTGATGGCGTGCCGATCTGCCGACGGACAGAGTCCTTTGGTCCCGGGGTGGTGGATTTCGCCCGCCTCTTCCGCGAGGGCCCGGGCATTCTTACCGCCGTCCAGCTGGCTGATCAAACATTCCTCCGTGGCCCCGGAAGGCGCGTGAATCTTGCCGTCGATGGCGCCTCGGGCTCCGTTAAGCTGCACCGCGAAGGAGGCTTCCTGGTTGACTTTCAGTCCCGAGTCCTAGGAGAAACCGGGCCACCGGGACGGACGGGCTTTTGAACATTCCACGAGGCGCCGAGGTGTTTCCCCACCGAGTGACGCCACCGGTAACTTTGGGTCTCACCTGAAGGCTGGTGACGGTCAGGCGGCGGGCGTCTTCGGACAAACTGGCCACGGGGACCGCAAAGGGAGAATCCGGTACGTGCTCGTCGTTGAACTTGATGGCGACCTCGTAGTCTCCTGGCGGGAGAAGATGAAGATGAGCGCCAGAAGGTGGACCAGTGGAGGGAGTCGGCCAGGTGTTACCGGGCTCTTGGACCACGTACGAGACTCCGCAAGAACCGTCCTTGCGGTCCTCAAACGCGATCTCCGCCTTGCTGGGACCCTCCACCGCTATGGAAAGCCCCCCAGCACCCGCCTCTCTGGTCCAGATGCTGAACTCGGCCGGGACGCCGGCCACGCCGCGCTCCAAGCCGGTGCCGCCGGCCCGCACCTTGTGGGCTCCGCCTTCTCCCAAGGGCCCCACGGTGAACTGGAAGGGACTCCCGGGCACATGTTGTCCGCGATACTTGACATCCACCACGTGCGCGCCCATTTCCCGCGGCACGAAGCGTACGCTGTACGTGCTGTCCTCGCCGCGGACAATCTCGGCATCCTGGCGCTCGCCGGCCGGACTCGTCACCTGAGCCGCCATTTCCTGGTGGGTGGCCTCACCTGAGCGAGGGAGAAATTGAGTTTGTTAAGGCCTCCGACGATGGAGAGGTGGTCATTTCTGGCGCGTACCCTCCTGCGATGGCGACTTTCCACCAAAGCCGCCGCCGCCGCCGCCGAGACTCTCTCTTCCCAGAAAGTCTCCAAAGACGTCCCTGAACGGGTCCCCGACTTGCGTGCTCTCCTCCACTCGGACCTCTCGCTTGGTCTCCCCGCCGCGCGTCTTGCTGATCTCAGTGCGTTCGGTGCGCATGTACGTGTGGCTGCTGCGCGTGAACGTACGGGTGACACGCTCCTGCGCTGAAACCATCTGAAACCAGTTGCCTGAGGGAAGAGAGCCAAGTGAGCCATAGAGTAAGTCTGCAAGTCAGTGACCGACTGGACTTGGTCTGCTAGAATGTTGATGCTCGCCTGGAATCTTGAGGTTGAGATCACAGGTGCTTCCCACGGTGGCGATGGCAGGTGCCTGGCGCTTCCTGGTAATGCTCTCCTTCATTCTGCCCTCGCCAAACATTTTGACCGTAAAAGGGCTTCCTGTTGCCACGGGAACACGTGCAGGAAAGAAAAGTGAAGTCAGGCAAGCCAGTTTTCTGTTCCACACGGTTTCCCGTTTGCACGTCGCCCGGAGTACCCGGGACATGCTGGTCGGCAAACTTGATGTTGATGATGTAGTTCCCGGGCTCACTGGGACAGTACGTGACACGACACGTGCCGTCCTCTACGTCCTCGCAATTGATGTCCACTTTACTGGGGCCCTCGATGGAAAGACCCAGACCTCCGTAACCTGCAGCCACACACACACACACATACACACTCTCGCTTAGAAAGTGGCGTCAGGAAGTGGAAAGAAACACTTTGACTTACCGGCGGCCCTGGTGTCCACGATGAATTGGGCCACCTCGAAGGTGCGTCCCTCCAGCAGACCTGCCCCCAACACTTGGACCTTGTTGGCGTCGCCAATCTCAGACTGCGCCACCATGATCTTAAACGGGCTATTGGTCACGTGGGCGCCTCCCTTTTTCACGCTCACCACATGCTCGCCCACTTCCCTGGGCGTGAATGAGATGCCTGACGGGAGGGGGGCGGGGGGTAGACGGTGACGCCGTGCGTCTTTCCGCCGCAATGACCCGGCCGGCTCGTCGACGCACCAATGTGTCTGTTAGGGAGTCTCTTCAGGAGGCAGGCTTCTTCGCCGCCCGAAGGCGCCCGGATGGTCGCCGTCAGACTGCCCAGATCCGTCTCCGTGATGCTCAAGGAGACGTCGGTGGCCGTGCCGACGTTGAGTCGAGACGTGGCCGGGGGGTCGTCCCCTAGAAAGACCCGGACGTGAGCCGCGGAAGCGGGAGACACGGGCCGCCGCGTCCCTTTGCTCACCGGTGATCTTGGCGGCAAACGGACTGCCGCCGATGTGCTCGTCGTCGAACTTGACGATGACGATGTAGTCGCCGGGGGCGGTGGGCAGGTAGGACACGGTGCACGTGCCGTCTTTGTTGTCCTTGCAGCTGATCTCGGCTTTTGACGGACCCTCCACCGCCAGAGACAGACCGCCTGCACCCACGCGTACCGTCGGAGGTCGGCAAAGGCACGAATACGTTGGCACGTCTCACGAGGCAGACGGTAGCCTCGAGTACGTCAACCGGAGCTCCGTCGTCCGCCACCTTACCTTCTCCGGCATCCTTGGTGGCAATGGTGAAGATGGCCGGCGAGTTGGCCACGCCGTGGCTCAGACCGGGACCGTAGGCCGTCACGTGACCGCTGTTAATGGCGTCCACAAAAAACTGAAGAGGACTCCCTGCGGGAGACCAGTGTTCATTCATTTCCGATCAGTCCGGGACGACACGAGGATCCGGACCGAGCATCCCATCCTCGGAGAGTCCGTCGGAATCGTCTCGATCCGGGCTTCGATTGCGGAAGGCCGACAAATGGCGGTACCTGGGATGTGTGTGCCGTCGTACTTGATGTCCATCTCGTGCAGGCCGCGTTCGTTGGGCGAGTACTTGACGGTGACGGTGCCGTCCTTGTTGTCGGCGATGTGCGGGCGGGCCGTGCGGCCGGACGGCATCCTCACTTCGCCTGCGTGGCCAAGAGCGATGACTTTGTCGCCGGCGGGAACCCTGGCTCAAAGTGAGGTGGGCTCACCTGTAATTTCGCCCGCCTGGATGGTAAAGGGAATGACCAGACTGAAAGGTCGCAACATGGCCTCCGCACCGTTGATGGGGATCCCGGGGTCGTTGGTCGCCTGGAGGAACAGAGTGGCGCAAAAGTCAGCTTCTGATGGAACTGTTGGCCCTCTTTCCGTGAGCGCCAACACATAAGAGCACTAGGACCGCACGGGTGTGGCGTTAGTAGCCCATGGCCGAGAAGTAACTCACCAAAACGTGGAAGGGACTGTCGGGAATGTGCTCCCCCCCAAAGCGGATGGTGATGACGTACTTCCCGGGTTGGGGCGCCGTGTAGTAAATGTCAAACGTCCCGTCTGCGTTTTCCACCACATCCACGTCGAGCTCCCCGCCGTCCGGCGTGGACACCTTGCACGTGACTTTCCCTTTCCCGGCGGCCTTGGCGTCCACCGTGATGACGGTTTCTTCTCCGATCTGGATGGTGGGACCCACGCCGGACCCTGGCGAGAAGGGCGCCACCGTTGGCTCGGTCACGTCAAAAAATGAAAGGGGCAACCGCCGAATGGAGATCGGCCGGAACGCAGACTTGGTGACGCGCACTCACCGGGTCCGTGTCCTCCAATGGACACTAGAGAACACAGAAATGGCATTTTAGCGTCGCAAATGAATGAACTCCGCTCCGGGGGCGAACCCAAACTGGGGCTGACCTGTGACCAGACACTTGCTGGCGTCCCCGGTGGGCACGGCGTGGATACGGTACGGCGAATAGGGGATCTCGTCGCCGCCGTACTTGATGGTGATGGTGTAGCGCCCTGCTACGTCCGGCACGTAGGACACGGTGTAGGTCCCGTCGCGGTTGTCCCGGATGTTGGCCTTCTTGGGCTTGGCCTTGGGATCCTGAAGGCGTGCCGACACGTCAAATCAGAGTCAGAAGAAGAAACCCAAACCATCAAGTGCTTCCTTCCCACCACAGGTCTGCAAACTGCCCAAGCATTCAAACTTTGGAGTGCTCATCCGTCTTTTCCTTTGACCAATGCACCACCAAAACTATGGAAAATGGAGGAAGTGGACAGAGGGAAGAAACGGACATGCGCACCGCTCAAACAGTGTACCAAGCACCCCCCCCTGGAACGGGACCATCTTCTCCACACTCTGCTTTGAGACCAGTGGTGGCAGAAACTTGACGTCAAGTCTGGCCAGAGTTTGTGATGATGATAACAATGATGATGATGAATAAGCGATTTAGGACAGATGGGGAAGCTGAAGATTAAGAAGTTAGCTGATGATCCAAGACCAGTGTTTGCCGAAGGACACGTCATGAAAACGTGCTTGACAAGGTAGGCGGGTCGATGAAATGTCGGAATGAATGCCATTGTCGGCGGTCAAAGTGAAGCAAAGTGGAGGGAGGAGTGTGCTCTTGGCCTTACGTAGGCTCTCTTAAGAATGGAGAACGGGATGGTTCTCTTGACTATATGAGATTCCCAGACACGGGTGTGCCAGTCCCGCACAAAGACGTCGGCCCGGTGTTCGCAGCCGTCGGGATCCTGCGGCCGGCGGCACAGGAGGTCAACACGGAGAGAGAGGGTCACGGTGCTGATGCCAGCTGACCCACTGCAGGTCCGAGCCCCCCGTCTCCCCACGTCTCTGGGACTCACCAGGATCTGAACGGCGAGAAGCCCTTCGCCGGCGTCTCTGGCGTCAATGGTGAACTCCACTGGCAGACTGGCGGGAACGCCGGCCGAATTCAGACCGGGACCGCTGGCACGCACTTTGCTGGCATCGGAAGCGGGCAGGGTCTTGATCTTGAAAGGACTAAAAATCAAATGTTTCCACAATCACAATCACAATCACAATCTTCTTGAGGAGAAAATGATGTCAACCAGTGTTCCCCACCGACCTCCGGGGGACCTCTTGCTGGGCGTACTTGACGCATATGGTGTACGGACCGTTGTGGCACGGGGTGTAATTGACCGCGTGCGTTCCGTCCCCGTTGTCTATAATACTCACGGGCTCGGTGACGCCTGCACGCACGGCGGGACTGTTTGAGTGAACTGGACTTCAATCATTCGTCCCTCGAGCTTCACCATTACCCGTGGGCCCAAATATCTGGACCTCCAGAGGGGCCACGCCAGCCTTGCTGCTGTCCACGGTGAAGGTCTGAAAGACGCGAGCGCGGACGGCGCTGCCGAGACCGGGTCCGGAACAGCGCACTTTGCCGGGGTCCACCACCTCTCGTGCCGGGACGCCAAACGGACTTCCTGCAATCCACAAGCGTGAGCTCGGTCATCTTGGGAGGAGGGAAAGCCGCGGGCGGGATGAACGGTACCCGGAATGGGAAGTCCCCCAAAGTTGATGTTGACATCGTATTCTCCGGAAGTGAAGGGAATGTACTCCACGCTGCAGCTGCCGTCTTTATTGTCCTTACAGGACATCTTGGCCTCTGACGGGCCTTCAATAGCCAAGCCGAGACCGCCGGTGCCAGCGCCTCTGAAGAGGGCGGCACAGAGAGCAAGACTTTAACTTGGTTCATTTTGGGATGGAAGAATAAGTCATTTTCAATTGGATTGCGGGTATGTTCACCCCAAAAAAAAAATCTTATTTTAAAAAGGGTGGCTAAGGTCCAAGCCCAGTAGTAGTTACCTGGTCTCAATGGTAAAGCGGTTGGGTTTGTTAACCAGACCCTCCTCCAGGCCCGGCCCGTAGGCTCGAACTCGGCTCGGATCACAACCTTCACTCACGGACACCCTGAAAGGACTCTTTGGTAAGGGCTCATCATCCAATAACACTGCGATGGCATGCACACCTGCCGAGAGAAGCCAGCCTTGTCACCCCGTAAGGTAGTCAAAGTAGCCCAGTAATGCCACTAAGTCAAGTCAAGCCACCGACCGTCTTCCAGGGGAGTGTACTCCACCCGCCGAGTGCCGTCGACCTGCTCGCTAATGTAGGCGTCCGTGTTGGCGCCCGAAGGATTGCTAATGTACACTTTAAGATGAGCGGCGGGGGTGGTCTGGTAAACGCTCCTAGCGTCCACCGTGAAATGTGTGGGGACTTCTCGCAGGACCCCTGGTGAGAGAACACAAAGGGCAGCAACCAAAATTCCAAACTCAAAAGTCACTTCAGTAGGGAGGTATTTCAATTTGCTCACCTCTAGCTTCGACGCCGGGTCCGAAGACCTCGACGCCGCCGACGTCGAGGGCGGCGTCCACCTGAAGATGCGCGGGGAATTTGGGCACCGGGTGTCCTCCGTACTCGATGGTGATGGCGTACGTGCCGTGAGAGCGCGGGACGTAGGTGATGGAGTAGGTCCCGTCGCCGTTGTTCTCCACGTGAACTTCCGCTTTGGAGCCCGACTCGGAGACGATTTCGATGGTGAGCTCAGCCTCTCCGGCCTTGGAGCAGTCCACCAGGAAGGAGCCGGCCTCGTGGGCCTTTCCCCGCTCCAAGCCGGGCCCGCTGGCCGTCACGCGGCCGGGGTCGAAGACGGACCGGACCACGGCCTTGAAGGGCGAGCCGGGAATGTGCTGCTCGGCGAAAAGGATGTTGATATTGTACTCGCCGGCTTCGGTGGGCAAGTAGGACACGGAACAGGATCCGTCGCCGTTGTCCCGGCATTCGATTTTGGCCTCGCAGGGACCCTCCACCGTCAGGCCTAATCCGCCGGTGCCCGCCCCTTTGGTATCTATGGCGAATGGGGCCGGTTGGCCCACCGGGCCACCCTGGAGCCCCGGACCGTGGGCACGCACCTGTCGAGCCCAGAAAGGCAGCCATTGACGCGAGCCAAATGACGACCGCCTCCAGGAGGGTTAGGGCACAGGTGTCTAAGTGATTCCAAAAGGGGCCAAGAGGGTGCAGGTTTTCCTCCCTACTGAAAGCTACAGTGCAGACAGTTAGGCCAATGAAGAAGCAGCACCTGACTGCAATCAACTGATTCCAGTCAGAAGAGAACAGATTGGTGAAAGGGAAAGGTGGCTTTGGAACCAAACCCTGCCCCCACTCGGCCCTTTCTGGAATGAGTTTGACACCTATGGGTTAAGGTTAACCTCCTAAGCCTAAACCTAACCCTAACCCTCATCTTCTTCATACAATGACCTAACCTTGGAGGCATCAGGGGGCAAGATGGCCTCCACAGCAAATGGGCTTCCCGGGGCGGGGTTCCCGTCGTAGCTGACCTCCACTCTGTAAGGCCCCTCCTCTGGCAGGATGTACCTCACCGAATGACTTTCACTGCTCGCGTCAGACTCCAGTTTGCATGGTATTGGTCGGTTGGACGGGGACATGATTTTCACTTCCAGATGGCCTTGACCGCCGGCGCCCGACGTGCCGATGCTGAATTCCCGATCCTTCCCGACGTCAACCTCTGATTGACAAAATAGAGCGATACGGGACCTCAAATCCCAACTTTCCTTTCGACAAACACGAGGGTTGACTGCAAAAAAAAAAAGAAAACTGGACTGACTGTTGTCTAGGCCATCGACCCGGATCTTGCCAAGATCCAGAGGTGGTGCCACCGTGATGCCAAAGGGACTTTGGGGAATAGCGTCACCTCCGTGGAGGACAGCGATGACCAAACTTCCCTGAACGATCAGAAGCGACAGAAGCGAGGAAGGTGACGGACAAGTGCTCGACGCCACGGAAACGTGCTCCAGAGCTCACCTGCTGGGAAGCCGTGTAGCGGACCGTGTACGAGTAGTCGTGGTTATCCATGATCTCAAAGTCTCGCACCGCGTCCCCGGTAGCACCGCCTGCGAAATGGACCTCGGGCTGGGCTTTGCCGGCTCCTTTGGTGTAGATGGTGAAGTGGGTGGGCTTTCCCGCTTCGACGCCTTGATCGCAACATAACAACGAGCGCTCGACTCTTGACAACCACCAGAAAAAGGCCCAATCTAAAAAGGTGCTTCTTCACGGAGCTTACCTAATTTGCCAAGTCCGGGTCCGTCCGCTCTCACTTTGGCAGCATCGTAAGAAGGATCCACGTTTATTCCGAAGGGGCTAATGGGAATTTCCTGTTCCGAAGGCCACAATTTGTACTTTTACGTATCCCTAGGTGTTGGATTTATTATGGGATGTTTCTATATGTTTTGTAAGCATTTTTAATAAGTAATAAGGCTATGATGATATTATAGATCTATGCATTTTAATGACTTTTGTATAAGATTGTCTTTAATTTGAGACTGGGACAAACTCGAGGTCACCCTGCCGGCTCCAGCTTGTTGACATAACGCCTCACCCTCCAAGGACTGTTTACTGGGAGATAGACCTCGATGCAACCCAGACACCCAGATGCAAGTTCGCAATGATCTACGACGGACTCATAAATTGTTTTGTCTGGGACGCCGGCAGTTTACCTTATAAAGAAATTATTATGCTTATACTGCAAATTCTTACGCAGGTGTTTTGGTTTCGATCTAATAATGGCAATTGTTTTGAATCAGATTACATTAAATGTTTTCAGTTTGTCACGACTAAATACAGAGAAGAATATACTATACGTCAGAATGCTTGCGGACGAGACGGCCTTACGAGTGATTCTCCTTGCAAGTTGTAACCAGAGATGTGAAAGATGTCTTCCAATTTTAATTAAATATTACTAATAATGATTTAAGGGTATTAATCATTATTCCAACACTAGGTACCTTGAGATGAACCTTGATTTTTGTCTCCCAATTACCTGGTCAGCAAAGAGCACCATGACGGTGTACGAGCCGGGCGCCGGTGGAGTGTACTTGACCGTGAAGGTGTCGTTGTCATTTTTGATGATGTCAAAGTCCACGCCAGCCTCGGCGGGCCCCAGCACGCCGGGCGCGCACTTGATGCCAATGCTGACATCACCTGGTTAGAGGGCGGGTGGGCAGGTCACAAGAGTCCAGCACTTTGGCTTTTGTAGTAGCCGTGAAGAGCGCAAAGAGCGAAAAGTGGTGACTTCCTTACCTTGGCCCGCCTGACCGCAGTCCACCGTGAAGTAGGTGGGCTCCTTGGCTTTCAGTCCGTTTCTCTCCACGCCGGGACCAAAGACCTTCACGTTCTGCGGGTGGCACCCCTCGCCGATCCCCACCTGGATCCCAAATACAAAGCTTTAGGAATCTCTTCAGTCTCCGACCGTTGGACTTTCAAACGGACGCGTCTTTTGTGTTGCCGTAAAAACTAAACAAAGGAAGAGACTTGCGGTACCCTGAAAGGGCTGTGGGGAACATTGACTTCATCCCACGTGATGATGATGGTGTGCTTGATGGGCTTTGTAGGGATGTACGCACAAGGGAAGGTCTCGTCGCCATTGTCCCCGATCTCCACATCGATCGGGAAGCCTTCGGCATCCTGCGGAGAATACCAACGGCAAGTGGCTATGCGGGGAAGTAGTGGAGCAGGAGAGCGGGCGAGTCCTCACCTGCGCGTAGAGCCTGAGCTCGCCGCCGCCGGCTCCCCGTCCGTCGACGGTGAAATCTGCCGGCTTGTTGACGATGCGGCCCGTGGGTTCAAGCCCCGGTCCGTAACACCTCACCTGGGGACGGGACAACGGTGCATCGGGGCGTCAAAAGCTTCCACGGACGGATAGTTCCGGTTTGGCGGATGCCACCTTCACCTTCTCCGGGTGGACGTTCGTCACCATGGGGAGAATGCGCGCTATGAAGGGGCTGTCTTTCACGTCTTCGTCGTCACATATGACGTGGATGGCGTAGTCGCCGGGCTCGGTGGGCCAGTACCTCACGTCGCACGAGCCATCTCCTTTGTCATCGCACTCGATCTTGGCTTGAGACGGACCTTCAATAGAGAAGCCTAACGGAAAAAATAAATAAATCAGTCACCCGGTTTCATTCTTTTGGGGCAGGTTTGTCATTTTGAAGTGCGAGAACGTACCCAGCGTGCCCACCTCCAACCCGATGGCCTCCACCACAAAGTCGGCGCTCTTGCCCACCATTCCCGTCTCCAGACCAGGACCCCAAGCCCGCACCTTCTGAGGGCCAGCTTCCTTACCCACACAGACCTCAAAGGGACTGAAGAACCCCAACACAACAAATTTGACAGAGATTCCACTTGTGGAAATCGGCAACTTTGAGGTTCACCTGCGCGGGATGCCGTGACCCCCCCAAGCGACGGTGATGATGTAAGCGCCCATCACGACTGGGTAGTAGCTGCATTCATAAAGCCCGTTGTCCACCTCCACCACCTTCACGGGCTCGTCCAGGCCGTCTGAATTGAGCGAGGACAGTAGAAGCTAAACGGCGGCCGTATGTAGCCTTGAGAGACGAATACGTGTGGCGGGCGGAGATGCTAACTCGGTCCCTTCACCGCCACTCGGAGCTCCCCGCCGCCGCCACCTCGGGTGTCCACTTTAAACTCAGCCACTTCCTTCACCCGCACGCCTCTGGGTTGCAGACCTCGGCCGGAGGCCCTACAGGAGTTTGGGCTACACGCTGTGTGGACCAATCAGAAGAAGCGGCGGTTAGATTGCGCTCGAAACAGCTTAAGCCGTCAAGTTAGTCATAGAAAAGAAAAGTATCATCCGGTGAAACGATACAATCATCTGAGGAGAAAGAGGAATCTATTCACATCGCTTAGCTAAAGGAACCAAGAGAAATGAGATCTAGTGCGACCGAAGCCGCCTGACGTCAACGAGCGCTCGGTGGTTTGCATCTAGAGATGGAGGTGTTGTCATGCATGCAGCGAGGACTCGTTCCACACACACACGAATGTGATCGCTCGCTCGCTGTTGTAAAGGAAGCGGACGGAGCCATGCTGGCAAGCCGAGTCCAGAGGGCTATGGACACAAGCCCGAGTCCCGCCTCTACTAACTTGGTCGCCTGGGTTTTGGCGGCGTGGGAGGAGGGCCTTTCCTTGGGGGAGTGCGTACTGACTGAGGTACAACCTGCACAGGAGACGCGGTGGACGCCGACGAGGGCGGCGAGACGCTCTGTGGAACTGACCAAGGGAGGAGGAATTGTCAGGTGCCCAAGTCCATCCATCGGGCGTCCGAGTCATACGACCGAGCGCCCAAATCACGCGATCAAGAATCCAAAGTCACGTTTCGCCAGGGTTTCTAGGTATACCTTGCGCAATGAGGACGGGGAAGGGGCTCCTGGGGATCTGCTGTCCGGCAAAGGTGACGTGAATGGTGTGCGGCCCATCCAGGACGGGAACGTAGGTGCATCGGAAGATGCTATCGCCTTTGTTCTCCAAGATCACCTCCACGGTGTCCCGGCGACCATTGGAGTCCACGATAATCACGCCCACGTCGCCGGCTCCAGCGCCTGGTGGTACGCACGCAAGGCGAGGAACATTTAGCAAACACGCCAATGGGGCCAACGGGAGGCGAAGGCGCGCAGTTAGCGACCTGCCGTGTAGATGTCGAAGTAGGTAGGCTTGGTGGCCACGTTTCCCCCCATGTGCTGCAGTCCCGGGCCGCGGGCCTGCACCCGGCTCGGGTCCCCCATGGCTTTGGAAACGTGGACCACAAAGGGGCTATCACTGATGTCCTGGCCCGCAAACAGAACCTTGACCTGTGACAGAAGGACTCCAGTTAACAGTCAGCTTTTTATTGCCGGCTGCTTAACGCACTTACTTTATGTAGACCCTCCACTTTGGGAAGGTAGACGACAGAGTATGTTCGTTTTTTGTCATTGTTGGGGATCACCCGGGCCTAAAATGAACACACCAGACATGGAATTCCTCCGAACCAGACCGGTAATGTTCGTAGCCATACCTCTTCTGTGTGCCCTTCCAAGTCCTCCACGTAAACCAGAACCTCGCCCAGTCCGGCCTCCACTGTTTCCACCAGAAATTCTGCCGGCTTGAGAACCATATTACCTCGAGGTTCAATGCCTGTGATCCCAGGGAGAACAAAGTTTTTCTTGTGACGTCACGGTGACGCGTTTCCGCTAATCGGCACGAGCCAAACGCCTGGTGACTTTCTACCCACCTGGCCCAAAGGCTTTGGCCTTCTTTGGGTGCAGCGTCTTGGCCTTCAAAGGGGCCCCTGGCTTCAACTTGGCTTTGGGAAACTGAGACAGGTAGGTCATCACCGAGTGCTCGTCGACGTTGGGGTCCACGATCTCCTCTGGAGCGATGACCTGCGTGGACATTAGACATCCCCTGAAATAAGGGAGGAACTTTTCCACACGTGACAAGCAATTCAGAGAAGACACATGGTGAGCAATGTTCCCTCTAATTTTTCATATGTCTGGGCATACAGACAAGCACACAGAGGACCAGTGTGAGCATTATCATAAATGCTATATATGGGCACACACACCAGTACCACACCTGCCATAAGCAGGTGCATGTCTACTACCCATAGTTATAATAAAATGTAATGATTAATATCCGCGAATAAAACACTCGAATATGCACAAATCTGACTTCAATTCGACCTTATTTTTCACGTCGGTCCTTCTCACTTATCCTTCTCGTTCAAGTGACTTTTGTTGAATGTGTCACTTGAGATAGTCAAGTTTCCACTGATATGCATTATTTTTCCATCGGAAAACTCGCTTACAACGTTAGTTTCGCTGTATGTTTTGTAGATAACTTTTTTTTTCATTTTGATTTGATTAATTTCAGAAACGACAGCGCACGTTAATGAACACATTTATATTCATGTTAATGAACATATATATGTAAATATGTAAGATTGTAGCCGAGGGCTAATTTCCATTTGAAGACAAACGGTAACACGTACTAATTAGACACACACAAACGCACACGTAGCAAAGTTTTAGATAGTTCTCACCCAAATTCGTCGCTAGTTCTTCTATTTGCACATACCCCGACAGCCATTCCATCTTAAACGAACCGTATTTGTTTTTAATTTTGGCTCTTTTCGCCATGATAAAGGCTTGGCAGCAGCTCCACCGAACCGTTAGCTATAGGCTAACCGGCGAATCTGAGTCGCCCGCGCATAACGCAGCCAATCAATGTCGTTAACATTTTCTCACGGCGCGAAAGTAAACACACGTGACGTGGACCGCATCATATCATTGGCTGGGTGACAGTGTTAGTCATAGTTGTATCTGAAATGACCGTTTCTTTCCGTTGGTCAGTGACAGACTGCCACTCTCTGAGTTGCGTTGCAAAATGGCACAGAAAAGAATTGTAATGTGGTTTTTTTACAATCCAGATTGGATGTTATTTTGTGCACTGCATTTGTTTACTGTGCGCGGAGAACACGAGAGTAGTGCGCAAATGCGCACGCGCGCACGCGCGCATCTTAGAGGGAACATTGGTGGTGACACGGCAATGAACCTGAGGTACACCCAACCAGTCGTCTGCCTGTTGCATGGCCTCTCTGGCGTTCTCCACCGGCTGACACGGATCCCATGTTTCCCAGTCTGGACAGAGACCTGAAGACAACACCAGGCATAGTAGTATTAAAGGCCCCCCGCCCCGCTTTGGACTTGCTATCCTGGCACTAGGGCAAAGACTTTACCGGGGGCGCAGTTGTCCACCAGGGCTCCTAGAGCTTTTCCGTCCCTCCAGTCGCGATTGAAGTTGGTGATGGGCATCTGGGGCACTTTGTTCTGGATCCAGCCCAGAAGGCGCTGCTTGGGCGTCAGCTTCCTGGCGTCCTCGTCCTCTTCGTCCTCCCACATGGGCATGGAGATGGAGTAGTGCAGGATCAGCGTCCAGATCAGACCCAGGATCAATTTCAGGTTCCCGTCCACGATGGCTTTGGAGTCTGGGGAGAGGAGGAGTGGAAGTACTATTAAAGAAAAGCCAATACCTGCAGCGGCCCTGAAGTGATGCCGTGACGACAATGTTCGGGTTGCACCTCAAGCCATCCCAAAATGTTTAGCTTTTTCTTCAGGGGTTACATTTTACCACAGACTCTGGCCCTTCTTTAATTGGAATGCCCTGACTTCCTGATGACTTCTTCTTCTTCTTCTTTGTTCTCCCTCCCAAATCCCATGAATTCTGCTAGGATTGCTGAAAACTCATGCACCTGCTTGTGGCAGGTGTGATACTGGTGTGCCCATAGCGAGCAATGATGATGTCGTGACCGGATGATTCGCCTAAAGACGTTTTGCCGACGGACGTTTGACAGACGGACAGGTCACCGAATGAACGTTCGTTCAAACAGCGTTTAATGATTAAATACAAATACTAGTATTTGTTAGTTTAATGATTAAATACAAATACTAGTATTTGTTAGTTTAATGATTAAATACAAATACTAGTATTTGTATTTAATCATTAAACGCTGTTTTCGGCTGGATTTGACCAAATTTAAGAGCATTTTGCCGTTTGGCAAATGGACGTATATAGACGTTTTTTTGCCTCCATCGCGACATCATCGCGACATTTTACCGAGGAATTCACTTCCCTGGGCTCGGTTCTAATGTCCAAAGAGCTCCAGTATTTGTATTTAATCATTAAATGCTGTTTTAGGATGGATTTGACCCGATGGCTGTCATTTTACGGCTCGGTTCTGCTACATCTGCCCGCCCAAGAGTGCTTATTCCCGGGCTGCCATTGATGGTAGACTAACATTGATTTTTACTATAATTTGGACAACGCCGGCGGCGGGCCGGATTAAAAATCCTAACGGGCCGTATATGGCCCGCGGGCCGAGGTTGAAAAACTTGTACACACACGATCCGGGGGCGGGGCGAGCGCGCGAATCCCGTTTCGGCGAAACCTCCGTTCGGCGGAACGTCCATTCGGCGACCTGCCCGTCTGTCAAACGTCTTTAGGCGAATCATCCGAGTAGCGATGATGTGGCTCACACTGGTACTCAGTGCGCTCAGGGAGGTTGTCTTTCTGCCCAGACCAACGAAAAATTAGAGGGAACATTGCTGAAAAGCCTTCTTTGTTCCGCACAAACACTCGTTACTCGTGGCAACAGGACAAACATCTCTGATCATGTGTGATGTTGGAGAGAAAGTGTTTCACGAGCAGGAAGTGGGACAAATGAGCGCACAGGGAAACTATTTGTTAGACTTCTTGCCCCCCCCCCCCCCCCCCCCCTTTCACCGTCCACTGCGCTGACCCCTCGGCAGGATGGAATCGTCACGGTAAAGCCTGTACCCGCTTTGACCCGGTTTTGACTGAAAAGAACCATCGCTCAGCCGAACATCCCACCCAAATCACATGAAAGGACGCTGGCGAGTGAAGAATATGACATATTTTACTCATTCATTTTGTTGTAGCTATTTCATTCTGATATATTACCACTGTAGGAGTAAAACCACTGTCTTAACTCGATTACAATGAACAAAAGGTCTCTGTCTAAAGTCTCTGCTTTGAGGTTGGTTACATGTTGATAAGAAAACAGATGGTGGATGCTGAGGGGCAGTAACACCAAGGTGCCAGGTCGCAGAGGTGAAACTTCAAAGGAGAC
The DNA here is from genome assembly GCF_051989625.1 of Stigmatopora argus. Classification (NCBI taxonomy): domain Eukaryota; kingdom Metazoa; phylum Chordata; class Actinopteri; order Syngnathiformes; family Syngnathidae; genus Stigmatopora; species Stigmatopora argus. Next base: position 9,138,375 of record NC_135409.1, on the reverse strand, counting down.
GCGGTGGATTCCAGCAGATAAGGCGACCAAGGACGGATCTGGATTCACGGGCCAGCAGTTTCCAGGGGTGGGGGGGACCCCTCCAGACCGTCGTGGGACAGTCCGCATATCATTAGAATCAGCGAATGAATATTCAATTTTGTATAACTATAACTGGGCAAATGCGGGTGTGGACCATTGTTCTCTTTAATCCTCCACTGAAGCATGGCGACGCTCAGCTGGTTTTATATATTGGGAAAGGGACCCGGAGACAATATCAGGAATAAAACATCTGTGGAGTAACTGGCAAACCCTAGTCTCCTTCCTTCGATGCTGAACACGCACCATTGTTAGATGGGAGAAGACGGAATTAGGAATTGGAGTCAGAAGCTAAAATTTTAAGTCTAACACGAGGCAGACTTGATTCTTTTCATTTGTTCGCATGATAACACAAACACACCTGTCACCTATAAAAGACAACAGCTGACACCAAGTCTAGTAAAATGCGCTCACGCGTGTTTGGCGTACACGGTTGTTTCGAGTGAAGAGATGACGACATCCGTGAGGGACGTACACACAATCGGCCGTCTGGGATGAAATAGCGTGCGCCGTTGGCCAACGTCAATTAGGGCGCATTTAGCTAGCGTGCCATACTTGCTATACACGTCACACGGCCTTGGGATAAATATCTTTACAGTCGGCTGAATAGAAAGGTTTCAATGCTTTAAGTGGCCGCTTGCGATTGATCTTTTACACAAGATGTAAAAATAATCAAGTGATCTATGCGTTACGTTATGCCGTATGGTATCGTAAAGCCTAAAAGAGTAGAGGGCTTCTATTTTCAGTTGGGGGCAGGGCGGACGGCAAAATTCAGCTGTTGCTCTGTCAATCAGGAAGCGACCCCCCCAACCGGAAAAAAAAGGAAAAGAGGGCCCGCCTATACAAGGCCACGTTAGGAGGTTATCTTAGGTTTTCCTAAATCGATACAGCCGGTCGATCGGTAGAGGTACGGTCCAAATTGGGCCTCACGCTCGCTTGGTCAGTTCCACACTCACCGATGGACACCAGTCGGATGTGTTGTCGCTCCAGGAACTCCAGCGCCACGGACACGTTCTCCAGCTTCATTTGGCGGAAGTTGGGCCTGGCGTGGTACTTGCGGTACATGTTCTTCTGGCTCAGGACCTCCAGCAGCGCGATGAGCCTCAGGCCGTCCGCCAAGTCCTTCTGCAAGTCCAGCATGCGCTTGTGGACGCCCTTCAGGTGCTCGTTGCACCACCTGGTGAAGGTGTTCTGCTGGATCTTCTTCCAGGGAGCGTCCTCGGCCAGGTCCTTCTCCGTGGCCGGCATCTCCTCCGCCTCCTCTTCGTCCCCCGGCCCCTCGTCCGGGACAAAGTCGTGGAGGTGCCGCGGCTGGGTGGCGGCCATGCCGGCCGGCGGTGGGCTTTCTCGGCGCCGCCCGGAGAGAGCGCGCCCGACCGGCGCAAAACGCAGGAACGAGCGAGCGTGTGCCTCGGAGTGCGGGCCTCCCTGGAATGTTCCTTCCAGACCGTAATAACGCGCAGCCCGATAGCCAGCCGCCAGCTCATTGGACCGAGGGGGACCCGGGAGGTGGGGCCGCCCAAGCTCTATTTTTAGAGCGCACGCCGGGATGTCATCGGCTAGCATATTTTCTTGAACTTTCCGAAAGTTACTCACGGTGGGTAGCGCGGCGAACATGGAATGGCGACCGGAACCAAGTGAGAAGACTTGCGTATGACCCGAATGGGAGTAAGTTCAGTTAAAAAACAAAACAACAACGACGGCGTCATGAACTCACCCATCTTGTTGGTCATCAAAGAAACCCAGTCAAGTTGCAGTGGTGTTTATTACACACGTCAGTAGTACAACATAACATGCTAGCTTGTAGCCTCATCAGACGGTGCGCTGAGTTGGCTCACAGTTTCTGTTGGTATGAGAAGAAGGATGCTACATCTACACTAAAGGACCCCCATAGTTGCCCTGATTCTTCTTGCTTCAATATTGGCAGTGGATGAATATGAATAATGACTTGTAGGTACAGTGTGACGTGAGCAGCCTATTTGTCTAGTACAGGGGTCGGGAACCTTTTGGACGAAGAGAGCCACAAACAATTCATATTTTCCTATGTTATTCCTTGGAAGCCATACTACGAATTTAAAAGTCAAAATACATACATGTAAATGAGTGCTTTTCAATTTTTTTTAGTAATTTCACCACTTTTAAAGTGGAAAAAACGGAATATTTTTTAAAGATTCTTATGCTGTTGCTAATCAATGAAAGGATGCATTCCATAAGAGTCCACTGCAAAAAAAGAAAGAATATTAAAGCAGTTCTAGATGTAATATCGCAGTTCTGTCACCAGCAATTTCCATATTTTAGCTCACAGGTTAGCAAAGAGCCAGATGCACCCATCAAAAGAGCCACATGTGGCTCCCGAGCCATAGGTTCCCTACCCCTGGTCTAGTATATGGTAACTGTCATTGACTGTCAATAACACTAACCCTCGCCCGGACGGGGGGCCGGGGGATTTCGGGAAGACACTTCCCGTCAAGCTCGGGTCAGCCAGAACAGAGACAGAACAAAGATGGCCGCTACGGCCACGGCCAGGTTCCAGCCTCCCGCGTCGCCCTGACGGACAAGCAGAGAGAAGATGGCGCCAGCGGGGAAAGGGCCGACGGCCTTTTACGGCAAGCGAGGCGAGCGAGCAAAGGTCAGATGCGCCATTTCTTAACGCTCGGTCTAGTTTCCAGCGAGCCGTACCTGCTCCCGTCTAGGACGCCAGCTCCTCCCACCAGCACCACATCAAGCCCATTATAGCAATCACGCCTAGCACAGGGGCCGACACGTAGGGGGTCTCGGGAGGGCTCGGGCCGCTCTATGGAGGACACACAAGGAAGGAAGTGGCCACGTGCCACAACAAAAGGAGGGACTCGTTTGATGCGAGGGTGGGGGGGAGGTGGTGGCGTCAAACGGGAGGAGGCCGCATCTGTATTGGCCAAAAAGTGCAAAATTCCATACTCGGCCCACCTGCTCTTTTTTCTTTTAGCCTCCCCCAATTTGAGCAACCAATCGGGACCGAGGGGATTCTAGCAAGCCATTTGACCTTCCTGAACGGGCGGGCGACGCTTCCTCTCACCTGCGTCCCCTCAACCGGAACACGCCCAAGTTCGGCCTTAAGTTCGGCCTTGCGGCATCTCAGCTCCTCCTCCAGGGCGGCGCACCGGCGCCGGCTGTCGTCGTGGAGACGTCGCAGCGAGCCGAGCGAACGCGCCACGCGCTCGCGCTGTCGCCAATGAGAAAACGCGACGGTCAGTCGCCACGCGTCCGTCACGGAGCGTGACGTGCGCGCTACCTCGGCACGCGCCTCCGGCTCGGCGTCCTCCACCTGGCGCAGCCGTAGCCGAAGCCGGGCGGCTTCCGGAAGGTCGGCGGACGACGGGCGCGGCCCTTCCTCCGTCCTGGCGGCGGAAACAAGTGTCGGCTTTGAAAGCCATCCGCGGCTCTTGGCCTCCGCGCGTTCGGACGCGGGAATGTGCCGCTTACACGTGCGCCGGCTGCTTTTGCTCTTCTTCTCTGACTCTGCCGCTCAACTGCCGGTTGGCGTCGCCCAGCTGAAGACGTTGGCGGCTCAGGGACGCAAACTCGTCCTCCGCGTGCGCCCCGTCCGCACCTAAAGAGCCGGCCGGACGTAGCATTCCCGTCGACGTCGATTTGTTAACTCTTAACTTTGCGTCCCGGCGGACTCGCCTAGGTCACCGTGGCAACACACGACGGCCCCGCTCTCCGTCCTCGGGCCGAGGACCCGGCCTGCCCGGTCGCGGGAGCGCTGGATCTGGACCCCGAGCCGGCAGAGCTCCTCCTGCAGGCAGGCGATGTCGTTCTCGCTCTCGGCCGCCGCCTCTTCGCCGGCCTCCTGCAGCGCCAGCGCCGCCTCCTCGGCCCGGCGTAGCGCCGTCTCGGCGTCCTCCAGACGGCTCCGCTTCTCCCGCTCGGCCGCCGCCAGCTCCTCCCGAACGCGGACCAACTGGACTGGAAGGGTTGGTGGGTTGAGTGCCGTTCAGACCTCACATTGGGCTTGACCTCCCGTCCTCCCTCACAAGCACACGGACGTGACATGTGGATGAAACGTTGAACGGTACCTTTCAGCGCATCCAATTGTCTGGTGAAGGTTTCCGCCTGATGGGCCTTGGCCATTCGCTCGTCCTCCAGCATACCTGGTGAGAACGACAAGAGAAGACGCGTAAAGAGCGCGAGGGAGACGCAACGGTGACTTGTTCTCACTCTTCATTTCCAGAAAGTTCTCTTCTTGTCTGCAGGAATCATTCCGAGTCTCCTCCAGCTCCATCAGGAGCTCCACCATCCGGAGCCGGAGCTCTTCCACGCCTGCCTCTTCCTCCTCGTCCTCATTCAATGTTCCATCTCGTGTCACGTGACACACGTCATCCTCCAGCTGGCCTGCAAAACCAGATTTGGAACTCGTGGGCCACCGTGAGACGTTTTCGACGAGGTTTTAAACGATTTCCAATGTTCTTTTTCATACGTTGGGGACGATCCCACTGACCGTACGAGTCCAGAACTTCCTCAATGAGGGGGGGCAGCCGTCGTCTGTTCATGTTCGGGGGGGTTTGAGGGCTCCTCAAGATGTGAGCAGTCTCGTCCGCCGAAGACTCCTGTTCGTCGTCGTCGTCATCATCATCGTCCTGAAAGTCACATCGACAAAATGAGGAAGATCAAGATCACTCTGCACTAATATCGACTGGCAAGCAGTTCAAGCTGGATGCATTTACTACACTCGTGTGATCACATGCAAACATGGAGTGACGTCAGAGTGGTGCGCACGAAGGTGCTGTTGATGTGCTGGTTGCCATGAAGACGTCAACGACCTTGACAATGCGGCTCTTAACACGACAAGGATTTGAATAAGATATTTTGGTGACGGGATGGAGGATGAAGAAGAATGTACCCGCTGACTTGCCGCTGCACCTCATCTTCCCCATCTTCATCACTGGAGTCAGTGACGGTGAACCCAACGTCACAGCGTCGACCTCCATGTCGTCATCATTAACGCTTTCCAGGCCGGTCAGCGAGTCCGCTATACAATTAAAAACGACGGTGTCAAACTATCCCATATGTATACAACAACGTGTTTGGAATCAAGACAATACGGTTAAGTATTGTCTTGATAGGGTGCCGTGGACTACAAGGGCGCCTTTTTAATGCGTCATTGCTGTCGCATCTTTATGACGAGCCCCCTCATAGGTCGCATTTGCGTGTAGGAAAAGCCGATTAGAATGCTGTTTGTGGATGCGTGTATTCAACCAAATAAATCCAACGTTCACCTTTATGTCAATTAGTAGTCGAAAGGGCATTTGCATACTAGCGTTTTCGTAGAAATTTTGACAACCCGCCAATCAACAACACTTCTTCTTCTACGAATCAGTAAGTCACAACCGCCGTCTTGTGGCACTAACCCCGTACTACATGTCGAAATTGCATTGCGGCGTTTAGAAAAAGAAAAAAAAACCTTTTGTCGGCTCAGTCGAGGCAAATACTACTCGCCTTTAACGCACGGATTCAGCCCCCTGCCCTTTAATACCTGCTCATCGATCCTGTTTGTGTGTGCGTCGTGTAAAGTTTACTTTCCACCAGCGGGGACGCTCTCAGCTCGTAAGTCTTTCGCTTTTTTTCTGGGCTCAACACTTGGAAAGACTGGAGTCCGAAAGATAGCGCTGATCTCCCGAGTTGCTCGCTTGCTAGCTTAGCCTGGCTAACCGGTTAATTGACGTCGGCGAGCGAACGTTAGCACGAGAAGCTAACAGCTGCGAGTCGTGCTTCGACTTTGGTTTGGTGCGTATTTCCTTCGCTTAACTCCCTTCCAGTGGACATGCCACGACACGACGTGACAAGTTCATTTAAAATATATATAGAGATATTTTTTTGCTTCCGTTTTGGCCGCTCACTCGTACAAGAGCTGACCCCGGATTGGTCGCCACTCCCATCACAGTGCACACATGGACAACCGCGGCCGCCAGTCAATGACAAGATCTGGGTGCAAGGAAAGCCACTTGCGCAACGTTTTCCGCTCTCTTCTTGTTGATCTGCTTTTCCTTTTAAGGGGAGCCATTGTTTTCTTGCAGCATCACAAGTCCGGGGAGGAATGCGCTTTGTAGCTTTAGGGACAGCTTAAGCTGCCATTCTCTGATAATCGCCCTCTTGTTTTCCTCGCTCGGCTCTTGATTGCACTCGGGTTGCCTTGTGACCCACGCCGCCGAGTGACAGAGCGTTCACGTTTAGAGCCGCGCGCACTGGGAGTCCAGATTTGTCGCACTTTCAGCTTCCACTTTCCGTCACTCTGTCGCATGACATCAAAAGAGGAAGTGGAAATCACTTTTCTCGTCAACTCGGAGATGCCAATGATTACCATTTAGTGGACTAATGATTCACACCCCCAAAACAAAATGTCCATGTCTGGTTTCGGGGCTCCAGTCAACATTCTAAAAACCCCAAACTGGTGTAAAAGTAGTCGCCAAAGTTTTTCAACTAAAACCTTCTCTGTGGTCCGCAGGTCAAGGCGTCTGTCGTCGGCCCCAAATGTCCCATCGGCCCCTTGAACCTAGGCACGGCGACACGAGCTAGCGCAGGCTGGCATGCGACGGCGACCCGACCTGTCCAGGTGGCGGCGCTGCTGAGCGAGACATGGACGAGTTCGGCAGCAGGACGTACGGCACCAGCGGCCTGGACAACCGACCGCTCTTCGGCGAGACGTCGGCACGGGTGGGATTTCTGCGGGAAGCGAGGCTCGGTGGACGGGAAAAAAGACAAATACCTAACTTCTTCTTTGCACTTTTGCTGGCTTGTCAGGATCGCATCATTAACTTGGCGGTGGGAGGATTCACGTCTCTGGTCGTGCTGGTACGTACATCCATCCGTTTCCTTTTTCCTGAAGGACGAATTAAGGAGGATTTTTAAAAACATTTTGTTTATAAAGAACACATTTTTTACCTTACCTTACAGGTGACGGTCATCAGCTCCTTTGTTTTCCCTTCGTTGCCGCCGCGGCCGCTCAACATCTTCTTCGCCGTTTGCGTCCTGCTCGCTTGCGGATCCACCATTTTGCTGGTAGGCCCACATCCTCCTTTTGGTTTTGGCCCAGGCGAGAAAATGAGCCCCCGCCGCCCCCTTTCTTGTCAGATCTACTGGTACCGCCAAGGCGACCTGGAGCCCAAGTTCCGCAACCTGATCTACTACAAGCTGGCGTCCATCGTGCTGCTGTGTCTATGTGCCAACCTCTACTTTCACGACGTCAGGTGAAGCGGCGAGGAGCCTTGGCGCGCTTCGCCGGGCGCCGGGAGTCGTCCCCGCGTCACTTCCCGTCCGGCCGGCGCCCGTTTTACGTCTGTCCGCTCGCTTCGGAGGACCATCCTCGGGTCATGGAGGTCGAACGACCAAATGGCCAAGTGACGTTCGGTCGCCGGGAGCCCGTTTGTTTGTTTTCGTTTTTTTTTTTCCCTACGCCAAATGTCAAGTCTTTCCAGACATTCCAGCGGTTAGCTTAGAAAGAGTGACACCTTTGCACTAATCACAAATTCAACGTCCGCCGAAGAAGAAGAAGAAGAAACCAGACCTCGGCGCAGAAAACCCCAGAGCACACTTCCACTCGGTTTGGGTTTCAAGCCAAATGCCCCCAGGGGGTTTTACGTCCCACACTTTTAAGCCGTTCTCCGTTCCCCCCCCGGAGAGTCACGACTTTGGGACGCTCGGAGCCACTTTTTTGCTTTTGTTTGTATTTAAGATGATGGAATAAATACGTGGAGCCTCAAGAGAAAGCAGTCTTTGTTCTTCATTATTGCAAGACACATTATGGGAACATTTGGCATGATTTCACAGTAAGTACAATGAAAAAAATTCCGGAAGGAAGCCTAATCGCAGCCATCCTGATTCTCTAAAATGGGATCTGCGGACAAAAGAGGGACGGCATTGAGCCACCGCCGGACACCGGATGCGTGACCTCGACGTCCCGTTAGCCTCACCTGTCAGTGTGTTGCCGATGCCGGGAGAGGGCACGATCAGGACGGCGCCGATCGCCGAACGCTGGGCCGCGGGCGAAACGGCTCGCTGGACGGAGGCCGCGGCGAGCTTGTTGCCGGGTGGCTCTTCCCGCTCCGCCTTTTCTGACTCGTCCAGGAGATCGGAGGGGTGGAGACGCTCCCCCTGGCGCCGCCCCTCCGTCTCGTCCGAGGCCACCGTCTGGATGATGATGCCGTCGGCGCCGCACAGGCCCTCCGTCTACGGAAAAAAAACTGGCGTTAAAAAAAAAAAAAGCCGTCCTCGCCTTATGGGCGCCGGAAGTGGTGCTGAACTCACCGCCAAACTGTGCAAGATGATGTGCTCGTGCGACGAGGAGGAGCCGGCGCTCAAGGTCACCGTGCCATTGTTGGCCAAGCCGAGCGGCGGCGGGCCCTGACCGGAGGCCGTCTGCAGGACGTACGTGCCCGGCGTACTCGTGGGCTGCAGCTGGAACGACTGGCGGGGGGAATGCAAAGCGCCGTGGGGAAAAAAAGGCCGTCCGGCGCCGACCGACGGTCGGTCCCGGCTTACCGGAAGAATCTCAAAGGCCTGCAGAGCTCCGCCGGTCAGCGTCACGGTATCGGCCTCCCCGCCGACCACCGAAGCGTCTGAGGGCGGAGACGGCGGACGTTTAAGCGCCCAGTTGGAACTGGAAGCCCAGTTGGAACTGGAAGCCCAGTTGGCTTTGCCGGGGGCGACTCTCACCCAGGTGCGCGATCTGCACGGGAATCTGCAGCGCCGCGGAGCCCGGGGCGACTCCGCTTTCCTCCAAGCGGCCCACGCGGATCTGCAGCGAGGAAGAGGAGGCGGAGGAGGAGGATGAGGAGGAGGAGGCGCTGGAAGACATCACCTCGTGGAGGCCCTTGACCAGAACTGCAAAAAGCACAGGGTCAATCCTTTTGGGGACATTTGGGGGTCCCGTTTGGGCTGGGGGGGCTACGCACCTGGGAAGGGCACGGCCTTGTGATTGGCCACTTGTCTCTTGATGCTCCACCATTTGGAGCGCAACCACTGCGGCGAGCGCACGCTGCGCCAGCCGCCCGCCAGCTCCTCCCACTTGATTTCGTTCTCGTCCATGGCGTCCAGCTCCAAAATCCTGCCGCGGATGGACCAGCGGGATTTTGAAAAGGGCGGAGTCCCGGCCCATCCGGCTCGGGCCATCCGGCTCGGGCCTCGTACCTGCGCGCGAGGACCAAGTCGTCTTCCTTGGTCCAGTCGGTGCCGCCGCTGTGCTTCCAGTTGAGGTAGTTGAGCCACTTGGAGCGGCACTGCTTCTCGGAGCGCGTGGCCACCCGGTTGGCCACCGAGGCCCAGGACACGCCCCCGGTCACCGCCGAGCCCGGCGACGCTCCCGCCATTTCGTACACCACCTCGGCCAGGCGCCGCTCCTCCTCCTCGCTCCACTTGCCTGCGCGGCGGCGGCAGCGTTTGGTGGGCACGTGGTCACGCGGGCTTCCCGCGGCATGAGCCGGCGCGCTCGCTACCCGTGTTGCAGGTGTCCTTCATCAGGCGACAGCGATCCTTGACGGACGAAGCGCTGCGGCCCAAGGCGGCGCCGATGGTGGCCCAGTCGTTGCCGTGGCGATCCCTCAGGCTGAACATTTCAAAGGGAACTCGCTTGAGCTGCCCACTCCGGCACAGCAAAGGTCACTCGCCCCAACCGCCGACGACGAGGACGACGACGGCGACGAAAGAAGCGCTCGCTCACCCTTTCAGCTTCTCGATCTCCCCCGGAGAGTACCTTAACGCACGGAGGGAAGGGGTCAGCGGGTCGGGCGTGGCCTAGCCCGGCCCCCCCACCAATGGTTTCGGGTCACTCACTTGCCCACGTGGTTGCGGTTGTCGTACATGCGCAAGACTCGTCGGTAGACGGCGAAGAGCGGCCTGTTGAGGCCCGCCGCCACCGAGCGGTAAAAGTCTTTCCTCTCCTCTTTGGACATCTCGAAGACGATCTCGGCCGGGTCTTCCACGCCCCGACCCTGACCGTGCAAACGCGTCAAGGCGGGTCCCCGGGCCGACGGCGGCGGCGGCCAAAATCACGCCGGGAGTCACCTTGACGTATTGTTCGATGTTGCTCATGAGAATGTCCGTCTCTTCTTTGGACCACATTCCTTGTTTCCACTTGTGACCTGAAAGTAGCACCAAAGTAGAGCGCCGCTCGGGGCGCCGCTCTACTTTGCCACCGCGGCGGCCGTACCTTTGTTGGCGAGCGTATCTTTGTCTTCTTTGGTGGTGAACCACGCCTGGCTGACGGCCGCCACCTCCGCTTTCTCGCCGGGCGACAAAACCTCTTCCTCGTCGCACGGAACCTACACGTGACGGCGGCAGGCAGGAGCGTCAGTCCGCCGCGTCGCCGAACGTCCACCGGCCCACCTGAACGGGAGCCGCTCCCCCCCGGGCGACGCCGTCGTCCTCGTCGTCGTCCGTCGTGGTGGTCGTCATGGTGACCTCGAAGCTCCCGCAGTCGTCGGCCCCTGAGGACGGGCTGGCTGTGGTGAGCCCGAACCCGGCGAGATCCCGTCCGGCGTCTCACCTGGCATGGCGATGAGAGGAAAAGACGCGGCGGTGTGGGAATCCTCCGCCGAGACGCGGGCCTTCTTGGCGCGGGACACAACCTCGTCCTCGTCGTCCTCGTATTGGCGAGACGCGCGCTCCTCGGCCGGGGACGGCGGACTGGAGTGGCCGCCGCCGCCGTCCCGCGTCAACACCAGTGATGTTTCCGCCACGCTCATGGCCTGAAAGGGAGGAAAAATGACATGACACATCCCATTAAAGAGTTCATCCCTAAAAATTAAATCATGCCATCATTACAGATTAACGAGTATATAAATTAAATGGCACAGTCATCATCCAAAGGATTGCGAAATTGATTTTTTTTAACATGATCCTTGGCAGCAATTTTCAGTGTTTAATGGCGCCCTCTGTTGGTTACGCGGATATCACACTTGATTCAGAGGAACACAATGTAAAAAAGACAAAGGAAACAAATAGTTTTCCCAACATTGCTGGCCACATTTGGACCATTTGGTGGGTTTGTGTGCGTTTTAGGAGCGCATATATGCAGATGTGTCGTTGTTTAGTGCGTTTTAAATGAGTGCCGCTACTATGACAATTGTTGGCTATTACTGACGCGGAAGTTAAAACAAAAAACATATGTCAAGAGCATTGATCTGTTCTCCAAGTAATGTTACCACACGAGCATCATTGATTAGATCACTCTTATTACATTAGCACCAAGTCCGCTAACTCCGCTACACTAAAGGACAAAAAAAAGCCCCGGCGCCATTTTAGCGTCCAAGGTGAAGCTGGCGAACATTCGCGTGAATCCAAGCATTTATTTTCCAGTGGATGGACACGTTTGCGGCGCTGAACACTTCTGGGTTGGTACCACATGGTTACCGCGTGGAAGAAAGACGTTTATTTGCTGTTGAAAGAGGTACTTACTTCCTGTTTTTGGTCCGGGAACTTGCTAGTGACCAGGATGCAGCCAAGTGCCAGGATGCAGGCGATTGCGACGCGCTCTGTTCGCCGATCGGGGCGCCCGTTGCAAAATGTCGGCCCTTTTGTGGCAGTGACATTCGACCGCCATGACTTCACAACTAACTCCATAACCACCGGGGCGTGTGCCCTGGAATAGCCATAAATTGCACCATTTGCCATTTCGGACGAATTTGAGTGTCTTACACGCCAGAAAGGCAGTAAATTGACTGCTTACTTATCAAAAGCAAACACTAAGAAGCGTACACCCCGCCACTCCCATAAATTCAATACTAGCCAGGTCAATACAGTTTGTCATGAACAACATCATTTGGGAGTTTGAGTTAAGAATATTTCAGCGGAGAAAGCCACATGAACTTCGCTGTATATCAAAGAGCGCCTCTGACTTCTACTGCTTTAAGATGGCGGCCGGTTAGTCACGCCGCGATCTTGGAGGCTTCTTCGAGACTTCCGGATTGAGAGGTGACGGTGAAGTTGACAAAACAAACAAAGCGAGATTAAATATAATACATTTGAAAAGTAAACGTTTTACTTTTATTCGCACATATATAAATCATTTAAACATGCATGGTGTATTTATTTATTTATTGATTGTGATTTTAACAGAACGTTCAGTCGGTCGTCGTTTGCCACGGAAGCTAATAACGAACGGAACACTCCAGTGGCAGGATTCCCCGTGGACCTGGCTTCGATTGAATCCGCAAATGGGGGAACAGGCAGTCAAAGTGTGAGTAGCGCGACGAAATATTTGCCTTTGTGCTTCCCCGGAACGAACGTTGGCCTTGTTTTGCAGCTTGGTGTGCGGGGACGTCGCAGGCGAGCTCAAAGCTCTTTTCCAAAGAGTGAAAAGTATCCAGAAGAAGACGGGAAACTTTGACGTGAGCGCAAAACAAACACACATTTTGGGCCGTCGCGTCCTTCACGTATCAACACAGAACCTATTGCGTTGCGTGCAGCTTCTTCTGTGCGTCGGGGAATTCTTCGCGGACACCCCCGAAGCCGAGGAAGAGTGGCAGCTCTACGAAAGCGGGGTGAAGAAAGGTGGGTAGGAAGGCACTCATCGCGTCTCGTGACGATGACGTCCTCGAACCCGACCCATGGCTTTCCTCAGCTCCCATCCCCACGTACATCCTGGGCGCCGTAAGTCCGGAAACGGCCGGCAAGTTCCCCAGCCCGCATGGCTGCGAGCTGGCCGACAACATCACCTATTTGGGTAAGATGGCCGGCGGCGTGGTGGGCCGTCGCTCTGGTCCTGGCTCACGCGCTGCGCTCCAGGTCGCTGCGGCGTCTTCACGTCGGCGTCGGGCCTGCGGATCAACTACGTCAGCGGGCGCGAAGCCGCCCGGGACTCTGACCACTGCTTCACCACCAAGGACCTGACAGACGTTCTGGCCCCGGTCGGCGCCAACTTCCGCGGCGTCGACATCCTGCTCACGTCGCAGTGGCCCAAGGGTGTGTGGCGCTTTGCCAATAAACCGGTACGCATCCATCACACACACACACACACTCGGGTTTTGCTTTTTCCGCCGACCGGGCTTTCGGTTCACTTCCCAGGAAGTCGATACCAAGTCGTGTGGGAGCGGCGCTATCGCCAACATGGCGGAGAAACTGAAGCCCAGGTATCACTTTGCGGCTTTAGAGGGCGTTCACTATGAAAGGTTACCTTACAGGTGAGCTGAAGAACCTCTCCACCCTCCAAAAAGTCTTCTTTTGGGCCTTTAACACCATTTTCTCCTCAGGAATCACATAGTGCTGCAAGAAAATGCTCAGCACGTCACCCGCTTCATCGCCCTGGCCAAAGTGAACAACCCCGGCAAAAAGAAGGTGCGTGGGCCGGCCTGCCTACGCCACCGTTTGGAAGTGTTAACGCCTTTTCTCGCGCAGTACCTGTACGCCTTCAACATCGTTCCCATGAAGACGATGGAGTCGTCGGAGCTGGTCAAGCAGCCGCAAGATGTGACGGAGAGTCCTTACAGGGGGCTCGCCAAAGACCAGGAAGGCGCGGGGACGGGGGAGGTGATCACGCCGCGACGTCCCGCGTGCACCAGGGCGGTCCTGATGGTTCTTCTCCACCCAGGAGCCCAGAACTCAGTTCTTTTTCGACCTCGGAAGCACCGACGGCGGCGGCAGAAAGAGGCCGCAACGGGGCGACGGGTCGGGACCGAAGCGACCCCGCAATCTTGAACGTAAGTGACGACCGAGCCGCACGGCGGCGAGCCGCCGAACCGACCAAGTGTCGACGCGCAGCTCTTCCCCCGGGGGTGGAGTGTTGGTTCTGCCTGGCCAGTACAGAGGTGGAGAAACATCTGGTGGTCAGCATCGGGACGCACGTGAGTCGGCCGGCGGTAACGCGACGTGAATCTGGCGCCGGTGGAGACTCCATGCCGTCTCTGGCCACCGCAGAGCTACCTGGCGCTGGCCAAGGGAGGCCTCAACGCGGGACACCTGCTCATCCTGCCCATCGGGCACTACCGCTCCACGGTGGAGCTGGCCTCCGAGGCTTTGCAGGAGATGGATAAGTACAAGGCGGCGCTGGCGAGCTTCTACCGGAGCCGGGGCGAGCGCTGCGTGATCTTTGAGAGGAACTACAAGAGCCAACACCTGCAGCTACAGGTCACTCACCCGACATCTAGCGGGCCAATGGCAGGCCTCAGTTGGACGCCTGCCTTTTTCTACCTCAGGTGGTGCCCTTGCCGCTGGACTGCTGCGCTAGCGACGACATCAAGGAGGCCTTTGTGCAGCAGGCTCAGGAGCGGAAGATGGAACTGGCCGAGATCCCGCCCCACAGCGATCTCAAGCAGGTAGGTCGGCCGCCGGTGCAACTCTCGCGGCCACGCCGCTTTCACCGCCGGCCGTGCCCTTCTCCCGCTACAGATCGTCTCTCCCGGCGCGCCCTACTTTTACGTGGAACTCGACACTGGCGAGAAACTCTTCTACCGCATCCAGCGTAATTTCCCCCTGCAGTTCGGGAGGTAAGGAGCGCTTCTTCCGGGACGTTAGCAAACGGGGCCCCGCGCCTCGCGCCGACCACCTCCGCCTCCGTCTCGGACAGGGAGGTCCTGGCCAGCGAGGCGCTGCTCAACGTTCCGACCCGGACCGACTGGAAGGAGTGCAAACAAAGCCGAGCGGACGAGGAGAAGGCGTGCGCCCGCTTGAGGAAGGCCTTCCAGCCGTTTGACTTTGCCTGGGACGACTGAGACAAATGGCAAAGGTGTAAATAAAGAAGCCTTTTTCACATGGGACTCCTTTCACTTCTTTATTTGGCTTAAAATGGCAACGCAAAAAGTTAGTCGCGATAAAAGTCAAACAGGCTCCGTGTTAGCGTGTTTTGGCAAAGACGTGCAAACTGAAAAAGCTTTTGTTTTTGTCGGTGGCGAGCCAAAGCAAGGTCGACCGGGACGCTCCCACGCTCACGTGTCCGAGACGAACATCCCGCGGGCCCCCTCCCCCTCGACTAAACAAAAACAGCGAGCTGGGGGGGGGGTTAGACAAAGTCTCTGGATCGCTTGATGGCGCAGCATAGCATCATGCTGAAGATCATGCCGAAGATCTGGGGCAACCAAAATAAATAAATTAAATTCAAAGGCAGTCTAAAGTCAGCCAGTCAAAGTGGGACGTACCATGATGACGCCGATGCCGATGCCCACGCCTCCGATGATGTGCAGCCTGTTGTGGAACATCTCTTCAATGGCGGCCGGGCAGCTCTTGACGTAGGGGAGAAAAAGATCAAGTCAGACGCGCCAACGGAAATGGCGAGACGACGGGTGTGAGGAGGCGGTTACCGTGGTGATGAGCACCTCCAATCCCTCCTTCTTGGGGCAGATGTCCTTGGCGGCGTCCATCACCGTCCCCGTCGGACCGCAGCAGTTGAGCTGGGAGGTTAAGGGGCAAATCAAATTTCCCATTCGGAGTGGTACTCGGGCCCAGAACTTTTTCTTCTTCCCACTCCCACCATCACCAGTCGACTTGCGCCCCCCCCCGTGAGAGCGATCTTACGCCAAAGTGGATGAGGCGAAGGGTCTCCTTGAGCGCCTCCTGCCTGGTGTCCTTGTAATTGGTGTAGGTTTGCTTGTAGAACTCGGTGACCTCTTCCACCACGCGCTCCTTGTTGGACAGACCCCAGATGCCCGCCGCCACCTCCACGGCGAAGATGAGCAGCAGGAAGAGGAAGAACTGGCGCCAGAGGGAAGGCTTCGGTCAGCCTCCTTTTCGGCGGCCGACCGAAAGACGGACGGACGGGCACACGTACCAATCCCAGCATGCACGACGACTCCTTGATGGCACCGCAGCATCCCAGGAAACCCACCACCATCATCAGCGCTCCGGCGCCGATCAAGATGTACACGCCTGCGAGGGTTAAAAAAAAAAAAGACGGCAGGCAGGGGAGCGCCGATTGTCGAGACCCGCCGGGCGACTTTCAGGGCGGCGACCTCCCGGCCGAGGTCGCTTGCACAAAAGGCGCGTTCCCGACGGGGAACAAAGAGCTCGCTGTGGGGCCGCCAAACAATCGGAGGACCCGTCGGACAACGGCGTCTTTTAAACGCGCCTTTCATCTGGTCCTCGTGTGACGGCGAAGCCGCTTTTGTTTCGCTTGACGGCTTCGAACCTTTCCAGACGTCAACAATTCTAGTTTTCAAAGTGGTGCAGCGGCCATTTTGTCTTACCAGTGAAGAAGACGTAGGGGGAGTCCTCAGCCTCAAATAGTCCCGCGGTTCTGGAGTCGAAGCGCAGCCACAAGCCCACCGCCAACACGGCCGTCCCGGCCAACTGGAGGAGGACAATAAAAAAGTGAGTCGTAGGGACGTCTGCGTTTGGAGTCCATTTGGACGAAGGCCATCACGAGAAGCGGATCTCCATCCGCGGACCCGTGATCTCCACGCATCATCAAACGATTCATTTACGCTTCCAGTAGAACGAGAAACGTCCCCGTGGATCGCCACCGCAATGAGTCAACCGAGTCTCCCGAGAAAACCGCAAAGCCTCGTCGACTTCTCCTAAACGAGTCCCACGATGACGACGGCCTCCTCGGCGCCGATTGCCAGTCGGAGCTTGCCTGCTCGCCCGCTGCTCGGCAGCCGTTTTAACGCAATCCGTCAAAGCGTCTTGCGTAAGCTCGAAGGCAAAAAAATACAGGAGGGAGTGTATATGCACAATCAGGGAAAGGAATTTTCAGTGGCCTTGACCACGGTGAACGCTAATCAAACGAGCCCTCCCAGTCCGGGCAGATGGGTCTTCCATTGTGGTTCATGGCAGCAAAGGAGTACATGTCGAGGCCAGGTGCCCCAAGGGAAATGGAATTCCACTAAACAGGATATAGTCCACGCTCCAACGGTTAAAACACAGTGGGAAGCGCATCCGGGCTGACAATTTCATACCCGTCAACCTCTGCCGATAACTGCCCTTATAAATGATTATGATTCAATCCCTTACAAACCCCCCAAAAAACCTTACAAACACCGTACGAGTCGTACGGTGTTTGTAAGGTTTTTTGGGGGTTTGTAAGGGGAATCATAATCATTTATAAGGGCAGTTATCGGCAGAGGTTGACAGGTATGCAATTTCAAGAAATACGGAGACAAAAAAAGGGACTGAAAAATGATGCCACCTACCCAAAAGATAAAGTTGAAGATAAAGAGTAAGTATTTGACGCACTGCACAAGCCCCATGTCGACCAAACGCGTCAAACTCGTACAGATGAGGAAAACACTCTGCCGGCGACTCTTGCGTCAACCAGTCAAGTGGAGTCAAAAGGGAGAATAAGAGGTGGAGGCCACGCCTCGCTTCTTCACCTGAGAGGTCAAGTGGGAGGGGCTTTTGCGTTGCCGCAGCAGGTGACGATGATCAGCATTTATTGGATTTTGGACACGACCATGACTTGCCATCTTTGAGTGACAATTGCAACAAATGTAACAACAACAAAAAAATCATAGCAGGGGCCAACATAGATAACAAAATGATACAAACGTTTCCTTTCTTAGTCTGAGAAATAAAGGTCACATCAGACGTTACTTTTTGTTTTACTAACTGTTACACAATATGAACTCCAATGACGTTCAAGATAAATAGCATCGCGGTGTGTATTAGGTGACTAATGTGCTGTCAGTCGTTTTAAATTAGATCTTAACAGCAACACCCGTCAAATACTAAATACTACTACTAGCAGGAATGTCAGGAAATGTCGCCGCTCTGTGGAAAAGCCCTGTAATGACACTCAAGAGTTGACGCACTTATCTTTTTTTGTCCAGGTGTCATTGATTTCCCGTTTGAGTGCCCAAAAGTGACTCGTCGTTAAATTTGGCATTCAAAATATCAGGCTTAAAATGATGTATGAAATGGAGAGCAAAGTAAAAATTCAGTCGCGAAACAGCTTGGAAAGGATGCAAAAGCCTTGTGAGGAATCTTACTTTGACAGAGAACTTGCTACTTTAGTCAATGGCAGGTGCGCTCCACTCATTCACTCATTCACTCACTCACCCAGAAGACAAAGTTGAAGACGAAGAGGGCGTACTTGACGCAAAGCTCCCAGCTGCTCAGTGCAGTCGTCATCTTTCCTCTCTGCTCGTTCGGCGACTGAGAGAAAGCGCTAATAGACGTCGGTCTTCTCTCGTCTCGTCTCGTGTCGTGTCGGCCCCGCTGGAGGGCGTGCCTCGGGCTCGTAGCGCCTCGGCTTTCTTCGGCTCTTTCCGGAAGCTGCCGCCGATCTCGTTACCTTGACGCACGAGCGGGCTTCACCTCAACAACGCGACAATGTCGAGCGCTTCGTTCGGGACAATCCCACACCAAGTCTGATTGAAAAGGGGGTGGAATAGGTCAAGGTTCTTTCTGACAACACCTGAAAGGCCAAATTTGTGGCTGTCTGTGCGAGCACTTGGACACAAAAGAGCTAGTGTGAAGACACCCCCCCTTTAGGACGAACAATCTTGTTGCTGTGTGAGTTTGTGTGTCTTTCCTTTTCAATTTTTTTCTTCTTCTGCCCCACCAAAACAAGGCAGCCTTCATGTCCTCACAAAGGCTCCCTTCACGGCTCCTCTCACTCGCTGCGAGTGAGGAGGAGGCTGCCGAAGAGGACATTTTCTGCATGTTTTCACCTTCAAGTCAGCGCTGACACGCAACGGCGGCACAACAACATCTCCGAGTTACAAATTATAGACCAAAATACGTATACACTACTACTCAACGAAGCGAGCAGTACTACTCCGTGTAAAAGTGAAGTGGAGCCTCAAACAGAGAAGCGTTTTGCTGCTCGTGTTGAATTTCAAAGTAAGATTTGGGAAGAAAGTTGAAGGATTCTCGAACTGGAAGCGGATTTATTGTTCGACGGGAAATACAGGGGAAAAAAAGAAACAGGACCCTTATCCCACTATCCGAAATAGTGCTCAAATGTGCTATCATGATTGTACGGTCAACCCAACATGTTGAAAATGAAGCGAACGGATGGAATGTCTCTGTGAGCGACCGTCGAGAAAATGACCACCAAAATTGGGGAGCGTCCGAGCGTATGGTCGTCGTCGTCGTCCGAGACCGAGCTGCCGGGTGAAAGACGAGGCTCACATCCTGGCCCTGGGAGGCGCCGGCGAGTAGAGGTGGCGCCGGAGGAAGGCCAACATCTTGCGCCAGGAGTCCTCCTGGGCGTCCGAGTGGGCTTTGGGTTGGCCTCCCCACAGCATGGTGACTAAACAGAGGGCACGTGAGCGACGGGCCGGGCCGTAAAAGGTCCGGTGCGGCTCACCTCGGGCCTTCTGGCGGTCCCACATGAAATTGGTGGCTCGGAAGTGCGGCGAGTACGGTGGCTCGATCAGGTGACCCGCGTCGGGGTACTCCAGGCGGGTCAGCAGATGCTCCTTCCCCACCGAGCGCATCATGCGCTCCATCTCCACGAGTCACCG
Source organism: Stigmatopora argus (assembly GCF_051989625.1). Lineage (NCBI taxonomy): Eukaryota > Metazoa > Chordata > Actinopteri > Syngnathiformes > Syngnathidae > Stigmatopora > Stigmatopora argus. Next base: position 9,118,927 of record NC_135409.1, on the reverse strand, counting down.
ACGAGTTACCAAAAAGAGGAAAAAAGAAAAAAAACTTATTTTAACCGGTAACGGGTCAGATCGGGACAAAAATAGCACTATACGCAACATCAGTGTTACGATCTCGCTGCGTCGCTGCGTCGTCGCGGCGCGATCGGGAATATATTAGGACCCATGCGCGGGAGACGCGAGTTGAATCGAGCCAGTTGGCTTCAAACGACATCTTTTAATAAATCAACGGGGATCTACAGATCAACAATGGCATGAAAACAAAACGGCAGCATGCTGCGCGCACGCATGAACAGAAGAACGATCCGGCAATGGTCCTATGACTCATTGCTCGTTAAATAACAAAACAGGAAGCAATCAGCAGATAGACTGCAGCTGCTCCCTGACGGCACGTCAGGAGGGACAAACGGGCCACTCCTGACAATCAGGTCAATTTGAAAATTCTCCTTCACTCACATCCTCCGCGTACTCCACAGTCGGATGATTCTGGTCGTCCTGACCATTGACCAGCAAGAGAGGGCACTTGATTCTCCTCACCTGTCAAGCAGAAGAACGTGGGTCGCCACATACGTCAGCCGCCAGGGGTCGCTGGTTGGGCTCAACTCACGTCCGATTTGCGGGACAGGTCGCTGGAGACGGGCAGGCTGAGATCTCGCCAGATGAGGTTTTGCTCCTCGTCCAGGCGAATCTTGCTGACGTTTCTGTCGCCGCCACGACACCACGTGTGTTCATTTAAGAAGGTAGGCGGAAAATTGGCGTCGGGCGGACAACCTATCCGTACGTGGGTAGGCCGATTTCACTCAGGGGCTGGTCGCGTGGAAGGAAATGGCTGCCGCTGACGCAAACGCAACAGGCGGGCTGTCGATGGAAACTGGGGTCAGGGGCGGTGGCCATTTTCCTGGCCGCGGGCGGCGGCGGCTCACCTCCACCAGGGTGCTCTCGGCCGCCAAGGAGATGGCCACCATGGCGCCCAGGGAAAGGCCGAATATTCCCACTCTATCGGGGAGGACGGCGGGATGGCGTCTGACCAGGTCGAAGGCCGCCTGGCCAGAAAAACAACGGGCGGCTCCCCTAAGATGGCGGCGGTCGACGACGATGACGGTGCCGTGTTCTCACCTCAAAATACTGAAACTCCAGGTCAGTGGAGGCCAGCTCGCCGGGGGCAAAGTACTCCAGCGCCAAAGAGACGTAACCGTGCGAGGCCAGCAAGGCGGAGCGGTACTCCAGTAATCCCCCTCCACCACCCCACATGTCCAGCAGCCCCGGGAAGGGTCCCGGACCTGCGGGAGGCGCCGATTAAACGTTAGTTAGACGGTCTTCTTCGCTCACTCGCCGGCGGAGCACATCGACCGCCGAGCGGAAGAACCTGAAGGTACGAAGAGGGTCCCTCGCACCCCTCGGTCCTTGACCTCCAGTCTGCGGACCCCCGGGGCCAAGTACCACCTCTCGACGAGCTGCCGCGCCAAGGGAACCCGCTCTCCGAAGTCGCGGCCGACGTGGCCGGCGAAGACGGAGACGGTGAAAAGCATGGGGCCGAGCACGTTCCTCTTCCTCAGCCTGGTGGGATGCCACCGGGTTCCAGATGGGACCGCCACGCTGCCCGAGTCGTTCCCCTCACCTGAGGCCCGGGCGGCTGCCGAGAACCGGTCGCATGCTCCACAGCAAGCCCATGGCTTCTCTTCCTCGGTACGTACCTCCTAAACTCGCGTCATCGGCGACTGAAAGACAAAACGACGTTCATTCGGTCAGTTGCGGATCGCGGAAAATGGCCGCTCGTTTCACATCGACCGGAAACGGCTCCGGTGGCGTCGCCGACGTAGTGGCCGTAGGCCTCCCAGTCGTCTTGGTCCTCCGAGCGGTGCTCGCAACGCAGCGTGACGGGCGCTCCGGGGGGCAGATTGTCCACCCGCACCCTCCAGGCCTCGTCCACGAGGGCCCGCGTGGGCGCCACGGACAAGAGGGGCGGCGCGGAGGATTGGGACATGGCGCCAACTTCCCCTTGGCTTGCCTGTCATCAAATTCCATCAAAAGGGAGGAGGAAAGAGGAGGAATTGTGAGATTTCCGCCAAATCACAAGCACGGCGCAATGATCAGGTTCGCCACTAGTAGTCGCTATTTCGCCACTTGCTAGAATCGAAAGGCATCAAATCACAGGAGACAACTTTTCAAATATACGTTCCAAATGACGTTTTCTATTTTGATGAGGTGCGGTCGTGCGCAGTTATTCAATGTTGCTTTGGAGTGAAAACGCAAACAGCGGTCTCGACTACAAATAATCTCACCCAAACTGCGGAAGTACGAGTAAAAACATTAGTTCTGCGACTGTAAACAACACGTCTACATAAAATAGACACCAACGATCAGAAGCATTGCTTTTTGAACGAACAATTTACTCCACCTCGTGTCTATATCGCCGTTTCTCTTGCTTGTGGACCAAAACGTCTTTATGGTTAGGGAGCTTCGTAACGGCGAGGTCATCAAACCGAGCCGGAGGAGGGCGCTTGTTGATGACGTTGCCGTTTTGGCATTGACTTCACAAACCTCACGTGAAAAGGGCTCATCGCCTCGTGTATACGTTCGCGAGATAAGAAGTGATGTACTACGATAACATGTACATGGAGTTAATGTACACAAGAATTCACATCCATTGCATAAGTCTTTCCACAGTACTAGCCAGAATGCTTCTTTGACCTAAAAATCATGAACGATCTCAGGAAAGACAACCAAAATGACGCTTTCTTAGTTTAAAACTCAATATAACAATGGACATATTCAAACAGCCTGGGTCCACTTTTTTCCCACATAGAGGATTAAAAAAACCCAGTTGATTTAAATCAAAGTATGTACATCTATTGAAATGTACAGACCTGCTGGCCGAGGACGTTGTAAAGAGCGAGACCGCTTGCACCAATCCCGTGGCTCGTTCTCTGCACCTCAGAAATAACCTTCATCCACTTGACATCGTGTTGAGCTCGATCATCCGAGACGGGAGGTCAAAGTTCTTTCGTGAGCGCAGAAACGTGTCAGTAAGTAGATTAGAGGGGCCAGGGATGTTCAATTATTCTCCTCATAAAAAGTACATCCAGTGCGTCGGAAGTGAACCATTTATTTCACATTTATTTCTAACTGTGCCCAAGATGTGTATTATGGTGGAGATTGCACAACGCACGTTACACGAGGCATGGCAAATAACGAAACAATTACAGTATGTGTTAGTGCACTAATTTGACCAAATACAGTGGTACCTCGTCATACGACCGCTTGTCATACAAAATTCTCGTCTTACGGCGGAAATTTTGATCGAATAATTCGCCCGTCATGCCATCAAAATTTCGTGATGCGACCAAGCCAGGTCTTTTTTGCATATCTTTCGTGTATAACAATATTTACGAGCACGGAACGATTAATTCAGACGAGTTTCTCCTAAGACCAGGAAACGCACAACGCGCATGCGCGGGCAAAAAGAGGGCTTTCTGGGTAATGAAGTATACTCGTGTACACAACACCCATAGGCAATGGCAACCTTTCTCAGAATAAACGTTGAGTGTCTGTATATAGTTATCCAAGTTAATTTAAATTTGTTTGTTCGTTTACGAGTGCATTGTTGCCGTGGATAAAGCCCCCCCGCCTCCGTGTATGCCGCTGTCTCCGCGAAATGTGTCTAATTTTACTCCTATTAAACACATTATTACTATCAAACCACTCGTTATTTATTACTTTGTCAATATATGGCGAATTATAAGAAATAAAACATTTTTTTCAATCCAATATTGTTTTTGGTGTTTTTTTTCAGAGTTGGAACGAATTAATTTGTTTCCCATTCATTTCAATGGGAAACTTCCGCTCGAGTTACGAGAATCTTGTCATACGAGCTCTGTCCCGGAACGGATTAAGCTCGTATCTCGAGGTACCACTGTATTGAGTATCAGTTTGACTTAGTATTTTACATCAAATAAATGGGGTTAACCCCAACGTCATCGCTATCACAAACTATGACTAACGGAAAGGCCTAATCTGTTGGAACGAGGAAATAACTTACTTTTGAGGCTAAAATTCAGTGACGTCCCGTCGTCAACAGCCAGATGGTCGCTTGAGTGCCCCGCCCCTTCTCGTTGCTGAGCTCCACTCATGTCATTACGTCTGCAGAATAACCTGACACCAAAACGCCACTAGAGGGAGACAAAAACACAAGTGCAAAATCCAAAAAAGATTTGTTAAGGTAATATTTGGATATTTTATTTTCCCTTTGGAGTCGAAAAAGTTCCCTCGTCAAGACACTGTGGTAAAACGATTGCACGGGGGCCGCGATACGTACAGTACGTCCACTCAAAATAAAATGCGCGCTGATGGGAAATTCCTGCGAGCAAAGGCACGTCTATTTTACGCCGCTTCACTTTGAAACTTGACATCACACTTTCTAAACAGCAGCCGACCCACAGCGGCACGTACACGAAATACACAAGAACGTCCGAAATCTTTTCCGGAACGTTTGTGCGACCGTCGGACAATAAATAAGCGGACGGTGCGTTCATTCGGGGACGTTGCGCCGCCTGAGGCCGCACGCCTTCCAAGCTTGGCCGCTCTCCTCGCCGTTTGGCTCCGCCTCCTCGAGGGAAGGCGTCGAATCAAAGCGCTCGGTTACTTGGTCCTTGGCCGACTCCTCCTCCTCGGGTTTTCCGCCCTCCTCCGGTTTTCCACCCTCCTCCGCCATCCCCTCTTCCGATCGAGTTTCCGTCACCTCGTCGCCTCTCGTCGCGTCCGGCGTCGTCGCCCGGCTTTTGTCGGCGGCGTCCGGCGGCGAAGTCTCGCCGGCTCCCAGAGTTTCGATCAGGTGCTCCAGGCTCTGCTGAAAGCAAGCCTCTGGAAGTGGACACGCAGCAAGAAATTGGAGGGAAGGAAGCAGAGCGCCTTGAAAAAGTCCATCAAAGAAATGTTTGAAAAGCAATCACGACTTCAAATGCAATCACGACTGCAAATCGCCGCATTTCGCCATCCGACTCCACGACGACCGTAACGCACGGACGGCCGCCCCGGAGGGAAATACGATGCAAAGTGCGGTGACCGTCAGGGCGTTGAATTGGAAATGGGCGGTGTCCAACCTGGAATAGCCCCAAAAATCAGCAGGAAGTGACAAAAGTGGAAAGTCACTCAAATGAAAAAAGATCCAAAATTGACCAGAAGTACCCAAAAATGGAAGCGAACGGAAAAGTGACGCAAAACGAACTCGGGGACAATGCTAGATGTCCAATTGACTGAACTTTTTGGGCCAAAAATAAACGGTGAGATGTATTCGGGACGAACGTGGCCCGCAGGTTGAACCGAGTATGACAGCCCTCTTTTAAGACAAGACAAGGTTTGGCATGGCACTGAAATACGGCACAGCGGTGCAATTAATTACCATTGAGAGGTGGACAGTCCATTCCTCTCTTTTTCATCAAATAGCGGATGGTCTGGAGTTGAGTCATGATCTCGTTCTTCTGCTCCCGGGCGACGGACTTTGCGCTGAGGTGCGGAGACGACGGCTTTAGTCGTCAAGATGAAGCGCCGAGCGAAAAGACAACGGACGGACTCCTGACTCACCAGTTGGTGAGTGGGTCTAACTGAGTGAGAATGGAATTGAGCATCCTTTCTGTTTGCGCCAGCCTTTGTTCCAGTTCGTTTAACTGGTTCTCTGCGGGGCGGGGAGAAAAAAAATAAAAAATCAACACAGATGTTCCTCTCGTAAACAAACTATGCGTGCAAATGGAAAATCCCGCTGTGTGCATTTGCAAAAGACACCTGCTTCAGCGGATTTCTTGGCCCCTTTGACAAACTTGTCCTTTTGTGCCTCTTCTTCCGAAGACTTCATCTATTAAAAAAAAGGAAAAGGGTTGGGGGCGTCAGGAGACGCTTTCCATGCCGTGGTGGAAATCCAAGATACCTTCAAAAACTTGTACGCGGCAAAGACTCCGACCCCGATGGCGTACAACGGCATGAGCGTGAACACGTATCCCTTGTTGTTGTTGTTGTTGTTGTTGTTGTTGGCTTTGAATTTGTCGCCCTTCATCTCCTGCTCCATCAGCTTCCTCATCTGCTGGATGTTTTCGGCCGACGGGTGCGAGATGGCCGCCGGACCTCCGAGGGCGCCTGACGCAAAACAAAAAACGCCACCGACCTGTCACAACGTACAACGTGGGCTCGATCCCAGGTGGGCCCTTTACTGTTTGGATGTTCTTCCTGGGTTTTCTCCGGGTACTCCGGTGTCCTCCCATCACCCCAAAGCATGCACGGTAGGCTAATTGGATGCTCAATTGCCCCTGTTGATTGGTTGTTTGTCTCATTGTGTCCCGCTGCGATTGGATGGCCACCGATTCAGGGTGGCTCCAGCACCCCCCGCGACCCTTGTGAGGAGAAGCGGTTGGGAAAATGAATGAATGACAAGACTGACTTTCGGCATCGCCCCTAAACAGTCAAGTTCCACATTTGCGCCATCGGAAGACGAAAGGAAAAAAATCCACCTTTGTGGGTTATTTATCAATGAAGGCTCTTATCAGATGAAATTACCCCAAAAATGTACTTATGTGTGCCGGAGTTTCATGCTGCTTCGTGATTCCGACGACCAAGAAAACAACAACAAATTCTTACGTCACCTTTTCTGGAGTATCGGGGGTCGAGCCTCGATTCCTTCGCCTTGGCCGCGACGCCGACGCCGAACATCTTCGGGAGGACGACAAGCGTGAAGAGCACCGCCGTGAAGGCCAGGGCGACTTGCTGTGATGTTGACAACACCATCCTTGGATGACGACGCTTCAGCCCAAAAACGAGGAGCCTTAAAGCCCAATGGATGAACGACTACCCAAATAGAAGACAGGCTTATGAGCGTGTGCGTGCCACACACTGGTCCCACTACCAAATCAACATCAACACTTCCGTTCAAGGGACCTTTCAATATAAAAGCTCCGTTTTAACGTCTTGTGTGGAATCACGCTTGTCAAAACGGATAGCGAATAAAACAGAGCTTTTCCAAGTGGATACTTCGCGTCTTACGTTAATGATACTTTCCATTTCAACGTAAAATATATTACTCTGTCGAGGATGGTGTTTGCGGACTTCGTTTTGAAAAAAGGAAACAATCGTTTTTTCCGGGACAGCTGATGTTGCGTTCACGTGATATGTAAAAAATCGGAAAGTTGAAACTTACGCTAAAACGGACGCTTGTATGTATTTGTCAAGAAAAAAAAAACACTTACGAGTGGTTAGCACGTCGGCCTCACAGCTCTGGGGTCTTGGGTTCAAATTCAGGTCACGTCCACCTGTGTGAAGTTTCATGTTCGCCCCGGGCCTGCGTGGGTTCCCTCCCACATTCCAAAAAACATGCATGGTAGGGTGATTGGACACTCTAAATTGCCCCAAAGGTATGGGTGTGAGTGTGCATGGTTGTCCTTTGTCTCCTTGTGCCCTGCGATCGACTGACCGCCGACACAGGGTGGAGTCAGCTGGGATAGGCTCCAGCGCCCCCCGCGACCCTAGTGAGGATAAAGCGGTTCAGAAAGTGAGATGAGATTTTGAGGTTACAACAATATTTACTTGGTCCTTAATTCATAAAAAAGGGGGGGTGGGCTGTTAGAGGAAGACTACTGTTGAAAAGCAAACCTTGAAACAAATGACAAACATCACAGTATAAAAAAATGTTTCAAAAGGACGATAGTTGTTTGCAGTTTTAGCCACATTAGCCCAAAAAGTGCATGGGGGCACCTTGGTTTCTGGGTAGGGGAAAAACGTCCCGGATCTCAGGCCGTGTTGCTCCCGTGGGGCCCGTCGCCCGTGTCGAACATGTGCGGGGCCACGTAGTCCTCGTAGCGTCCGTCCACCAGCCGGGCGCCGTTGTTCCTGGCGAACCAGCAGTCCACGCTGCGGGAGCCGCCGTAGATGCGACGCCTCTTGCGGACCACCGGCACCGAGCGGCCCCTCACCTTCAGGAGCGCCGAGGGGGGATCGCCCCCGGCGGGGTCCCTTAGCGTCACGCCGGCCTCCTCGTGCAGGAACTGGCCTGCGGACGGTTCCCCGTTGACTTGGGCCGCCAAACGGGCGTGGCGCAGCGTGGCGTTGCGTGGCGTCGTATTTACCGAGCAGGCCGTGGCAGTTGGACGACAGCCCCTGGCCGTCTTGGATGTAGAATCCCAGGTGGTCCCTCTGGTAGGGCGCCGGGTTCTTGTAGCGGTGCAGCAGCACCACAAAGCTGACGTGGGCGCCGACGCTCACCGTCACGTTGGAGCCGGGCGCCACCGAAACGGAAAGCGGGCCGGCGGCCGCCGTGGCGGCCGAGTGGCACGGCAACACCCGCCGTTCCGAGCCGTCCAGGATGACCTTGGCGGGCGTCACCTCCACGTAGGCGCGAGCGGGTCGGTCGGCCACCACCGCGATGCTGGAGAAGTAGGTCCGGCGACGCTTGCGGCCGCCCGGCGGGGGCGGCGCGCCGACCAGCTTGCCGTTCACCGTCACGCCTGGGCCGACACCACCAGACACGCCCTTGGGTTAGCGGCGACGGCTCGGGACGACCGCGGCGGCTGGCTTACCGGAGAATTTGTGATCGGACACCAGGCGGAGCACGTGGCCGGGCTCGCCGTTGATGTCGAAGCAGGCCGCCGTCTTGCTGAGGGGGAAGTCCACCACAAAGTGAGGGTCGCCGTCGGCTAAAGACGGGGAGGCGGGCGTGAGTGCGTTTGGAGCGGGAGGGCCGTCATCGACGCCATGGCGGCTGTCCCGCTTGGCCTAAGCGAATAACGTCTATGGCGGTCAACAAAGAGGACGTGTAGTTGGAACTCAAAACGCCCGTGTACTTTGGAGGTACTTTTTTTTTTGCACAAAAGGCCAAACTATTTCCGTGAGGTCTCCTCTCGAGAGTCTGGTGAGAAGCCACCGGGATGAAGAGGAGCGTGATTACAGAGCTAGGTTAACGACAGGTGGCAAATTAGAACCCTCTGTGGCGTCGGCGCGCAAATGACAGGCCCCGCCGGCCGCGTACTGGGCCAAAGCAGCGTCTGACTTAAAAGGCTAAGTTTGCGCGCTGTCCAGCGTGCGGCGTCACCTGAAGTCCTGGAGAAGGTGATGGACTTCTTGGAGGGCACCGCTTCAACTTGACCTGCGGGGGCGGGCCAAGAGCAGCGCTAGAGTCCAACGGCGTGCGACCGACAGCGGAGTCCGCCCACTCTTACCTCCGACGTCGGCCAGAGTTAAACTCTGTCCGTGCGGCCGGTCCGGCCAAGGTCCGTCTTCCCGGTCGGCGGCCCCCGCCGAGACCTCGGCTCGGTCCAACGGCATGTCGGTGAGGGGGGTGAGGAAGCCGTACGCCAAGGCCAGGTGGGTAGCCCGCCGCACGTGCTCCTCCCTTTCTGCGGCGGTGGCGCTTCGCCACCGTGAACGGAGCGCCTCTTTGAGCGCCAGGAACGCCCACGCGCGTTCCGCAAAGTCCCCCGTGGCCTCGGAGCTCGGCGTCCGGCTCTCCGGTTCCCCCGCCGGGGTCCCCAGAACCAGCGTCCCGTCGCGGCCGTCGGCCACCACGCCGACGCGGGGGGCCCCGGCGCCGTCGCTCAGCTTGCCCGCCACCGCCAACTCGGAGCCGTTGAAGTAGTCGGCGAAGAGGTGTGGCGTCACGTGCTCCGCCGAGCCGTCGTAGTCCATCCGGATGTTGGAGAGCAGCGGGGTGGACATCTCCCGGTAGAGCCTGGACACGGGAGAGAGAGAGACGGCCCATGAGTGGAAACCCCAGTTGTCCCCTTCCCGCTGCCTGACAAATGCGCTTGTCTGGTACACGGTCGATTGGTCGCCGGTCCCAGAGAGAATGAAGGTTGCTAGAATTTGTAAGTTCTACTGCTTCAATAAAAACACCATCTGTGAATTTGCTTTGTTTCTTTTTAATAAATTGACAGTAGAAGGCAGCAGCCGATCATTTGGGCGACCAAAAAGACCGGTGACCAAACTTCCGGGCGACCAATCAACCGCACACGCCTTGTCTAAAGCTTCCATGGCCCCTTGACACTTTGCAAAATCCCCACTCCTGCACCCTGTCTTCAAAAGCGCCCGCACGTGTTTGCTCAAGACGCACGAGGCCCGTGACCTAGTGACGGACGTGCCGGGCCCACCACCCCCCGACGGACGTCCGTGACAAAACGCTTGCATTCCTGGCCCCGCTGTGCAAACAAGTCGCGCCCCGGCACGGCCCGAAGCGGACGCGGGGGAATAAAAGAGCAGGAAAGCCCAGCGGAGGCTTCCGAGGGGCTGCGGCCATTTCCACAGAGCGCCTGTCAGCGCCGCCGGGGTGGGGGGTCTTTGTCCCGCTCAGGTGCGATGAATGACAGTAGGGAGGACGGGCAGGGGGGGGGGTGTCAATTATGGACGGGACCCGCTCGCAACTCTCGGGAAACCACGGCTCTAATTCTATTTGACAAGTGAGCGGAAACGCGGCGTTCGGCGTCAGCGGAGGTCCTCACCCTCTGAGCGCGGCGCCCGTGTCGGCCTCCCGGCGGACCCTCCTCGCGGCGCCGCAGTTCTCCATGGAGACGCGCCTCAAAAACTGGTGGTCGGCGTCGTCGCCGATGCCGACGGCGAAGACGCAGAACTCGCCGGCCGAGACGGCCGCCGAGCGGGACTCCCCGGCGGCGGCGGGCCGGCCGTCCGTCAAGAGCAGGACGAGCGACGCGCCCCCGGCGGCACGGCCGGCGTCGGCGAGGGGAGCCGTTCGGTCGGCCCGGAGCAGCGACGAGGCGGCTCGGAGGGCGCCGTCCATGTCGGTGCCTGCGGGCGGACGGACGTGCATCGGTCGGCGCGACCGCAGACGAAACGGCGGCGAGAGCTTCTCACCTCCGGTGGGCATCATGGTGAAGATGAACTTCTTGGCATCCCGAACGTTGAGCGGCGTGACGGCCACCAGTCGCTGGGGTCGCCACACTTTAATCTTGTTGGAGAAGCTGACAAAGTTGAAGCGATCGATGGCTCGCAACTCCCTCACGATGGCCAATAAGGCCTCTTTTGTCTGCGGAGAGGGGAAACAAGGAGAAAAATGGCAAAAATGAAAATTTCATCAGCCAGAGGAACAAATAGTCTTTTTTCTCAAACAAGCCAAGAAGCAATAACAAGTTTGCCCTCATTTCCGTGCTTGGAGACCGAACGACGCGACGCAGGACAAGCAGGGGCACGCGTGGGCGCCCCGTATCGTTTGGCCACGGCGTTTTACGAGGTCCATGAAGAGCGCCATTGTCCAAAATACCACGCGTTGTTCGGCAGAAGAGCTCCGGTCAGTGGGCGGCTCGGAAAGTTGGCGACCCGCTGGACTCCGACCTCTCTGCCTCTGCCCGTTTGCGCCTCTGCCCGTTTGCGGCTCGTTGGGGCTTTGTCTGTTGATCCGGGCCCGGCCAGCCGTGGAGCATTCTCACCTGTCTCATCTTGGTGCCCAGCATGGATGCGCTGGTGTCGATGACAAACACCACCCTCTTGGGCACCGGCGGGAGGTCCTCGGGCGCAAAGAAGTGGACGAAATGGCCATTTTGAACCTGCCGGCGAGAGACCAGCGGTGACTCTGAAGGCCAAAAGCCTTGAGAAGGCCTCACCTGCACGTCTCCCACGCCCGAAGGCCTCTGGACGTCGTAGCGGACCACCAAATCTCCCAGGACGCCGTCGGTGGCCATCCTGGCCTGCTGCACCACGCTCGGGGCGAAGGTGACCTCTCCGGCGTTCTTCTCCCTTTTGACCACGGCGGCGGCCACGGGAGGCCTGGCGGGCCGCAGCGGCGGCACCTCCAAGGAGGCGATGGGCGAGCGGTCGGCCAGGGTGACGCGCACCCGCAGACGGCTGACCAGCTGCAGCGGACGCAGGGCGATGACGTGCTCGTAGCGGCCCAGCCGCCGCCGCAGCAGCTCCTCGTACGTGAGCAGGAAGACGGCCCGGTTCCCGCCCGGGATGCTGACCGCCACCCGGAACACGTCCACCTCCCATTTGGAGCTGAGGAGAGAGACGGACAAAAGGATAAGTGTATTAATAATAAACCTATCAAAAAGGCTGCTGCGATTGCTATTGTCTAATCAGCTGAAGAGGTTAAAAGGGGGGAAAGAAGAAGAAGAAGAAGAAGAAGAAGACAACGGCTCTCCATTCTTCCACTCTTGACTTTTTCCACATTGCTCTCAGTGGACAGACAATGGCGTGTTTCTTTTTGCCCACACAGAACGGCCATTCAAGCATTCTGCTGGTGTTTTGGAGTTTGGCGCCGGAAGAGGAAGCGACTCCCGTCAGCCCGCCACGCACGCACTCACTCACCTGGAGGCACGTGAGGACTCTTTGTCTCCGTCCGGCCGCTTGACCTTCTTCCGCCTCTCCTTGGGTCTGACCTGGCTCTGGTAGACACGCCCGGCGATGATCCTAGGTGACGCCAGTCAAACTTTTAGAGGAGGGGCGGCGGCGCTCCCGCCCGAACGGGATTTTCTCGGCCAATTACGGGTTAGAAAAGCCGACGCTACTCACATGGTGAAGTTGGAGACCAAGGCGCCGGGCGGCACGGGGAAGTGGAAGACGCCTTTGCTGGCGGCGGCGTGCCGGTTGACCATGACGCAGCGCACCGTGGTCAAAGCGTAGCGCGAGACCACGCTGCTGTTGACGGACAGCTCCTGGACGTGAGGTCTCGTTTCCTGAACGGACGGCACGCGTGGCTTCGTTAGTGTGAAATCAGGTCGTCCGTGTGGATTCCATTTAAAAAAAGCAAAAATAACGATGGGAGCAGGTGCAAAAGCAAATTCAAATCCCACTCTTATTCCCTTGAAGGAACACCCAAACCCAACCATAAAAAAGCGTCATGTGTGTACAGATACTACTCAAAAGGTGGATCATTTCTTTAAACCGTGACAAAAATGGAGGCTCATCGGTCATAATAGATCAAGATAAAGAAATAGCATTCAACCCGAGGAAGGAATTGACTTGATGTCCTGAACAAACCAATTCACGACAAAAATCATTTCATTTCAATTCACGTGCGGAAGAATGATTGTGGTCTACGACCATGATGTTGTAATATAAAAGAAAATAGCGTCAAATACCTTAATGAGGGTACTTTTCACCTGTCGCGGAAGTCTGCGAGGTGCCTGCCGGGAACACAACAAAGTTAGCGGTATTTCGGTTAAAATCAACAATACGACAGAGCAAGACGCTTACCAGGTCCAAATCCAAGTCCACCAGGTCAGTGTCATTATGGTCTGGTTGGAAATAGTAGTCCACTTGGCCAAGTGCGCAGCGAGCGGCGCAAAAGAGCAGCAGAGCCAGCGGACCCTTCATGTTCTCTTCCACCAAAGTTAGGAAAGACTCCGAGAAGGATGACCAGCTGACCAGCAGACCAGCAGACCGGCAGACCGGCAAAGCGGCATCACGCCTACGAGCGAGACTGGTTGCGCGTCGATGCTTTCACGGCCACTGGGAATTGACGCCTTCAAAGACCCGTGGCGGACATTCGGCACCCCCTCGTGGATAGAGGACACGGTGCACTTTAAAGTCAACTCCGTGGCTTGGCGGTGGGACGAGGGTCAACAGGAATCTGGACTTGTACAACAATGTTTACTCGGGACCCCGTGTCCGGGTCAAGCTTCAAAGTCCGCTTCTCCCCCGCTGACAAAAATCCATCGGCAACTCGGTCGGTCGGTCGCGTGGATTTGGAGCCAGGCAAAGCAAAGAATTGTCAAAGCATTGGCAAAGCGCAGCGCAGCGGACGGCGAATATGAGGCCGAGGTTTCTCCTCTCGCTGCTCCTCCTCGGACTGGCGGGCTTGGGAAAGGGCCGCTGCTTCGAGTTTGTCATCGACGGCGAATGGGAAGACGAGCAGGTGAGTCAGCTCGCTCGCCCTGGCTTCCAGAGGCCGCCATTTCTTCAGGCCACCGACCGCCAACCTCCCTCCGCTTTCCCTCAGGCGCCGGGTCTTCGGGAGGTCCGTACCAGACACGAGGTGCGACCGATTCGGCGTGAAGCGGCGATACCGTCGGGGGCCAATTCCGGCACCACCTTCAGACTTTTTGTTGTTGTTGTTGTTGTTGTTGTTGCTGTGTTTTTAGAGAGCGGCAGTGTTGACCAGCGAGGAGCAGGAAGACTTTGAGGTAGGACGCCTTGGCTCGGCTCGTGCTTTTCCATCCCCGTCGAACGCCGAGTTCCGGCTTATCTCGCAAAATCAATAAGTTGTTGTTTGGGAAGCTCCCCGTGACCGACGGGTAGTTGACCCGCTCCCGCGGGCAATTCTCGACCAAAGTCCACGCGCGTTTTCGAGTGGTCCGCCCGCAAAGTTCTCGTTCAAGGCGGCGTCCCGTCCTTCTCAGGCCATCCGTGGAGATGACATCACCGTCAAGAGCTACAAGGTGGAGAGCCGCATCACCTCGCGCTTCGCCCACACCACAGTGCGCAGTTCCGTGGTCAACTCGGGCTCCAAGGCCCAGACTATCGGATTCAACGTGCAGATCCCCAAGCGGGCCTTCATCACCAACTTCACCATGTGAGAAGAGCGGCGGCCGGCCGGCCGGCCGGCGGGCGGGGGCGCGGGATCCACGGGGCTTGCTCTTTGTGTCTTAGGAACGTCAACGGGATCACATTCATGGGCTCGGTGAAGGAGAAGACGGTGGCCAGGAATCTGTACGCCCAGGCGCGAGCCAAAGGGAAGGCCGCCGGCATCGTCAGGTAGAGGGACGGCTTGGGCGTGAGGCTTCCTTCCGTCTTAAGAGCCACCTGACCTGACCTGACCTGACCTGACCCCCGCCATCCTGCGTCAGGGCCAACTCTCAAGAAATGGAGACCTTCAAGACGGAGGTGCACGTCCCCCCAGGGAGCAACATCGAGTTCGAGCTGCACTACCAGGAAATGATGCAGCGGAGACTGGGATCTTACCAACACACGCTGCACCTGCAGCCGGGGAGACTGGTGCCCCACTTCCAGGTGAGAAGCTGGCGAGACTCGCCACCAGGGAAAGTCCCAGAGTCCCAGAGCCTTCTCGCTTTGGCGCCCTCAGGTGGACGTTTACATCTACGAGCCCAACGGGATCGCCCTGCTGGAAACCTCAAACGATCTGGGCCAGAAGTTTGCCAATCTGGTCACGATGACAAAGTCCCCGGAGAAGGTAGCGCGCTCGGTCCCGACACGATGCGGAGGAACCTTCCTCACCGCTTTGGCTCGCCAGGCTCACGTGGTCTTCAAGCCCAACCTTCAACAGCAGAGGAAGTGCGACAACTGCACCCAGAGCGCCATCGACGGCGCCTTGACCGTCAAATACGACGTGAAGCGGGACAGCAACGCCGGAGAGCTGCAGGTACGTGGCGGCGCTCGGGCGGGCCGCCCGACGGTCGGCGAACGCTCGCGGCTGATGGAGAACCATGTCTCGGTTAGGTCTCGGACGGCCATTTCGTCCACTTCTTCGCCCCTTCCAACATGTCCCCGCTGCCCAAAAACATCGTGTTCGTCATCGACGTCAGCGGCTCCATGTGGGGGGTCAAGATGAAGCAGGTAAACTTGGCCGGCGTCGGCGCTCTCGGGGCGCTTGGGCGCCGTTGACCCGACCCGCGCCGGTCTTCCTCCGGCAGACCGTGGAGGCCATGCGGGCCATCTTGGACGACTTGGCGTTCGACGATCAGTTCAGCATCATCGACTTCAACCACAACGTGCGGTGCTGGAGCGAAGACCTGGTCCCCGGATCCTCCATCCAAATCGCAGACGCCAAGAAGTACATTGAGAACATCAAGCCTTCCGGAGGTGGGTGGCGTCACAAAATGGAGCGGTGGAGCGGTGGAGCCGTGGAGCCGTTTGGCCGGCGCGGGATAAGGACCAGCTAACATTTGAGCCCAGGGACCAACATCAACGAAGCGCTCATGAAAGCCATCCAGATCCTGTTGAGGGCGTCCAGTCAGGGGCTCATCGATCCCAGATCCGTCTCCATGATCATCCTGGTGTCCGATGGAGACCCGACAGTGGGTGAGGGAGCGGCTCGCTCCGTCCGCCGCTTTAGTTCGAGCCACAAATTCACCTGGACGGCCTGCAGGCGAGATCAAGCTGAGCGCCATCCAGAAGAACGTCAAGAAGGTGATGAGGGACGACTTCTCGCTCTTCTCCTTGGGTATCGGCTTCGACGTGGATTACGACTTCTTGGAGCGCATGGCCATGGAAAACCGAGGCATCGCGCAGCGCATTTTCGCCAACCACGACGCGGCCGAGCAGCTGCGGGTACGGCGCCGCCGCCGCCGCGGTCGAGCCAACGACGGATGTCTTCGGCTGAGGCTCGCTCCGCCTTTCCTTCAGACCTTCTACAGGCAGGTGTCCAACCCCCTCCTGCGGAAGATCGCCGTCCAGTTCCCGGAGGACTCGGTGTCCGACGTCACGCAGAACCAATTCGACAAGTACTTTGGGGGCTCCGAGCTGGTGGTGGCCGGCAAGGTCAAGCCGTCGGACAGCGACACGTTGACCAGCTTCACCACGGCGTCGGGGGTGAGCGAGCGTCCGGGCGTGGGCCAGAACGGAACATGACCATTTTCTGTCTGTCCGTCCGTCATCTTCTTCCCAGGCCTTGCTGGACATCACGCTGGAGACGGAGGTGGACACGTCTGAGCTGGACGAGGCGCTGGCCAAGCAGCAGCACTCCTTCACGGGCTTCGCCAGGCAGATGTGGGCCTACATGAGCATCAAACAGATGATGGGCGAAAGGTTAGAGCCAGCCGTACGCCACGCCACGCCACGCCACGCCACGCCACGCCACGCCACGCCACGCCACGCCACGCCACGCCAGACTAAAACAATCGGACGCCATTGTTCCGTTTCGCACGTTTCAGGACTTTAGCGCCGACGGCCGCCAAGAAAAGGAAGATCACCCAGCGCATCCTGGCCTTGGCCACGGAGCACCAGTTTGTCACGCCCCTCACCGCCTTGCTGGTGGAGAGCGAGGACAGCACGGAGAGGCTGCTGGCCGACTCGCCCAAAGACCCCAAGCAAGGCTGCTGCTCAGGTGCCCCGCCCGCCACGACCGGGAGCCGTTTGGATTCCCGCCGTCCGTCCGTCTGTCCCGTGACGTGCGTCCCATGCAGGAAGCGGGATGGGAGGCGGGAGCAGGCTTTTGCCCCCGGTGAAGATGGTCTACCAACCTCCGCCCTGGGTGCAGATGAGCACGCCGGCCCCGCCCAGTCACGCCATCAAAGGACCCGAGGAGTGGGCCTTGCCGAGCAGGGTCAATTTGGGTAGCGTGAGCAAAAAAAAAAAAACTCGGCCTCCGCCGTCGAGCGCGCCTCCATTTGGCTGACGGTCGGCTCTTCTCCAGTGGACAACGACCCTCATTTCATCGTGCACCTGCCGCGGAGCAACATGGACGTGTGCTTCAACATCGACTCCCAACCGGGCCACATTCTCAACCTCGTGAGCGACAGGGGCGCGGGTACGGAAGCGGCCTCTCCACCTTCCAAGGAAGCGGCCCGCCCCTCTTTCATTTTGGCCGGCCTCCGATTTTTCTTCGCCATCCTCATTTTCACTTCTCCGGCCCGGCTTTCTCCTCGCCGTCCTCTTTGCAGGCGTGGCTGTCAACGGACGCTTGATCTCGGGCAAAAAGCCGGTGAACGGCCGGGACAAGACCTACTTCGGGCTCATCTCCGTCCACTACCGTCCCGCCGGCATCAGCGTGGCCGTCGGCACGGACGGCGTCGCCTTGGCCGACGGCGTCAACCGCCACAACTTCACCTGGGCCGCCACGGCGGAGATCGTTCAGGACGGGTGGGAGGGGGATGGCGGGGAGACGAGGTGGGGAGCCCTCGGGGTCACTTTGCTTTCCTTTCAGGGTGAGGATCTCCATCGTCAAGGACTCGCAGGTCACCGTTAGCATTGGCGGCGAGATCCAAGTGATGGTTCTTCTCCACCGAGTGTGGAAGAAGCACCCGGTCAACGTGGACTTTCTGGGCGTCTACCTACCCAATGACAACCGGTACTCGCCGCGGGTCCACGGCCTCATAGGTACGCTTCTCTTCTACGTTGGATTTTTTTTTCATAGATCCAGGGGGCACGTCAAGGGCGTCCCAGGTCAAAAGGTTAGCGGGAGTTTTGGGCCACGCGGCGATATGTTGGCTTACCTTTAGGACATGGTAATGGGCGACATCGGTAAAGCTGTGGTCCCCTATCTTATGTTAAATGCTCGCCGGTTGGATAACCCGACTGTTCATCCTGGAGCCGGAGCGAGTTCCGGAACCCGACGTAACTCCTCGTGCTGCGTAGTACAAGTTTAGGTTAATAAGGAGACGCTGGAATAATCTGATTGGACATTCGCCATCCTGGCAAACATTTATTGGGTCCGCCTGGGTCATGAACAAAACAAATGTACACAAATATTCTTGGAGCTTGGAAGTTGCCCACGTGTGTTCGGTCGGGGTGGTCTCTCACTGTAGGTCAGTTTTCCCGAGAGCCCGAAGTGCACATTTCAAACATACACGACGGCGCCGACCCACTCAAGATGGAGGCCACCATGGAGGTGAAGGGCAACAAGCTGCAAGTCACCAGGTAGCTAGCCGGCTCGCTAGCGCTTCCCTCACGATGAGGCCCATCGCGTTCTTAAGAGCGCTCGCTTGCTCGCTCGCCAGGGGCTGGCAAAAGGACTACAGGCGAGACAAACGACGCGGTTCCGACATCTATTGCTGGTTCGTGCACAACAGTGGCAAAGGTTTCATCGACGGCCACTTCGGCGCCTACATCGTCCCCGACCTGGACGCCTTCCTTTCCTTGGAAGAGAGGAGCCCTCCGCAATAACAACAACAAAAAGGGAAAGAGGAGAGAATTAAAAAAAAAAAAAAAGGACTTCTCCCGCTGATTATAAGTTTGCCAATCAAATCATTTCCATTCGTCTGTTAAGTCGCATCTGTTGAATGCTAGCTGGCATAAGAAAAAATACAAAAATGTTCAAGCCAGTTTGGAAAAGTCTTCGTA